>NC_043704.1:63978258-64095827 GCF_006229205.1 Suricata suricatta | reverse complement strand
GTCATGCTGAGTGAAGTAAGCCAGGCAGAGAAGGACAGAAACCATATGTTTGCACTCATAGGTCTAGCAGGAAAACAAGAGAGACCTAATGGAGAACCAGGGGGAGCGGAGGAGGGAGAGAGAGTTGGGGAGAGAGAGGGATGCAAAACTTGAGAGACTATTGAATGCTGAGAATGAACTGAGGGTTGAGGGGGAAGGGTTGAGGGAAGAGGTGGTGGTGATGGTGGAGGGCACTTAAGGGGAAAAGCACTGGGTGTTGTATGGAAAACAATTTGACAATAAAATAATATGAAAAAAAAAAAGTCCATTTGGGCCGGGGGGGAGGGGGTGGAAGCAGAGGAAATAAAAAGAGTAAGGGTGGAGATTGTTGGAGGATGTTATCCGTAGGATATGACCACTGGCTGACCCAAGAGCTGGACCCTGGGTAATCAGAGACTTCTCACCTCCTCCCCCATCCTCAGAATGTGCATTTTGTTCACCATTCCCACAGTGGGAGCCATTTTGAAAGATGCAACCTTTGAGAGATCAATGTGTTGTTGGGACCATTTGGATGGTATATGTGAAAAAACCCAGTGAAGGCCTCTACATAAACTTGGTATTCTGACAGGTGGGCACACAGACCTACTCACCTCGTGGCCCCTCAAAGACAGACCTCATGTGTAAATTCCCTTGGTAGTTAATCCTGCCACCTACAATCTGGAATGGGCTGCCTCTTTCTTTTGTCTCTCCTGGCCCTCTGTGCATGGTGCCAGCTTAAAAGTCAATGAAGCTATTGCCATTTTAGAGAAGGTATTCCAGGAATACCTCTATGATGAAGCAATAGTTGAGCATAGGCTAGAAAGAGTAGAAGGAGTAAGCCATTTGGGAAAACAGTTCAGAGAAAGAAGCCCTATCAGGGAAGGCCCTGAGGCAAGCACATGTTCAGAGAGACAGGGATGAGTCTCTGTCAAATAAGGTCAGAGAGATAAAGAGGGACCAGATCAGGTAAAGGGCTTTGATCTTACACTGAAGTGATGGAAAGTCATTATAGTGCTTTCAGTAAGGGTGTAACATGATCAGATTAATGTTTTCAAAGGATCACTCCAGCTACTGTGCAGAAAATAGCTGTTGGGGACTAGAGTACAGGAGTTCAGGAAGCTATTACCATAACCCACAAGGGAGATATTGTGACTATGAGGCCTTGGAAATGACTTTATAAAAGTATATTTTAAGCTGAAGCTGTGAAAAATAACATCCTGATCTCAGGGAGGGATATCCTGGAATTAGGTATAGAGGAAACCATAAACTAGTCCTTGATACATCTGAGAATAACTGACATCTGTGGAATGGTCTGACACTGAGGGCAGTCATTAAATGGTCCTTAACTAAACTGTAAATTATCACATATTTAGGGATATGGATAACTTTACTGGACTAAGCATAAACTCATCATAAGAGGTAAGCAGATATAGCAAAGAGGAAAGGTAAATGGAAGGTAGCCCCATAAGGCCAATTCTGTAAATTTCCAATGCATGTCTCTAGAATCCTTCTATTCCTTTGTCTATTAGGGACATGTTCTCTCTCTCTTTTTAATTAAGTAATGTATTTTGAGAGTGGCAGAGACAGAGTGAATGGGGGAGGGGCAGAGAGAGAGGGAGAGAGAGAATCCCAAGCAGGCTCCACACTGCCAGTACAGAACCCAGTGCGGGGTTTGAATTCACAAAACCATGAGATTATGACCTGAGTTGAAACCAAGTGTTGGATACTTAACCTACTGAGCCACCCAGGTACCCCAAACTTTAAAAAACATAATTGTCACAATTTATTGAGTACCAGATTATTTTATTTTATTTTATTTTATTGAGAGTGAGGCAGTACAAGAGAGCAAGGGAGATGAAGAGTCTTCCACAGAGGCAGAGAGAGAAGCAAGGCTCACCTGAAGTGGGGCTCATGCTCCCTCAAAGCGAGGCTTGAGCTTACCCGATGCAGGGCTCAAACTCATGAACCTTGAGATGATGACCTGAGCTAAAGTCAGATGCTTAACTGACCCAGGCATTCTTATTGTGAACATGTTCTCTTGCTTATTGTGGCCTACCCTTTCATGTTCAATCCTTAATATTTGCACTATATCTCCCTAAAGAGCACTGGGGTTCAGCAAACCCAAGTTTACTAATGCAGCACTATAGGATATGTACTCTGAAAGCAAGTAGATATGTAGAAAGATATGCTGGGAGATTGAGATTTAAGTCTTGGGCCAACCATTGCAATGAAAAGCCACAAAGTCTGTAGGAAACGTTATTGGCTTAGGCCTCCCATGAATCCGAGCATTTCAGAAGTGTAAGAACTTCTACACAAGAATATCTCCAAATGTCATTACTATTTTAAGTCACATGATTACATAATGCAAGAAATGTTGACACTTGCATGGCACTGAGGTTGTCAGAACCTTATCACTAGAGGAAGTAAACTATAGTGCCTTAGATGATCATGCACAAACACAAATAACTTGATCTTTCTAAACCTCGAGTCCCTCATCTAAGAAATATCTAAAAAATATTTTCTGCTTTAGCTTTTCTATCTTTTGGTTGAATACAGTCTTGTGGTAGGTTTAAATCTTAAATACTGTTTGTTTGTTTTCCTTTCTGTGTATTGCCAGCCTCTTCTTTTACTCTAGCAGCTATTTTTTCTGTCTTTCAGCCTACACTGGAGTTGAAGCAAAGAGCTACAAGATGCTTCCAGACTGAGTGTTCCTCTCCAAGAAATCAGGTGAGACAGAGTACTGTGGTCTGAATGTTTGTGTGGCCCCCAAACTCATATATTTAAACCCTAATTCCCAATGTGATAATCCTAGAAGGTGGAGCTTTTGAGGGGTGATAAGGCCATGAGGGTAGAATACTCATGAGTAAGACTGATGCTCCCACAGAAAAGAGCCTTTGGCTCTTCCGCCTCATGAGGACAAGAGCAGTCAGCAGTCTGACTGGAAGAGGTTTCTCACCTGACCGTGCTGCACCCTGATCTCAGACGTTCAGCCCCCAGAACTATGAGAAAGAATTTTCTGTTGTTTTCTAGGCAACCAAATGTGCAGAATTTTGTTATAGCAATCTGTGTGGGCCATGACACTGAGTTTAGGGAAGGGAAAGAGAGCCAGAAATTGCATGGGGAAAGGCCTGAGAGTGTTACACATGAGTTTAGCTTCAGTCCTTCCAGCCTGACCCAAAGTCGTTCTGGGTCTACACTTGGGGGTCTACATAACTATCCTCAGGTGCAAGGAATAACAAAACAAGAAGTCAAGGGTTTATGTCTTGAGCTCCTGGTTGTTTATGATACAGTTTGCATAATAGGAATAATGGCTATTCCTTTGAAACTCCCCTACTACCCTAAAGCGTGCCTTCAAAATAACAAATGTTGTCCTACTTACCAGGATAACGGGTGCCCTTTTTATCACTTTGTAGCCTTTTTTACAATAACTGCTCAGTTCTGCCTCTGTCCTGCCTGCTTGCTTGCTTGCTGATTATAGAAAGCCCTAAATCCTTGGGCTCGGGCCGCACATTTGGAGTTCTGAGTTAACTCTGTGTGGTCCAGGTCGGTAATAAAGATTCCCTTAATTCGGCTTCAGTGGTCTCCGTTGGTCTCTGTGTCTCTCAGCAATACAATAGGAGGGAAGGAGGGAAGCCAACTTGGGGTGTGGAGTTTGAGGGAAAAGAAGTTTTTGTGTTAAACCCAGGAGTGGAGTGTGGAGATTCTAAGTTTGAAATGTCTCTGGTATGGACTACTGCTTCTTCCAGTGAATTTATTCATCTACATTAGACAGTTTGCCTTTCAGGTGTTCTGAAAATACCATTTTCCCCTCTGACCTGGGCTTGAATACTTTACGTGAAGAGAGGGCATCGGGGAGAGCGCTGTCTCCTCACCAAGATGAAACTGAACAAAATAGCTGGGAAATTGCCTGGCCCAGGCAGTGGAAGATACAATGTAGGTTATAATCCCTTTCCTGTGGGAAAAGAAACTAGAAAGACTAGGAAAAGAACAACTTGTTATAAGATATTCATATTAGTCACAATTTGAAGATTGTTTCAAAATACAAAGGTAGAGTAAATTAGTGGCATTGGGCTGCTTTTAAAATAGTGGGAGTCTGAGTTAACCACTCAACAATTGTTCGACCTTTGCAAGTAACTTCTCTTCTCTGGACATCAGTATTGTCATGTATAAAATAAGGCCATTCCTCCACCCCCCCCCCCGTAGTTTACTTATTTTGAGAGAGATAGAGCAAGGGCAGGGGAGGGGCAGAGAGAGGGAGAGGGAAAGAATCCCAAGTGGGCTCCTCACTGTCAGTACAGAGCTGGATGCAGGCCAGACCTCATGATCCGTGAAATCATGACCTGAATTAAAACCAAGAGCTTAACCAAGAGGTTTAACCGACTGAGCCACTCAGGCGCCACCTAAATAAGGCATTTGTAACTGACAGTTTCTGGGATTCCTTTTAGTGGTAACAATCTCTGGTGGTATCAGTGGAATCTGATGAGGTGGTGTCTATTAAGGACGGAGGATGATTTAAATGTATCGCACCTGGACTCCATTCTTTCTTCTGGGTATTTGTTTTCCTTCTAAGTTGAATTAAAGGTGAGTCAAATCTTCAGTAATACAAAACATAGAGGATTAAAAGAAAGAGACAAAGAAAATACTCCAAAATAGCATATAGGTTGGGTCTACGAGATAATCATTTTCATTCTTTTTATTTCTTAGTATTTTCCAACTTTATTTTTATTAAACTTGTAATTCTTCAAAAAACATTTTTAACTAACAATTTCTACAACAGAAAGTTACTGATATTTTCTCTGTGTCTCTGTGTGTCTCTCTAGTGTAATGGAGAAGAGCTGAAATATTTTCTATAACAATCCAGCTTTCACATTTAGAGGTCAAGCACCCTACTGTGAAGTTTCAGTATCTCTTTCAGACTTAGCCTTGAGCTTAATGATGTTCGCGTTGAATTTTCTTGCCTCCAATGTGGAGAAACACATTCTGTAATTTTTTATATCATTGAGCCAAGATGAATTTTAAAAAAATCTGATAATAGATAGCCTTCTTTTTGATCTGCTCATAGTTTATTTCTGGGGAAAAGGTAAGTGACTGGAATACATATTTCACAAGACTCCTTTCTGCAATCAGAGTACTAAATCCTTATATGGATACATTTACCTGTACAATAACTTTCTTTTTACATCACAGTTGGTTAAAAAGTCTGCCCTAGCAATTAGCATCCTCCCTTTGTAGAGACTATTATTGGGCAGCTTTCTGTAATTCCTCGTCTTACTTTCTTGCTTTAGGCAGTCACTCTTGGCACCAAGACCTCTACACGGTGTAATGTAAACTCAGGGAATATTGTTTCCATGGCAGCAGGACTCTAGTGCACTCACACCAACAATTGCAGCCACTCGGGCCAACTTCAGCCTGATACCTTCAGATGAGAACAGATGGCTAAGTAGTCTACTTCAACTATTGGAATGAGTCAGTCAAATCATCTTTCTTGTCTCCTTCAAAACTATCCTTGAATTCCAACTCCAAGAAGGCATTTTTGATTAAGTGCGAATGAGATGTGTTTAAATAGCCGATCCTTACACAACCATACAAATACCTGCCTGACCCTTATCCTTGGCAGAGATGTAAATAAACACTAGAAAATGAATGAAGCAGAAAGAGATGTGGCATTAGCAAACACTTTACAAACAGTGTCTGTCTTGCTTCCTCACTTCTAATGCTGTGGTCACCTCCTTGAGAGGAAGACTGACCTGTAATGCCTGATATATAGTGTCTAAAAAATGCTAGCTTAGATAAACTGCTTTCAAGTCAAATTACTGTGTGCTTTGTGTTTGAAACTATTAGATCCGATGTCAATACTTAGATAGCTAATACAATAGTTAGATAACTAATACCACCAGCTTTGACAATTTTTGGCCTATTTTGGGTGGGGGATTGAATTCATACTTATTCATTATGATGGCCAACCGCTTTTCTTTAGTAAGGGGCCCCTCAAAAGGCCCAGGCCTGAATGTTATCAGTATAGAAATGGACAGACATAAAACCATAGCTTTCTTGTACCGTAACCCATGATGTATACATGGATTATTGAAAGACTTGCTTTCGCCTAGCAAATAGGTACAGGTTTTCTGACAAAAAGAAAGCACTTTTACAATTTTAAACTAATTTTTCCTCAATTAGTGATGCAGTCTTCTTCAGTTCCTCTTCAGCAATTTTTAGCATTTTGCTGGAGTTGACTCAGATTCAAACATGTATCATCCCAGAACTGACTGCTATCAAAAGACAAAGCAAAAGGCTCCCTGGACCTGAAGGAAGAATTACATGGAAGATAGTCACAGCTCCTAAACGTTAAATGACATACACTTTCTGGTGAATTTCCAAGAATTAATATAAGAATGAGTTTAATTTAGATTAAGGGTAATTTGTAATAGTTGGGGAATAGGTTTTTTTTTTAACATGTTTTTGCTATTTTAGATGCTTTTCTATGTGTTGATCTAAAAGCAGTGATGATAGCCTAACAATCAGTTTGTACATTTGCAATGAGAGAGTAAGAGAGAGGACCTCTAAACATGTTACAGCCAAGTGAAACAGGGCGAGGCATTTATGGTCCTTCCTTGCCTCTCTAGTTATCCATTTAGAATTTTGTACATTGTCGCAGAAAAGAGAAATTCAAAGCCAATTGGTTTCTTGAGCAAGCAATTATTATTAATGTTGCTAAAAATAATAAACAATAAAATAATACCTTTAGAACACATATTCCCAATCTGAGGTGCTAGGCCCACTAGGAATTCATAAAGTTAGTAATTGTGAATCATTTACAATATTTAAAAATAACCTAATATGGATACTATTGTAGTTATTGATTATTCTTATTGAATGGATGCATCTATTTGATTAATAAAAAGTAAGGACATATGTTATTTATTAATGAATATATACAGTTTGGGTAAAGAAACTTTTCAAACAAGGAAGGTGAGTAATAGTAAAAGGCATATTTGGAGGAACAGAAGTATTAGAATTTTTATAGTTAAATAATTCATTTGATTCTCACACTACTGTGTGAAGTTGGGAGATGGATACAGTTAGCTCCATTTATTAATCCAGGGAACTGACATTTGTTACTCCTATATGTATTATCTGTCCTTTCAGTTTCATGTGCTATAGATCTCTCTTTTATGGTTTCTTCATTCCAGAAGTACTTTATTAAAGTCAGAACTTATTAAACTATAAGATTATTATACATAATGCTTAATTTTTGCTTATCATTGAGCTTGTAGTCTAGATAGTAATAAAAGGTAACCGTCATGAAAAGTCACAAAAAAGGGAGGGACAAATTATGACTTCCCTGTTTCTCTGTCTCTTTATAGTTTCAATGATATTAGATCAGTAACTTAAGATACCCTACTCAAACACTAAAACTGTAAAATGCAAAGAATATATTATAACAAAAAGGAGAGTGTAAGGCAATATATGATTGTGAAACAAATGACCAATGCAAACAATATGGGTTGGCAGAAAGGAGGGGTCACTATAAGGGTAGTTAGTGTTAAGGAAAGAATATTATGCATGTAATTTTGGCCTTAAATGATTAGTCTGCAGTAAGGGAAAAGGAATAAAGAAAAAGACATTTGGGGCAGAATATCAACTCTATCATGTTCATATCCTTTCCATGTAGAATGTTACATTTCAATATGCTATAACATCATATTTTTGGCCATTTAAAAATCTTTTGACAAAAAGGATGCAGAGGTAAAATTAAACTGGAAAGAAATAAGTGAATGTATGAGGAAGGAAACATTATAAACAGATACGGAAGGATTAAATCTTACTATCATAACCTCTACCCTTATGCTGCTGAAGGAGAGTGAAGGAAAATCGGGACAGTTCGCATTGCACATGTTAAACTGAAATTGGGCTCTCATCGTTAGACACCACACCCCAGACACACTAGAAACAGCAGAGAGAGTGAGCACAAGTCAGAGAGCTGTTAAACACTGGGTAGTGAAGACCATGAAAGAGGAGCAGAGGAGATAGAAATCTAGTGAAGTGGACCATAAAAATAATAGTGGCCCTGAAGCAAAATTTGGAAGAAAAAGTCCACTATGTAAAGGTCAGAAGCCAAAATTGGGATAGGATCTGCCAGTCACCAGGTAACAGGCGAATAAGGAATCTAAATCCAGTTTGTTCAGTCTATCAGCCTGGCCAGGTGTGAGAACATTCATCAAGCTCTTGATAGACTATGGCACCCATCCATGAGAAATCTCATTTCTGGACATTCGGCAGTCCTTGACCTTGAAAGCAGTTCCGGACTGATAGTCAGTCTAACTTGATAAATGATGATTTCTCAAAGAGAAATGCAATTCTCCCACTCCACTATGACTGCAAACACACACACGCAGGGCATAAAAATGTATAGCTACATACATGGAAAGACCCATGAATGTGTGACATACTCATTCCACCAGCAAATCACAGATAACAATCGTGCATTTGATGCATTCGGTGTAATTGCAGATACCAACACCTATGCTCACCCTGCTCTAAAAGCTCGTGGAGAAATCTTGGCTGTTTGACAAAAGGTGTACAAGGAAGTCCTTGCCTACATGTAAGAATACAAACATTTATTACAAATAATACCTGGCGTTATGGTTGTGTTCTACTCTCAGCCACAGTGGTCTGACCAGAGCATCAGGCCAAGGAATACTGAAAGGTAGTGGGATTTTATTTAGAGGTGTATTTAAAGAAAATCTAAACAAGTATGATTATATTTTATGTCCCTTCTTTTTACATTACTCTTATTGATTTATTATGTTCTTGTTCCTCCCACTAAATTGTATGTCTGTTAGGACAGTGGTCATGTGTCTGCTATCTCTATTTCTTATTCACCTTCACAATTCTCTCTCTGAATGATATATGATGAATGACTGTATGTCTTGATTTATCCAGTAGTCCTTTCATTTCAGAAACAATAAAGTAAAATGAAAAAAAATTAATGTTGGTAAGATTTAATTATTTGTATAATCAATAGTAAGCTTGGGTATGTTTTATAGATAGGTAAATACAAGTACCTATTAACAAAATATTAAATTTGGGAATATACCTGAGGCCTGTATTTCGATTCCCTTTTTGTTGTTGTAAACATTCTTTGTTTCTCTATATCAAAAATCTTTATGCATTTTGATATAGTGACAACTACCTCTGGGTATATTTGTGTTACAGTAAAAGATTTCTTACCCAACTGTACTTACCAATTCCTTGATTAACTATCACTCTGCTCCTCTGTTCTGACTGAGGCCCACTGATTGGTAGACTCTTTAGCATACCATGCTCTTCACCCATTAGCTAAATTATATGTTTAGCAAGTGTCAAGTCTTTTTTCCAAACATTTATGCCAAGTTTATATGCTATTGTAATTACATTATTTGACTGATTACTATTTAACACAAGCAAATAATGAGCAAAAGAAGTTGGTTCTTTAATGAAAACTATGTTAAATGCTTTGGGCACATTTGTTAAAGGTAAACTAAAAGAAAAAATGCTTTCTTAATTACCTGGGGGTGAGACCACTGTAAAAGTCTCATGGGAAATAGTAAAATTCTGGAAGAAATTTTATACTTAGATTCTTCACAGGTTTCACAGATTTTGAAAGAAAGACAATGGGCCTATTCAAAGAAAAGATCTTGGTATTACACTAAAATTGTGGAAAATAAATGTACATTTCTAAGCTTTAAGTTAAAATACAGTGTTGAAAGTATGTAGATATTTTTAGAAAAATAATGATTCTGTTTAGCAGACTTTAAAAATTTGACTTATTCTATAATGGCTAGATATAGGGTTTCTACTCTTTATTGGCCCATGAATTGGCTCAATTTCAAATAATATTCATTTCAAGAGGTTCTCTCGAAACTTCAACTTCAGGGGCTCCTGGGTGGCTCAGTTGGTTAAGCGTCCGAATTTGGCTTAGGTAATGACCTCACAGTTCTTGGGTTCGAGCCCCATTCCTGGGTTTGAGCCTCACATCAGGTTCTGTGCTGACAGCTCAGAGCCTGGAGCCTGTTTCAAATTCTATGTCTCCCTCTCCCTCTCTGCCCCTCTCCCATTCATGCTCTGTCTCAAAAATAAATAAAAACTATATTAAAAAAACCCTTCAACTGTAATGTATTTATTCCTTTATTCATTTGCTCATTTTTTTTAAATAAGTCTTATTTATTTATTTTGAGAGAGAGAGTACAAGTGGGGATTGGGAGGGAAGAGAAGGGGAGAGAGAGACAGAGAGAGAGAAAGAAAGCGAATCCCAAGCAGACACCACACTGTCAGTTCAGAGCCTGATGTGGGGCACAAAGTCACGAACTGTGAGATCATGACCTGAGCTGAAAACAAGAGTGGGTCCCTTAACCAACCGAGCTACCCAGGTAACTCCATTTGCTAATTTTATCATGACTATATGCTTAAAACAATACTTATGATATTATGGCTACTTTCAGTGATGTGGTCTTTGCCCTCAGTAAGCTTGCCATTGAATAGGGAAAATTTGCTACCTACAAATATAACTATAGCCAATTACTTAAAAGTTGGACAAAGTAAAACAGAAGTACTCACTTCCAGAAGTATAGATGACAGATTCATTCTTTTAGTCAGGTATTTTTAGACATACATCTTAGGTACCAGGAACTATGCTTGGTTCCAAGGGCATAGTGGAGATGAAGACAGAAAAGTGCTTACCTCATGGTTGTATCTGAGAAGATGCTCCTTGAATGTATGGTAGGATTCTCATAGGTAGACACAGCTTGAAGAAAATAAACAATGAGATAGATGGGTAGCTTCAGCAAAAGCAGGAAAAACTCAAGATTTGTTAAGGGATGAGTGAATAATTTGGCTAGAGGATGAGGTATCTGTGTAAGTATAGTTCAAGATAAGAATGAAAATGTATGCAATCTTCTCATGTAAGGATGATTTGAAAATTGTCACTATCCCTTTCTGATACTGTTTTCTTCATCAGTGAAGTGTAGGCAGTGGTCGGGCTCCAGGATCAGGATCATCAAAGTCCTTTTTTTTTTTTTTTACAGGTCCTAGTGTTTTTCTACTCTGAATTCAAATCCCCCTTGGGGTCTTCAGAACATAATCAACAGCCAAAAATCTTCCTTCCAAGCTTGATTTGTTCCTAGGCTCTCATCCTGGTTTGGATTTAACACAGGGAGTGGGGTGAAGAAATGGAATTTCTAACCCACATTGGTTAGTATAGGTTGCCAGTTCCTGCTATGGCTAAAAGCACAAAATAATGGTAGGAATCAAGAAAGAAGCAACCAGAAGCCTTTCTACCTCCATTTGGTTCCTATAATTCCTTGTTCTTAAGAGTGTGTTTTGCCCCCCTGAGCCTTACATACAAAAGTGTCATCTAGATTTGGAATTTATAGCTTCTTCTCCTTTTATGTTATTTGCTTTTATAGTTTAAGCTTTACAAATTCTAAGACTATGTCTATATAATGCCCAGAAAGATTTATTGGGCAACAAATTTGCTTGGCCATTTGCATCCTAATGGCAAAAGCAATTTCTTCAGCCAGAATAGTTTATTTTCTTTTCAGTTGCAAATGGGGATATTTTAAGGGAAAAGAAGTTATTTTGGTTCAAAAGGGGATATTATAGCTCCTTATTTTTGACAACTGTCAACCTCCCACCTCAGCAAAAGTCTTTTGTTGGTCAGGAATGAATTTCTTGACTCAAATGACCCCAGACTGTACTATCTAGTCCTTATCTAAAATAAAATACACTTTGGAGTTTTTCTCTAGGCTTATGTAAATAGTTTTATAATTATACCATTTAAAGGAGAGAAAGTTTTATTTTCTGGAAGAGGGTTGGTGGGAAACCTCACTATTTTATTGTGTAATAATATGAAATTCTATATTAAGAATCACAATGGCTACCGTCTATATTTTTGGTTTAGCTGTATGACTTTGGACACATTGCTTGAGTTTGGGAAGCATTAGTCTTTCTTACACAATTGGAGGCAGGGGGATGGGTTCAGGAAAGACAGAAGGTGAGTAGTGTTTGAGGCCATATCATGGATCAGCCTCCACTGAGCATTAATATGTCAAAAACTTTATATATCTTATTTCAATAGGTACTCATAATATCCTTAAGAAAAAAAAAAACCAAGAAAAAAAACTAGAGCTCAGAGAGTTTGGGTTATTTACCCAGGTATCGGAGAAGGTCATCAAGAGGACGTGACCACTGGGTGACCTAAGAGCTGGTCCCAAGCAATCACCCTCACTCCCTCCACTGTCTTTGGAATGTACATTCTGCCACCATTCACACAGTGAAAGCTAGTTTCAAGGATGCAGGCTTGAGAAAGCAAGGCATTGTAGAGACCAACTGGATTGAATATGTGACTGAGTCCTAGTTTAGGCCTTTATATACACTTTTCAGATTCTGGCAAGTGGGCACAGAGGTCTACTGTCTTGAGGCCTCTCAAGACAGGCCTCAAATGTAAATTCCTTTGCTTGTTAAACCTTCCACCCACCAACCTGGAGTGTCCTGCCCTTTCTTTTGTCTCACCTTGCCCTCCATGTGTGGGGGCCAGTTTGTGAACCAACACCAGGGCTACAGCCATTGAATGGAAATCTCCATAGATGTTTAAGGTTACAGATGGATTTTTATTTTATACCACACCATACTGCCTTAGCTAAGTTCCCTTCAAGTACTGACGTTCTTTTTCTTGAGGCTCCACTTTTGGGTTTCTTGAAACATCCAATTCCAGCTTTTCCTTCTTTAGATGTATACTTTTAGGGTGAAGTCAAAGGCAAGAAGACAAACTCCCACCCTCTCAAATTTTCTTCATTGCTGTATTAATGAGCCCACATACACGAAGTAGCTTTAAGACTGCAAAATATTGTTGTTAGAAAAACACAATTACTGCTCTGGGTTTTTTTGGTCTGGAGGTGAACTTGTTTCATTTCAGATGCCCACAAAAATCTGCATTTTTGTTCCTCATTTTTTGATTCCACATAAATTATGTAGCCATTTCCAAGATCTGTGAAAACCACTCTGGCAGGCATTGGGACAGTCAAAAGAAACCCGCAGCCCAGATTGCAAAGTCTATTATGGAATATATTGTGCATCTCACCTTTTCTTGCCTAAAGTCGAGCAGTGGGAGTCTAACACAGGCAGGCACGACGGCAGCCCTGTGCTGCGGCAGGATGCTAGCTCTCCAGCTTAAAGAGGGGGGGAAACAGTTCTACTGTAAGAAAGGTAAAATTAGGCAATCCATCTGCTGAAAAACCCAAAAAACAAAAAACCTTTCCTTTTTTGGCTCATCGTCTCAGGATAGTATCCCGAGGCTCTGGACAAAATTCACTTCTGTACACATAAACCTAATTACACTTTCAAAGAAAGGTGGGTTTTTTTGTTTGTGTGTTTGTTTGTTTTAAGGATTTGCTAACACTTCTTAGAAACCTTTGAAAAGTATTCTACTTAGAGATAATTTTGCTGACTCAGCATGTCATGCATCTGGTATTCCTTTTTTTTGTTTTTACTTTGGGGATATTAGTATAAAAGCTGTTTTTTAAAAAAATCTTTCTTATGGTTATTCTTATAGTTTTGGAAGGATACTCCATCATAACAGCAGTTTAGACACAGATATTGTAACCTACATATTCTTCCACTCATAGGGGAAGGTAGTTGGGTCTATTGAAGTAAAATACGGAAAGCCACCTCAGGTATCTCTGAGATTTTTTTGAACAAGAGAGGACTCTTTCTTTTCTGGTAAGGGAATCTGGGGTCTGAATGAAAGAAAGAGGATTTGCAAGAGCATCCAGTGCTACTACTACCTTACGCCCCTCCCCCCGTACTCAGAAGGAGGGAACCCAAGTGAAAACCAGAGTGGGATGGTGGTCAGGGGAACCAATTTCTAGGAATTCTTGAGCCCTTTTAGAACACAAACTTTTTATAGAATGCAAATGATTTAACAGTAATACCAACAAGCTTCTCAGAGCAAATTACAATCCCATCACAGAGAATTAGCAATGAAAGTTGACAGGCTTTATAAACTTGGAGATTTTGTTGTAGTGGAAGGCAGCTGCAGGGAATAAAATGCCCTTAGGTAAAAAGTTAGGAAGGGCTTCTATGCCTATGCCTAATTTTCATTGTGCTATGTGTGGTTTCGAACCATAATTAGCTTTTTAAAACCATAGTGATGATACAGTCTCACCATTTCCACCCATTTATACAGATATGTCCATATGTGCAGGCATGCCTTCCACCATGATGTTAAGAAGGGCGTTGTCCTCACTGTTGCAGAAGTTGAACTTGACAGCATGTGGCTAAATTTTTGCATGCAGAAAATTTCAACCAAACACACATAGACAAGTCGTCAAGTTCAGTGTTCCTGAACTCTGGCAATGTATCAGTCTGACCTGTGGCCCTATCCACACCTGAATGAAGACATCTGGGTGGTATCCGATATTTATAAAATTTCTACCAGTGACTTTCGCTAGTCAATCTGAGAACAACTTTCCTATGTATTAAAGAGTTTTCATGAACTAAAGTGGAGAGTATGGGCACCTAGAGATGGGGTCCTTGTTTTTCCCTGGAAAAAGAATATGTGTGAGACAAAAATGCCTCTATGCTTATGTTATAATTTAAGAAATCTCTGATAAAAATATTTGGACAATTGATATATGAATACATAAGTACTCTCTGGCCCCACATGAAATAACTTTTCAATTGCTAACTACAAGCCTGCCCTGAATCTCACACTCTGCTAGGTTCCTTAAAGGATACAGGGTAATTGGAAGTTGTTTTTATGACCAACTTGGAAAAACATGATGCTATTGTAGAAATTAGGGATTGATTCTTTAGAGCAATACAGAAACATATAGATATTACAGCTGGTACAGTATATGTTTCAGGCAAATGTCTAATTTAGGCATCCATTTATATATATATATATATAAAACGTCTATAGACTTGATGGAAGCCATTCTAAGCACAGTGTGGGGAGATTAGAAAGTCTGATGTGGCAAATACAAATCAAAACTGACCTTAGCAAATCATGTGATTTCCTTGAGACACAGTTTCCTTACCTAATAAAGATGCTTGCACTAGGTACGTGGTCTCCACAGGAATGGCAGGTGAGGTGATTATTTCCCTAGAGGACATGTGGAATGTCTGAGATGGTCTTGGTCGTCACAACTTGTGGGAGGGGTATGAGGTGGTGGGGCAATGCTAATGGCATCTAGTGGGTAGAGGTCAGGGATGCTAAACATGTTACAGTACACAAGATCGTCCTACACAACTAAGAATTACCTGCCTCAAAATGCCAATAGGACTGAGATTGAGCTTAAAGATTCTTCACAGTTCTTAATACTTTGTGGTCCTTAGCTAATGTTTCTCAATCTTTAGAAAGCTCAAGTCACCTAGAAAAATTAGTTTAACAGGTTACTGGACCCCCAGCATCCAAATATATTAATACATCAGGTTTGGTGTGTGACTGAATTAATCTGGAATTTTAGTATGCACACTAAGTGATTCTGTTGCATATGAGTCCTCAGATTATATTTTGATAAACCTTACTAAGATATACATCAATTGAAGGAATCTCAGTTGATTCTTGAAAAATGAGACTGTTGACCTTTTAAATTAATTTGGTCATGAGCCGTACGACCACACTAAAGACTTATACAAGGTCTTACAGCTTCTTAGAAGCAAGATGGGACCAGAATCCATCCTGTTCTAGCTCCGAAGCCCATACGCCGGTCACTATGCAAACTCCATCTGAGAGCAATGCAGCCTCTGAGAGACAAACAGGCTGCAGATGAAGGAAGCAAAGAAGGCTAAAAGGAGATCAGGAAGTATAGAAGAGCATATTTCTATTGGTGATAGAAAAAGGGAATATGAATTGTTAAAGGTAAAATGAAAGTTTTAAAGGACCTTGAATGAGAAGATGAAGAATGTAAGTCAGTCTGTTAGGCCAGTGTTGCAGCTCTAGTTACAGATTACAATCACATGGGATCTTTTAAAAAATACTGATGCCAGGGCCCCAGCCCAGAGATTCTAATCTAATTGGTCTGGGGAGGGGTCATGCATCAGGAAGTTTTAAGAGTTCTAGGGGATTCTAATCTTTACCCAGAAGACCACAGGGATCGCGTTATAATCCGTAAACAGGTGAGAGTCTTAAAGAAAGTGTTGAAGAGGATTAACCTGGTGGTAATGTATAAACTAGATTAGAGCCTGAGGAATGGAGGGAAGGGATCAGTTGGGAGGTTATTGTAGGAGCCTGGGTGTGTGGAGACAAAGACCTAGGCTAAGGAGATGGGTTAGAGACAGCAGTGAAGAAACCTCCCTTAGCTCTTCTGACGCTACCGTCACTGACCTGTTGTGTGCCATGAGAAAGGTCACTTAACTTTTCTTTGTCTGCATTTCTCACCAACACAAAGAGCTAACACTGAACCTGAAGATATGACAGCATTGTTATGAGATTGAAATTAGGTAATTGGAAATTAGATATTTTGGAAAGCGATAATGCACAATACATGTTCAATAGATTATGAAAATGGTGGCAGTGGAGCTGGACAAATACAGAGGCAGCTTAGATGTGTTCACATTGGTGAGACTGATAACCGACTGAAATTATAGAAGGGATGAAGATATTCTAAAGGTATAAGCCTGTGGAATTGGAATCTAACAGAAATGGGGAAGCTGGGAATAGGGAATGGTTTCTAAAGGAAAATGGCAGTAGGTGTGGATCAGCAGTTCTCAGCTGGGGGCAATTTTGTTCCCTAGAAAGCCTTCGGCATTTGCTGGAGACTTTCTGGTTGTCATGATTTGTGTGTGTGGGTGCCACTATGATCCAGCAGAGAGAAGCCAGGGACGCTGCTAAAAATCATATAGTGCACAAGACAGCCTCCCACAGCAAAGAATTATCTGATTCAATGTGTCATTAGTGCTAAAGTTGAGAAACTTAACAGAGACATTACAGATAGAGTTGGAAAGGGCCAAATACATCATGATCAGTAATTCAATTTTTCAGTTTCACCATAGAGTAAAACGAAGTTCAGAGATTAAATTACTGGGTTAAGGTCCTCAGTGAGTGAGGACCACCACGACAGACCAGAAATCCAGTTCTTCTGAGTGTCCAGTGCTCTTTGGTGAGAACCTATCTGACCTCTCACTCAACTGATACATGGCCCAGGGGCATTCAACTGGATATGCTTGGTCCCCAGCCACCTGGGAAGTCTGATTTGATGGCTAAGTAGAAGGTTGGTGATGGAGGTCTCCATCTTAGAGTAACCAGTTCAGATGTGTTTGATTTTCAAATAACTTAAATATGGGAAGAAACAAGAAATTATAATAGAAAATGTAAAGAAAGAATTTTGGAGGACCTAGTGGGCTCTTGGAAGGGAAGGTCAGAAATACCAGGAGAACTGTTATGATTCAGGGACTTTGGACTTAAGTAAACAGGAATGGCCAACACTGTGAAATACAGCATAAAATCAGATAGGATGAAGCTTCAGACAGTCATTAGACTCCTGAGATGGAGGTCAAGGTGACATTTGGAGGAGCTGTTTCATTGAGTTATTGGGGAAATAAAGGGAAATTTCAGAGGGAGAGAAGGAGCAATGGGATAATGAAATGTGGGTAGTAACTGACAAGCGTTTTCTCGTGATAAAGAGGTAATCAGAACCCATGGGATATAACAAGGTCAAATCAAGGACTCAGGAGGACAGGAGCTTCACCTGCGTTTGCTGAGAGCCAAGGGGAATTGGTGGCATTGACTGGACCTCGCACACACACACAAGCAAACGCAGAGCTGCGGCGTTACCGAGATGTGCGCACTAGATGGCAGTAGCGGGGCCCTTTCGGCTGGGTTCGCGGTCCTATAAGACGCTGCTTGTTTAAGTACAGTCGCATTTAGTTGGAGCTGCAGGGGAGTGAGGGAGAGGAGGGTAGGAAGGAGGCAGCTGGAGAGCTTGAGGGAGAAGGGGGCTCGCTGTGTTTCCACCAGGCACAGGCTTCGAGCGTCCCTCCCGGCCCCTGGCTCGCGCTCTTGCGGAGGAGAGCGAAGCTGTTTGGGTCCGGCCGTCGTGCGGCAGGAGCCTGGTCTGTCCGGGTTTCCGGAGCCGGGAGAGCCCATAGGGAAATCGAGGGAAGCGAGCCGCGCGTTTTACTAGACAGAGCGCGAGCGGACGAGGCGAGAGCAGGACGCGCGACGGAACAGCGAACGCGGCGGAGACATGAGGACCTACTGGCTGCACAGCGTCTGGGTGCTGGGCTTCTTCCTGTCCCTCTTCTCGCTGCAAGGTAAGGGGAGCATTCCCTGGCCCCTCGCGCCCCGTCCTTCCCGCCGCTGGCCTCGGGGTGGTCGCTGGAGCGAGGAGCGCTCGGAATATGGACGGAACGCGGTTTATTGACAAGTCCTGCGGTGCGCTCCCTGCCTTCCCGGCTCTGCGCCCAGGCTGGGTCCTGAGGCGTGCAGGAGTGTGCAGACTTGCTGCATTATCGCTGTTGGTGGGGAGATTTGGAACCGGTGTGTGTGTGCGGGGGGCGGGGGGCGCAGAGTGGGGCGTGCGTGTGTGTGTGCGTGTGCGCGCGCGTGTGTGTTGGCGGGGTGGGGGCTGGTGCGAGGGGTGGCGGCGGCGGAGCTAGGGTTGCTCCTCTGAAAACTCCAAGTGCCACCCTGGTGTTCGCTGTCCCCTTGTCCCCGGTGCTGATACCACTGCATTCCTTCTCTTTAAGGAGGGAATTGGCATTAAGTTTGGAAGGAGGCTGGGTATCCCTTCTCCGCCTGGTACTTGTATCTCTATGTAAAATACCCCTTACAGATTCTGCCCGAGGTGGGGGAGGGAGGCCGGCAGAGGGGAGATACGGGGCTGGGGGAGAAAATGAGAGAAAGAATATGAATTTACGGGGTAACAGCTATGCTGACTCGGAATGGTCAATGTTTCATGCATGGAGGACTAAATTGCTCGTGCTGGGTGTTTACTTTGAAAAGGGTTTAGGTCTGTATGTTTTGGGAGGTTGTGAAATGAATTCATGAAGGTTAAAAATGAAAACACACAGTGTGCATTTCACTCACAAGCTGGCATCCAGAGCTCACATACATGTTGAACGTACCTCTAATACATGAAGTAATTTCTAACATAAATATATTCTTTTTAATCCACCTGTCTCCTACTCTTCCGTGAGAGGAGCCTTGCACAATTAGCCACAGAGCATGTGTGCTCTATTGCTCTACCGCTGATGGTTCTACTACATCTTCACGTTTGGGGCATTCTGCCATCATTAGGACCGGCGCCCGCTCCCAGTTTTCATGCTACTGCCCATGTGAGTGAGTCTCTTCATTGACACATGCACATGTGCATGCACGCACACACACCAGCGCACTGGCTTGAAATGACCAGACTGACAATCCTCCTCCTGGTTTCCTTCTGACAGCTGGTTGCTAATGTTACATTTGTGGGTTTCATTTTTCATAGCTGGGGGATGTTTTGGTAGCTGTAGAACCCTCTTGCCAAGTGAAAAGAGAATAGAGTCCCTGCTCATTTACTAGTTGAAGCATCGCAAGTGAATAAACACTATGTTGAAGTTAAATTTTGAAATAAGCTTCGGGGAGCAGCTGGAATTCACCCATAACACAATTACAAGTTACAGGTCCTAAAACTTCATCTTAGAACTCACTGACCCATTCCTCCACCATCTAAACTGTGGGCTCCTGTAATACATAATTCCTCTACTAAAAAGGCCTGTATGAAAAATAGAATCCCAAACCAGGTTTGGCTTTTACTATTTTATTCCTTGATATTTTTTTCCTCCAAAGCTCTCAGGACTTTCTCTGTGATTTCAGATATTACTGCAATTCAGCTTTTTCATACAGAGACATTAGCATCGTGACTGTTCTGTGCCAGCAGCAGAGGTTAATCCCTTCCTATTCCATTTAGCTCTAGGAACTTAGCTCTTCAGATAAAATGCTAAGAATGAAGTCACTAATACAGGCTTCTCTTAGGTTTGAAAAAACTGTAGAATATTCATAACGCAGTCATAGGGTTCATAGGAGTGAAGGGCAGATCACAGTTTTGGGCTGATGTCAGAAGGATCAGAAAGATCTAATGAGGCACCAAACCAGATCACTAGGTTTCAGAAGATCTTCCACCTAAAAATGAATAAAGCTCTACAGCCTTCTTAGAAATCGCCAAGTTAACTATAATGGTAACTCTGTGAAGTAGAGTATCTGGTATCATTGGGGCAAAGTAAGTGGTTTTTCTTCCTAGAGAATATTGTTTGTTTGTTTGCTTTTCCCAAAGAGGAGTCTTTAGTAGTTTGCTCAGTAGAGTTGGGTGCATCATGGGGGCATGGCTCTAATTCTGAAGCTTTGGGGGCCCCTGATGTTTGGCACAGACCAGGAAGCAGTAACTTTGGGTAATGGGGTAAGAGGAGAAGGCATTGTGGCCTGATGAGGCTAGGAAACACCGCCATCCATCACAGTAGCCAAACATGACTCTCTTCTTCTGTCTTCATCATGGCAGGTTGGACTGGCTGCCTCACATGTTCCCTCTCCCTCACACAGGTTATTCAATGTCAGAGCCCATGACCCTTTTGATTCAGCTCCTCTTGACTACAATTTACCTCCTACAGCATAGTTACTTCTGTTGTTTTTCATGGATGGATGTGTTCATGGATCCACAGATGATGCTGTTGTTCATTTTTAAGTAGACGCGATTTATTTAGAAATTTCTAATGCGAGTATCTGGTGCTGTGTGGATGGATATTTATTGAGTAACTTGGGCTGGACTTGTGAGACATAGGTTGTGCAGTCTAAGCACTGACTTTGTGGCCATGGGCAAGTCAGATCCCTGTATTGGTGTGTTCTCAGTATTAGGCTCTGTTTCTTGGTGGTGACGTAAGGATCATTAACATTTAGACACAGAGGATAGAAAATGTTAGTCAAGATATATTTACATATGAATAAAGACCTATAATTATAGTCCTCCATGCCCCCTCTTTCCCATATTGGTCTGTATAATTTGTAACTTCTAAGCAATGAGAAAACACTGAGAAGTTTACATGGTTAGTGGCCCAGCTGGGTTTTATCCCTGATAAATTGGTAAATGTGTTTTATGTTAATGAAAACTCTTTAGATAAAGGCTATTGGTTCTCAGAAGAAAGTTTTCTAGCACATGACTGCACCATAATCACATTTCCTTGTAACTGTGAGAAAGAGAAAAAAGAAAGAGTTCAGTTGGAATTTTTTAAAGGCAAAGGGAAGCAAGCAACAAGCAAGAACAAAAACTCCTCAGAACTCTCCATCTTGGGCTTGGTTTAATTTAAGGCCCTGGTTCCATTGGCTCGGATCTGGCTGGGTCTCCTTGTCATGGGATCTGTTCCTTCTTTCTCAAGCTCCAGAGCCAGAGAGCAGCCACTGCTTTTCACTGAGGTTGGCTCTCTTTTCTCCCTTTGGCATCTGGAATGGCAGTAGCTGTGTGCCCTTTGGGGACTGCAGAAGAGATGTACTCCATTTGCCCACCCCACCCCCATCTCTGGTTCATCTGGGCATGAAGGTCACCTTGGCTTCTGCCTGAAGCCAGATTTGGGCTGCTGAGTGGCCAGGAGAAGAGGGTAGTTACCCAGCATCAGAGGGAGCATGGCCAGCCCCTGAGGGGAGCCTAGCAGCAGCTGCTCAGTGAGGGAGCAGCAGAAATGCCTAGGTTGTGAGCTTTCTCTCTCATTGTTATGAGGCTCCCTTTAAAGAACGTCTTTTGTGAGCTAGGTCTAAATTGCTCCCAGGGACTCTCCCCACCCCCTTCCCAAACAGTTCTAATGCAAATATGTTGGCAAAACTTCACCAGTGGTATTTCCCAGTTGCCTTTGCAAGGACTAAAAATGAGACATTCCAAGAAATGACTTTGAGTCCAAGTTATGTGTTGTGTTGATATTATTAGGTAATAACAAGTGGTTAGGAAGTGAAAATGTAAAGCTTCTTATTTCACCCAACTAACTTAAAACGAGTTAAAGCCGGTCCATCAGTTCTGAGTTTGTTCTAGATAGGAATGCTGATGGTATGTCATTGCCACCATCATTATCGTAGCACAGATTACTGGACCCTTGACTGCTCTGAGGTCCCTCTGAGATATAGGGGAGAGAGTGCTTTTTTGTTTGTTTGCTTTGCTTTTTCTCCTAAGACTCTTGCATTCCAAGGAAATGTGTGACCTCACTTATTAAAAAAAAAAGTCTTAAAAACATTAACATTCTGAGGCACTTCGACTCTACCCTTTTATTGTTACCTTTCTTTAGATATTATAGGTGGTGGAACAGACCTTGTCACAGCCTTCAGTGATGATTATTAATTATAATACAAACCCCTGGCTCACATTCCCATGATGACTGGTGAAAAACGTATACAATATCTTCTTGTGGGATTTCTTTACAAGTAGCATATTAATGGAGAAAGGCACAGTACAATCTAGAAGTAATTGATCAGGAATTCTTAGGATTTCTTTTATTTCATTTGATAATTGTCCACAGGTTAACCCCAAAAGACTACAATTCATTATATAGAATTGTCAGATCCTGAGGCCAAAACATGTCTTTGAACACATAACAATGCTTGTACTGTGAAGATCTTATTTAACATATTTTCCTACAGAGTTAATATTCTTTATTGTATACCTTTCTACCATGCCTGATGTACTTCAAATAACCTAATATATATATATATGTGATATATATTTTTTTCTATATCTTATACTTCCCTTCATACTATTACCCCTCCACCACCTATGATTTCCTTTTATTCTTTATCATTTTTTTTATTCTTTAAAAACCTCAATTCTGCCAACATAAGCAGTGCTAGTCTGGACAGTGTTAGTAGGGAAGATGGTTGAATGAAAAGAACACTGAGATACACAGTAGAAAATCTAGATTCTGATTTTGAATCCACTAATAATTTCCTGATAAAATGTAGACCGTAAGCTCCTGTAAGTCTCAGTTTCCTAATTTATTGAATTGGGAAAATGGTGCCCGTGGGATGTCATTCTCCTGCTTTGAAAGTTATAAGGCTTTAAGCAAATGTATTATTTGTTTCTGCCAGAGTAGATAGAGTTAAATTAAAAGGAATGATCTGGCTGCTTGCCACTGACTGAACAGAATTTGCCAGTGTTCATAGCTATCTCTTTCTCCCTGCCTCCATCCTTTCTTTCTCTGGACTTGGGTGAGAGCCATATTGAGCTCCCAGTGCTAATTTAATGCTGAGGGGAGATACCAGTATTGATATAGGGTTGCATAAGCTGCTTCTGCCTTCTTCTCACTTTGCTAGAAGGGCTTAAGCCAAAACACAAAACAAAGCAAAACAAAAATTGAAGGAGAACATGTGTCCACTTTTAATTCCATGCTAACTACCCCTTGTTTCCCATTTCCATAAGCCTACAACAATCCCACTTAATATTTTAGCTTGCAGTACTGAGGAATTGCTGAAGGAAGGAAGAAATGTTAGGGGATCTAGATTCCAATTAACTTTGCTACTGTGGCTGTGTAACTCTGTGTGAATCACTGTTGTTTAGTAAATGAGAGTGAGAATCTCCAAGATTAATGATCTTGCTGAGGGTGTCGGCAGACCAGAACTCTGCTGCTCAAATAACCTCCATCCCTTCTCTTTTCCTGTGTTCCTCCTTTCCTATTTCAGTGTGAAAAAAGTCAGGAAAAAAGGAAGTTATGAGGGGAAATATGATGGCATTTTTGATGTATATATTACTGTTTGTCTTTCACTGAAATATCAATGATACTAAGAGATTTTCCATGGGCACCATTTATAGGGCTGTTTTTATAGCTTTATTTCAGGTGCAGGGTTAGGTACATTTAAATCAACAATACACCTTAGTTTATTAATGGAATGAATGCCAAGTGTTTTATAAGGGAGGAAGAAGAATTTATACAAATGTCTTCCCTGATTCAGGGACCTGCACCCTTTTCTCTCCTTGAGAAGGCAGCTGTGTACTCTGGGGCGGGGGTGGCAGAAAGAGAGTTTACCTCTCCCCCTGCTGTCATCTCTCCTTCCTCCTACCCTGCAGCCCCAGAAGCTGTGTCCTCTTCCCCTGAGAGGAGATACGTGATTCTGTCTCCTGAGGAGAGGCGGCTGGATGCTGGGAGGAAACCCAGATTTGCTGTTCCTAACCAAGTCTCAGAGGAATTCTCTCGCTGGGTCAGGCTGGTCCAGGCAGCCAGTGACCAGGCTGGCTTTCCACTGGGGACCCTCTGTCTTAACAGGAATGGAGAGAAACTGATTTCTGCCTCTTGTAGCAGAGATAAGATTAATTCCACTGACCTGATCCAAACCTGTGCTAGCATATCAGATGCAAGCTTGAGACTGCTCCTGGTAACAACTATGGTTTTGTTACTGAAATTTTAATTTCCTATCTTTCCCATTAGGTAATAATGTGGTTTGAGCTGAGGAGGAAGGAGAAGAGTGGGCATTCTGTGGGTTTAAAGTTATTTTTGTTTGTATGATGCGTGCAGTATGAAGAATGGTTAGGCATGTCTGCTGGTTTGGGTATATACAAGGTACAGAGTATAAAAGTGAGTGGATCTGTAGGAAACAACGAGTAGTCCTCCCCTTCTCTCTCTCTTCCTTCCATAAATACTTATTAAGCTTATGCAAACACTCTTGTGAACCTTATAGTAAAGGAGGAAGACACTTAAAGGATAACAAATTAATTGCCATTGTAATATATAATGAAGGAGAGCTTATATGGGTATATATGGGAGACTCCCTTACTCTGGGGAGCCAGGAGAGGCTTTCCTTGAGGAAGTGATGTGTAATTGAATTTGAATGACCAGAAGGAATTGGCTTGGCTGCGAGGGGTAGAGCAAACTTTCACAGCCATGGTTTGAGGTATGAAGGAGAACATAGTCCAGGAACTGAAGGAATGAAAGGGGTGCAAAGACCAAAGAGGAAAATGACAGAGGGTGACAGAGGGTAAACCTGGGCAGGTGAACTAAGCCTGACACTGGGGCCTTAAGGAGAGCTGCAAGAGTGTGGGCTTTAGTTTACGGTGTAAAACTGAGGGAAGCCAATGAAGGGTTTTAATATCCCACAAGGGGTGTGAGTTTTTAAAGTAGGATTCTGGCTGCAATATGAGAAGAGGAAAAGAATGAGTGGTGGGGAGATGCCAGTTCAGAGGCTTCTATTAAACGGGAATGGAGGTAATGGTTTACCCCCAGGTGGTGACCTGGCGGAGTGAATGCAGGGGAGATTCAGGGCAGAATCCTCAGGGCTTGGTGGACCGAGGTTCTCTGGCACACAAGTGTGCAAACAAATCATTGCAGTACTGCTGAGGATACAAAAGTGGACATTTTAAAATGGGCATGTTCATATATTACTTGTCACTTATTACCAACAACCTTGGGAGGTCATATGCTCTTCCCCTCTACAACTGAGGAAAGAGCCTTAAACCAAGTACAGCTGGGCTGGGCTTCTAAGCCGGGCCTCTGTCTCCAAATCCAGGTTCTTCCCCTCAGTAGTGGTATAAATGGGAATAACTCCTAGAATTAAAATTTGTTTGTTGTTGACTGACCATCTTTGTGACCTTGGGCAAGTTACTCTCTGATTCTGGAAATAATCTCTTAAGGTCTCTTTGAGCTCAAAGAATTAGACAAGTCTGTGATTTTATTCTAATTGGGGAGAAGTGTAGTCTTAATTAGCAAGATAGATGAATTAAATGTGTTTTTTAAAGAATTCAGTTTTATTTTATTTGAATACATACAAAAAAATAGTTCCCAATAAAGTCTTTTCAAGGAGAGGGTCTTGCTGACCTAATTGTATGGCCAAATTAAAAAAAAAAAGAACCAAACTGTTCTGTAATTGGTGGTAGCAGCATTTATTTACATAGTGGTCACTACTAAAGTCCTAATCCTAGCACTTTTTAGGGGGTACATTTTATTCCATATTTCATGAAACTTCAGATCACTGGACATTTGAGCATAATTCAGTATGTATATAATGGGATAGTATTCTTAAATACTTTCCTAAAGAGAAATACACAAACTATGATAAGGCGGAAAACAGAATAACTTAAAAATTAGAGGAAGTGGAGGATGAGAATGTATCATTGATGTGACCTTAAGCCAGTATTGAAGGACAGGAGGATTTGTAGGGGTAAAGGAAAGATGAAGGATCCTTCCTCTGGGGAAAAGAATCCAAACAAAGCAGCAGAGGAAGCGATGTTTGTTCTGAGCTTGGGTGATAGTATGGACTTCAGCCTGAGTGGAGTTAAGGGTTCATGTTGGAAAGTATTGACAAAGAAGCCTGAAGACTCAGGGTGAACCTTGGATGCCAGGCTGAGACATTTGTACTTGATCCTAAGAGAAATAAAGGGCCATTGATTGGTCCAGGAAGGAAGTGACATAAGGGAAATGTTGCTTCTGGAAAACTAAATTGATGCCAAGATGCCATTTGCATACATAATACAGAGTCAAATTCAAGCCTTGCTTTTGTGTGCTTCAAAATTCAAGCTATTTACTTTTTCTTGTGTTAAATGTATAAGTAGGTGAGGCAAGAATTTAATTTTTAAAGTCAGTAGGGTCATATAAGTGTGAATATTTCTCCTGTCACATTTTGTAGACATCCACGTGTGTGTGTGTGTGTGTCCCCTGTAGGATGATTTAGACATATGGGGTTATGTAAGACTTAAGCATACATGTTATTGATAAGGCAATAAGGACTTATGTGTACAATATATAGTATGTACTATATGATGAGTAGGTAGTGAGGGTAGCTTTTCCTAGATTGCTGGGTTTCCGATGTAGACCATCTGTTTAGTTCTCTTCTTGTATAATATATGGTGAGAAAATATTGTTAAATAAACCTTGGCAACACTGAGGGAACTTTGAAGTACTTCCCATTGCATTCCAAAGCAAAGCTTGCTTTTTTTATATTCTTAGAATGAGTGAAGCTACAGTTTCCTCTGATGCAGCTTAAAGAATCACTTGTGTTTTCAAAAGTTTCTCCTTACAAAGTAATAGGCTCATTGTAGAAAACTGAGAAAACCTAGAAAAGCACAGGAAGGAAATGAAAAATTAATCATATACTCAATGCTAGAGAACCTCTTTTAGCTTTCTTCTTTGTATACCATTACAGATTCCCTCCCACCCCAGGCGTATATATTCAAGTTACAAAATTAGGATCATGGTTTTATACATACCTTGTGATTTACTCTTTTCTTTTAATAGCCTATCACAAAATGTTATTCTCTATTAAATATTCACCTACAACATCTTCCTTAATGGTTGCATCGTGTCCCATACCATTACTTATTCATCAGTGCCCTATTGAATATACTTTTTTGGTGAGTGCTTTTATTTTTAAAATAGGAAGATATTACGTGATGCCATCCACAATTAATTTGTTTTTGCTTCATGAACATAGCGTATTTTAGCAACCTTAGGAAATGGACTAGCAAATTAATCTGGTGTTACTTCATTTTTCAGAAACCTTGTGGGTTTTCCTCCAGTATTTTATCTTGGGTTGCTTGTTCATGGATACATGCTTGTTAATAGATGGCATGATTTCTTCATATACCTATACGGTGACAATGATTAAACTTTATACAGTGTTTTTTATGTACATTAATTTTCCTGGGCCCCAAGAGTACTCTGTGGGGATGAAAGCAAGTTCAGAGTATTGAGCACCTGCAGTAGGAGGATTGCATATGAAACACCTAGTCCAGTGCCTGGCACTGTAGTGAAAGCTCTACAAATACTAGTTGCTGCTGTTTGTTGACAGTTGTGGTCATGTTACCTCCTTGAAAATAACTTGTATTTTATTTTATGTTAATTTTATTTTTTTTGGTAGGGTTTATTATATTCCTTTTAAGGAGGAAGAGACTGAGACCTTAAAGGTTCAAGAATTTAAGTGAAATAAAATGCTAGTCAACAGTATAGCAAGCCAGGATCATCTCTCTCCTGGCCCTGTGCTCTTCTCCTCTGTGCCTTCTCTGACAGGGACAGAGAATCAGTTGCTTGATACTTTTCACTGGGATATCACTTGATCCTGAAAGGGAGTTTCCCCTGGCTCCTCTTTGATGACTGGTGGTGGGTATGTCTCTTGGTAAATCTCAAATTATCTAAAAATGTGGCAGTTTAAAAGCACATCTACATTGATCTACAATCTCAAGGTCCCACCTTTGAGTTACTTTTAGAATTTATACATGGATGGCATCCAGCAAGGATGACTCACCTACATCTGCTTTGTCAAATTGTTTTCAAAGGTCACACATCCAGCATCCTTGGATCTGATTGTCCCCTTAAAATGTGAAATGGGTACCACTTTTAAGACAGACTAGGCAGAAGATCTGGTTCCCTGACTTCTGCCTGATTACCATGAGTCAACTTTCTCATTCCTGTGGTCAGGTGGCTTGTGTAATTCTCCACCCCACCTCCTCCCTTTGCTACACTTGAAAACTTACATTGGGTTTTATAGACCGTGTTTTGCTCTATTTCTTTCTTTTTCTGGAATTCATAAGCTGTACTGGAACTAACACATTTTTTTCTGCCTTGTTTTTCTTAAATCTCTTTATATTTTCTATATATTTATTTTGTTATCCTCTGCCTTTTAATATCTCTGGTACTTTGCCAGTTGGTAATAAAGGACTTTTCTGAGCTTGCTCTTTTTTTTTTTTTCCATTTTCCTGGATGTACATTTACTCTAGGCTTTATAATGTTTTTAAACAGCTTTTAAAAAATTTTTAAATTATTAAAATTTAAAAAAATGTTTATTTATTTTTGAGACAGAGTCAGAGTGAGAACAAGGGAGGGGCAGAGAGAGAGGGAGACACAGAATCTGAACAAGCTCCAGGCTCTGAGCTGTCAGCACAGAACACGATGCAAGGTTCGAACCCACGAACCGTGAGATCATGACCATAGCCGAAGTCGGATGCTTAACCGACTGCCCCACCAAGGCGCCTCCTCTAAACATCTTTTATGACATCTTCTGAATTTCTTTTATTTGTAGTTTTTCTCTACTATGTCATTTTGTCCCTGTTTTCTTTTCTAAAATAATTGTGATTTTTCTTGGGGTTTCCCTCTACTGCTAGGATATGGGGTTGAGTTTTGTTACTGGTGGCTTAGCTTCAGCTGGTTCTGCAGCTGCTTTGTATAAAGAGTCCTACTTCCCGACCCCCTTCCTTCCTATTCATTCTAGAACTACCTGTCCTAGGAAGCAGTTATATGGCCTATCAAACACACCCACCCACACAAACATTTTTAAAATCCTGCTTTCCTTATAGTCTACATTAAAAAAAAACTCTTATTGTTAATATCTGCTTTGGTTTTCATTTTCCAAAATAATTTCGTTGTCATAATAAGGTGGATTATTGTATCTCCCAGTTGCAACATTTTAATTATTTAGGTTTAGAATTCTCAGCTATAGACATCTAATAAAGTCAATATGTTCATGTTTTTAACCCTAGTTTATCTTGTTTCTTATTTCACATGATGTATCTTCTGTTCATGAGTTCTCCTCCTTCCTCGAGCACCTATGAATATTTTTTAGACTAATTCTCTATATTTTCATTATCACTACTCTTACTGCAGCTATTACTGTCTCCTGTTCTAAGGGATTGTTCCAGAATCCTACTTGGGCTCCTAGCAATTGATTCCCTACCTTTACTCAGAGTGACTCTTAAGGTCCTTTTACTAACTCCTAGGTCCCTATGGTATTAAGGAAAAACTGAGTTATCAAGCTTCCACCTTCTGCTCTGCCATATGTTTATTTAGGAAAGTTAATTAACATCACTGAGACTCAGTTTCACCTGTGAGGAGGGATTGGCGGAGATTTTAGTCAGTTTTTTTCCAATGCTGTTTTTTAGTGCTTTTCAAATACTGCTAAGTTTTTGTAAATATTTTTTCTGTAATACTTATATACATTGAAAGCCATTTTAATTAATATATAGTAATTTCAAAGAACACTAGTTGGTAAGGTGGACTTAATGATAGGATTTAGATGCCATTGTTCAACTCTATGAGGGCTATATAATTATCTATAGGAAAACCTAGTCCAGATGCCACTGATTGCTATAGTGACTTGAGTGTGAAGCATTCTTCAGTGTATATGACTTTAGGTTTAGAATTCTCAGTCCATAAAAGCACTGAGCAGGTGAGAACAAGAATGTCTTATAAAATCTGTCACCCCTTTATGGCCTTTTTAAGAGATAGTCATAATAGTAATAAACCATGTTTGTTCTGGTTCTATCTTCAGATTTAGGACATCTCTAATCTTCAAATCCCTCTTCTATGTAAAAGGAGTTCCCCAGAGAACATATGGCCTTGTAGATTTCATCATCTTTAATATTCCAGAGTGGGCAGTGTGACTCAAGGAGAACTATAGTCCTAAGGATTTTGTGGCTCACTTTGGACTCCATCAGAAAGAGTTGGGTGATTGGTTCGTGAGTGTGGTGGAAGAAGTTACACAGCCTGTTCTGTGCATGTCCCTCTTGCAGTCCTTCTCACTATCGTTGGTTCTCCTATGCTTGGTTCCTGTCCATGGTCTCCAGGTCGCTCCTGTTGAGACCTCTACAGTTCCTTCTGATTCATGTTTGACCCATATGTGTTCCAGTAATCTGTCACCTTGTTGAACTAGGCAGAGTACCTTCTATTCCCATTTGAGCAATGTTTTGGGATTAGACCAGATGCTGTCTTGGCCTCAATATACTGTGTTCAACTTTTCGAAAAAGTTCACTCCTCTATCGAAGTGTCCCCTTTCCAAATGAGGAGTTGTTGTTCTGTAGGTATAACGTTTCAGCTATGCAAGATATGTATGTTCTACAGATCTACACAACATAGTGTCTATAGTTAACAATACTGTGCTTCTAAAATAGGATTGGGAAGGGTAGATCTCATTATGTCTTACTACAAAATGAAAAGACCCAACGGAACAGAAGCAAACTTTTGGAGGTGATGGACTATTGTCTTGATCTTGCTGATACACAGGTGTAATGCATGTGTTCAAACTCACCACAATGTATACATTAAATGTGTGCAGTGTGTTTGCACATCAGTTATACTCCAGTAATGTAGGTCCCTCTAGAATGTCCCGTTTCCGAGCATCAGGCCTCCCTTCTAGAAGATATTAATGCAGTGGGATATTTTGAAAACGATGTCTGACACAAAATGAGAGCTCAGAATTTTTTCATAGATGAAAGGAGATTGTGCCATTTAAAAAAATATCATCTTTGATTCCTATTTAGAAATTCACTTTTCATCCCCATGTGAAAAAAGGGTTAGGAATGGTCTCAAGGCAGTGGCCTCTTAAAATCTGAACAGAATTCTGATAGCACAAGACCAGTCTTCTTGGAATACAGTTGCTGGGAATGGGATAACAGATTGCGGACAGAGGCTTCATGATATCTGAAAGTTCTGAAAGGCTATGCAAAGTGGGGCTGCATTATTTCATAATAATAATAAATAATAATCATGGTGGTTTATAATAGTAATAGTGGTTTAAACCTAACTCATTTAGTTCTAATAGTAATACTACTATCATCATTTACAAATTATAAAGAATGTGAGATACAGTGAAGCTTAAGTTGCCTGACGTCACACAGCTCAAAAGTAGCAGAGCTGGGTTTTGAACTTAGGTAGTCTGGCTCCAGAGCCAAACACTTAAATATTAGGCTACACTGCTTTGGGATAAAGAATGCTATTCATATGGGAATGATTTTGTAAAGAGATAGGATTACCTGTCCATCCTTCTAAGAATCCCCACACATGTAATCATTATCTACTAATGAGGGTTTCAGGAGGCATTCAGACTTTCTAGATTTTCATTTATGGTTCTAAATGGCTTTTGTGTGCTGGGAAAAGCAACACCTGTGCTGGGGGGGGGGTTGTCTCTGGCTTAAATGAACTCCGCTGGATGTAACGCCATTTGCAGAGATGGGTGGGAGAGAATGGTGGTGATGACGACAGTGGTGGCAGGGCTCTTATGCTGCAGACACCGGTGCACTGTGGTTGTACGCACCCTGTACGGCAAGGCAGGCAGCATTTACAGAGCAAAGCTCTGGAGAGGTGGCTTCTTAATACCGACTGCTGTAGCAGAGACAGTATGTGACGTTGTGTGTGAGAGAGAGAGAAAGGAAAAACATATATATAAATACATCTTTTGAGTGTATAGGGCCAGTCTTCCAGGCAGCATTCAGCCCAGCAGATATTATTTTTCTGATAGAGCCAAGGGATTGTCTAAAGTTTTCCATCTAAAGTAAGAAAAGCTTTCAGATGATACTTGGTGGTGGTGAGGGGGCGGAGAGCACTGCCCTTTTATGTGCTGTATTACAGAGGGCAGTAGCAAAATTCACTTTCCTTGGACAATGTGTAGTTGAGATTAAATTAGATACAGTATTTGGATTAGGATGTAAAGATTTCAGAAGTGGAAAGAAGTGAGTGAAGTTGGGAACTTTGGATATGAATGCCAGAGTGTTCTCATATGCAAAGGAGGGCAAATACTGCCTAGGGCACAGGGTTGTTAGGAATATTTAATAAGATAACGTATCATTTGAAAAGCCATGGAGCACCATATACATTTAGACCCTTATTAAACATACCCATCATTTTTGGCACAACATCCATTTAACAGTATTTTTGTTTTTACATTTACAACTGGTGATTCTTTACTTGGAGGATTGTTGCGGACAAGAATTCCTCTCCATTAATTCAGCTAAAGAGACTGACATGTCACCTTTCCTTGCCTTCCCAAATAAAGATGTGCTTGGTTGTTTAGAGCCCTGTCAGTGTTGATTCAGCTCTGCTTCTTACAATCCATGTCTCCCCAAGCCTCTGCTTTAAAAGGCTTCCTTTTCCCAGATCCTTGTAAACAAGACTTCCCTGTCTGTCGGTGTATTTTCCCCAGCAACCTGCAGCTCTGCCACTGTGTTTGAAGTTTGGCTTCAGTGGATCTTTGAAGGCCGACTTGTGTAGGTCCCACTCCACCTCCTAGCATAGCTACTGCCCTAGCATCTTGGGTCCTTCTCTGCACATGCCCTGCCTGGTACAGCTGAGGAGCTGGGAGCATCACTTCAGGGCTGGTGCCACTGCCTTGCAGACGAAGTATCAAGAAGTGGGAGCGGTCTGAAAGTTGCTGCCAAAGTGGAGTAAAAGTGAGCTCAGTGATTTTGGAAGGCAAAGTTTTGCTTGAAAGTAGAAAGATGCCTTTCACTTTTGGCGGAGTTTTTTTTTGTTTTTGTTTTTTTGTAACAACTTTCGATGGATTTTCTGCTGGAGAATTGGCTAGCCGCTTCCTCTCATGCTACGGTGAGATTCTATTTACCCCTCCAGTAAATCTTTAACAATGATGCCTTATTCTTCAGCCAGCACACAGGACTGTGGCTTACAAATATTTTTTTCCTCTTAATAACTCTTCTCTTCTCATCATCAAATGAGTTTTCACCTTGCCTTTAATTCCATAAAAAGGATTTTATATACATGTAAGCTAATTTTTCTACCTCAAGACAGATTATGGGGAAAAAAGTGCTATTTTCAACAATTTTGGCAATGAGAAATATCCTCTTGTTAGCTAAGCAGCTGCTTTGTGATATTGTTGTTTTCATTGTAGTATTGCATTAGGTGTATTGCTAAGCCGGTACTAGAACTTTTAGAGGGCACTCATTGGTTAATTATTACCCGAGTGTGGAAATATAGGGCAAAATAGGACTTGGAATAATTTAAAAGCCCTATGGCTATGGTTCTCGAAGTATAGTGTCTATACTGGATGCAAAAGCATCATCTGGGAACCTGTTGCAAATTATTGGCCTCTACCCAAGACCTAATACAATCAAAGTCCAGGTGAAAGGCCCAGTAGTCCCACTTAATTTGGTTTGATAAACCTTTAAGGTGACTTTACTGAAGACTAAAGTTTGGGAACCACTTCCTCATGGGAGGAGACACAATGAGACCTTACTTAGCTTCTGGTGGCAATGCTCAATGAAGACTGGATTTTTATGTATGTGCTGAAAATTGTGAAAGTCTGTATCAGTCTTTTTTCACTGCATAGTCCAGATGTTGGAAGTTTCCTAGCTAATAGGAATGATGTGTTTTCCTCCATCACAGAAATTTGAGTTAAAAATAACAATGACAGAAAAATTTAAAAAAAAGTAACACTAGCTGCTATAACAAGTAGCCCCCCTCCCCCAGTATACCCAGAGGTTGAGTACAATACTAGTATAGTATGTATGTCCTAGCCCAAAGGCATTTCAGGTCAACAGGCAGTCTCTGAGTTATTCAGGACTCAGTTTCCTGGTATTTCTGACCACCTCAACACTTAGAAGTGTTGAACCCTAGGCGTTGTATCTGTCCATAAAAAATAAGAGCAAGGAATTATTTTATGGAGAATCTTGGAAGTGCTTCATGTCCCTTGAACACAATTCCATCCAGTAGACCTTATCATAGGGTTACACCTCAGTGCGGTAAACACCAGGAAATGTGACCCAGCTGGGTTCTAGGAAGAGGAGGAAACACATTTTGGTAAATAGCAGTTTCTACTACAAGTACATTTCTATTTTCCAAGTATCTTTTATGTTTTCATTCAAAGGAAAACTTTATTTTCAAGTTATAATATTATAAAAGAAGTCTGTGAAAAGGAGTTTTCATTCTGTTATCTCCTTAGTTTTGAAGGTGACTTAGAGGCTGTGGTCTTCTCATGCAGAAACGCAGTGATGATGATTAAGAGCAGCACATGCGTCACTGGCGTGGTGGTCATTTCTCTATACTTACGTAATTTGGATTCCTGGTACCTGGTCCCTGATACCTGAACATTAAATTGAATTGATATATAGCCCATATTGAAACTTATTTCTCGATAGGATCAAAATACTCAGAAACCTCACAAATTTTAAACTATAACAACTGGAATAGGAGTCAGAAGACCTGGGGAGCTTTGTGCTCCTCAGAAAGTACCTGTCTTCTCTGAGCACAAATTCCTTTCTCAGTAAAATGGTGGAATTAGACTAGATGATTCTGATGGCCTCTTCTAGTTCTAAAATATTATAATGAGAGCATTATATTATTTTATGTTTTATGTATTATTTATATATGTACTTTCTGTGCCTGAAATTATTTACTGAAATTACTTACTGAGTGCCAACTATATCCAAGACCTTGTGCTGAGAGCTTGACAAAACACTGTTTGAAACCTGTGCCCTCAAGGAACTCCTGCTCTATTGGTGAAGGAGAGAGAGATATTAGATAATTATCGGGCAATGCAATAACTAAGTTGATTTGTACATTTTAATACACTGATTCAGTAAAATAAAATTCAGGATGTGGAAGAAATTGATGATGTCCATTCGTGAAAATCTTGAAGTTAATTTTGTTCTTGTCCATATTTCAAAGACCCTTTTCTTAGTAAAGTGATTCACTCACATAAGTTACTAGTATGTGTGAGAGCATAATCCAATATTCTTGTTCTCACAACACCAGTATACTAAACAATAATTCTTGAAGAAATTCTCCAATACCATTAAAAAGAAATCAACCCTAAACTAACTGCAGTGAAACCCAGCTACTGCATTCGGGTTAATTTTAACTCCTACAAAAGAAAATAAAGTTTGGAAGACACCCAAATAGGATTTATAGAGATTCATATTGTAAGATTTTTCTGCTTTATATGGATGCTGATAAGTTCTCAAAAGAAATTTATAACTGCAATAGAAAACTGAATGAATATTGATTATTTTTTAGCTACCGAAACTAATTGACATCTAAAGCTTTGTAAATCCTTTCAGATGAGGGTGGGTATAAATTAAAAACTAATTAAAACAGAGGCTTATAAAGACACCATCTCCAATTCAGTGGGTTATACATTTTGTGATGTACTAGAAGATATCCCTTTGTCTTTCTACCCAAACTCTTGCCAAACAAACTCTAGACATAAAAATTATTTCAACTGCTAAAAAATAGTTTATATATATGTTTTTTTCCAAAAGTAAGTACAGTTATCATAAAGTAAGATTAAAACAAAGTATCATGCAGAGACAATAGGACTGAACAGCCTGCTATCTGGAATTCCCATGCCTTCCTGGTAAAAAGCCTTCTTTTCTTTTCTTTTTCTTTTTTTTTTTTTTTTAGTGTTTATTTTTGAGAGAGAGAGCAAGGGAGCCTGCAAGAACAGGAGAGGGGCAGATAGAGGGACAGACAGAGGATCTCAAGCAGGCTCTGCGTTGATAGCAACAAGCATGATGTGGGACTAAAACTTACAAACCACAATGCGAGATTATGACGTGAGCCAAAGTTAAGTCAGATGCTCACCAGACTGGGCCACCCAGGCATCCTTCAAGCCTTTTATCTTTGAAGACCCTACAGACATCTGGGATCTGAGCATTGGCACCTATTAGTTGCAGTGGTTTCTTTTCACCTTTCTAAACAACATGATAGATAAACCTCCAGGAATCTTACAAAATTGGGCCCTCAACTGACCAGATGAATCGCTTTTTTTTTTTCCCCAGCTTAAATTGAAAAGTGCGCCTCTCTAAAATGAAACAATGCACTGGGAAAAGTTGTTCCAATGGCAATACCACTGGTAACCATCAGTGTGACCTTATCAGGTCTCCCCAATTCATTCCCTCAACAGTGAGTTTTCTAAAACTCTCGTACATTTGTTTCATTTTTTCCTGAATATATGGGAGGGTAAGGTCAGCACTCTTATGTTTGTCAAGAAGGCCCCTTCTCTTTCAGCCTTTTTATTCCCCAGTCTTTCTAATACCACTTAAATTATACAGTGATGAAGCTCTCCCGTTCCAGTGACACCCCTTGCGCCATCATTTCAGTTTTGAAGTCTTTATGGCCCCATCCTCTACAGATGAAATATTTAGTCTTCATTTTTACCTGAGTAGTACAATTAGACTCCATTTAGCCTTGAAGGCCAACCAATCACATCATGCATTAATTCAGCAAACATTCATTGATCTGTTATTATATGCCAGGAAATGTTCTACTCATTGGGTATTTCAGTAGTTGCTTTTCTTTCTGTAGCTCACCATGAAATACTGGGAGATAGATGACAATCCACAGATGAGCAAATGAGTAATAATTTCAGGTAGATTTTCTGTAGTGTATCTGTTTCTAACAGAGTGGTAAGTGTTCTCATAGGACTTTGCCTGTAGCTCTGCTAGACTTACCACATTGTACTTACATGGAATAAAATAGCCACATGCTATTCATCTTAGCCTTCGCATCCTCCCTGCCCTAATATTAGCATGGTGTTCAACACATTGGCCACATCAAATATATCTGAATGAATGGTTAAAACCTTTAATTAATCATGCTACAATTTCTTCAACCAAAAAATGAAGAGATGAACAAATTAGTACTAAGGCTTTAAACTTGAACTTTTTCAAATAAGCCACCTATATAACCACCTAGAGCAAGAATATTTTAAGACATAATTCTTTGCTATTATTTTTTTTGGTGGGGGAGGAGCTCCTGGGTGGCTCAGTAGGTTAAATGTCTGACTCTTGGTTTCAGCTTGGGTCATGATCTGTCTGCTCATGTGTTTGAGCCCCAATCAAGCTTTGTGCTGACAGTGTGGGACCTACTTGGGAATCTCTCTCTCCCTTTCTCTCTGCTCCTCTCCCACTTGCACTGTGTCTCTGTCTCTCTCAAAATATATAAACTTAAAATTTTTTTAATTTTAAATTTTATTAATTTTGAGAGAGAGCCCTATGTGAGTAGGGAAGAGGCAGAGGGAGAGAGAGAGAATCCCAAGAAGGCTCCTTGCTGTCAGCACAGAGCCCCAGGCAACCCACAAACCCCAAGATTATGACCTGAGCTGAAATCAAGAGTTGGACCCTTACCTGACTAAGCCAGCAAGGTGTCCCTAATTCTTTGTTATTTTAATTTTAATTTTTTCAATATTTGTCAATTTAATCTCTGAGTTTTGCTAATTCTAATTTTCTAAGAAATTCATCCAATTTAAGATTTCAAATGTATCCATATGGACTTTACAAAGTTTTTAATCTCCTTCTTATCAATAATTGTAACCCCCTTATTTATAACATTAAAAATTTTTTCTATGTTTAATTAAAAATTCTAGACATTTGTTTATTATGTTGATTTTTATCCAAAGATTTTCTGTATTATTTGTTTCCAGTTAATTAATTTCTGCTGTCATTTTATTATCTCTTTCCTTCTGTTTTTCACTTTGTATTCAAAATGTACAAACTATTTTAATGAAAGAATATGATTTAATGCATTTTTATAAAAGTGACATTACCCAGCAATTTCATTTTAATTGAATTTGGTTTTAAAATGAATATAAATCATTTTAATTTAAAATATGTTAAAGTTTCAATATTACCATTATATATGAATTGTAATTTCTAATTCATTTAGTATTTGAAAGAAACAGTCATAGAACATTCCAAATGTTTCATAAATAGGTTTCAGAAGACAGTAGGCTCCACCAGTGAATCTAAGAAAGTTAGTAAAATTCCAGAAAATAACATCTTCTGATACCTTTTAGCTGCCATCTTCTTTGAAAACAAAATAGTGTTTTTAATATCCTGTAAACTTAGTTACTTAGAACTCTGCATAATAAATGTCAAAATGATGAGGTCCTTGAATATTATTAATGAGTGACCTAACAATGTAGAATCTATCAAAAATCCCATGGGATGAGTTACTTAGGAAATTGTAATGGTCAAACTCTAAATTTATGAGTATTGGGGATGCCTATGTGGCTTAGTTGGTTAAGTGTCTGACTTCAGCTCGGGTCATGATCTCACAGTTTGTGAGTTCGAGCCCCATGTCAGGATATGTGCTGACAGCTCAGAGCCTGAAGACTGCCTCGGATTCTGTGTGGCTGTCTCTCTCTGTTCCTCCCCTAATTGCACTGTATCTCTCTCTCAAAAAAATAAAGATTTAAAAAAATTAGAAAAAAGAGTATTTAAAATAAAAACTGAAATACCAAAGAATTCTCTCTAAAGGTCCTTGCTCTACATTGTTTTATGGGCAATTTATTTGAAAATGCTAAGGTAAAGCTAATTTATTTTTTTAAAAGCCCAGAAAAGTAAAATTATGGGTAAAACAAATGTCTGTCTACTTTAAGGGAGCTACATAACCATGATACCAAAACTTGACAAAACAACATCAAGAAAGCTCTCTAAAGATACAACAATTCTGAATAAAACAATACTAAATCAAACCAATATATACATAGAATATATAAAGAGCAGTTTATTCTAGGAATACATAATTCAATGCAGATTTTTTTTCTTGAATCCTTTGTTAGGTAAAGGATAAAAACTTTATGTTCACTTTACCAGATCTCAAAATATTTGATGTCATTTAAAATATCTTGTTAAACTTTAAATTTTCTTGCAAGTTAAGGAAAGTCCATGAATAAAGTCACTCAGTGCAAACCTAGAAGCATTTTCATTAAATGAGAAACAAGGTGAAGATGTTTGCTCTGAGAAATATTGTTTGATGTGTTCCAGGAAATTTGAGCTAATAAGCTATGAAAGAGCCACTGGATAGGGAGAGACACAATGATCTATATTTACATGAAAGATGGTACATGGAAAAACCTGAGAGTCAACAATTACAAAAAAATATAATTAGAACTAGTAACAAAAGTTGTTAGTTATTTGGCTACTTACATAAAATGAATATTTTTCTACAAAAATGAATCCTTTTTCTACAGAAGATAATAAAAAGTATAAAATATATGTACATATATTTGCCTATGGGCAACAGACTTTAATGAGGATTAGTATTATTTACATGAAAGAATTACAAACGGTAAGACATAATTTTCTCTTTTCATAACTGGAGATGTGTCCATTATCCCCTGAGTATTATAAATGTTGTGCCTACTTGGCAACCCTTAAGTTTTTTCCTACCAAATTTACAAGGAATAGCTCAAACTTTCCCATTCTTCTAACGTCAATTAAATAGGTGAGAATAATTTGAGATTAGTAATGATAGCTAACACTCATATCTTAAAATATTTTCTAAGCTTTATGTGTGTTAATCCATTTACTCCTCCCAGAAACTATGAGATAGACTTTTGTCAAGCTCCATTTGTAGTTAAGGGAACTGAGAATTCTATGATTTGCCCAAGATTATGGAACCGGCATTACAAATCAATGGGGAAAGGAAAGATCATTCAGTTCTTGGGTAACCATTTGAGAAAGAATGAAGTAAGCCCCCCATTTCATAGCAAACACATTTCAAATGAAGCAGGGATTTATTTGTTTATTATTTATTTTTAGTATTTATTCAGTTTTGAGAGACCGAGAGAGACAGAATGCTTGCAGGGAGGAGCAGAGAGAGACACACATGGAATCCGAAGCAGGCCCTAGGATCTGAGCTGTCAGCACAGACCCTGAAATGGGGCCTGAACCCAGGGCCTAAACTCAGGGCCTAGACCAACAGATCATGACCCGAGCCGAAGATAGATGTTTAACCAACTGAGCTGCCCACGTGCCCCATGGATTTAAACATTAAAAAAAAAAAATCATGGGAAAAATGCAGGCTTTCATGATTTGGAAAGATTTCCAAAGCATTAAAAATAGGAAAAAGAAAGATTAAAGTTGAAGAGAGAAATTTTATTATGATCATAAAAAATTAAATCCTTCAAAATTAAGAATAAATATCTGGATATTACATGAATATAAGTCCTATAATAAAAAAATGGAAAAGATGAATAGATTAAAAAAAAAGAAACGTAGACCAATAATAGTAGGCTTAAAAATTTTTAATTTTTCCACTAAAGAAAAATAAAGGAACTTACCAAATTGGTAAGGATTCAAATTGCTGTTTAATTTAGGGCTCCTAGTGTAGTGTAGTGGTGTGACAGTTCAGGCATGGGTTTTGGAGACCTCTGCCACCAACCCATTCGCTGGGTAAACAGATAACTTCCTTGAACTTTGTTTCATTGTCTTTCTAACGTGAACACTGACAAGTCAAAGCTGTGACTCTGCTCCATTTCTTAGTGCTGCTATACACCGCCGTCCAGAAACAGCATCTAATCTTTCCTGAGGTGTAGGAAAAACAAAACAAAACCCAACAGTAATTGGGAGACCTGGCCATAAACGCTAGTGCTTCCTTTACTGGTTGAGTACATGAGCAGCGCACCTCAACTCTGGGTTAGATTGTCTTGAATCTGGTTGGATTAGATTCGATCAGTGATGTTCTTTTTTTTTTTTTTTTTTTTTTTTTTGAGAGAGAGAGACAGACAGTGGGGGAGGAATAGAAAGAGAGGGAGATACAGATTCTGAAGCAAGCTCCAAGCTCTGAGCCATCAGCACAGAGCCCAATGTGGGGCTCGGACCCACAAACCATGAGATCGTGACCGGAGCTGAAGGCAGGATGCTTCCCCGACTGAGCATGCAGGTTCCCTTAGATCAGTGATTTTCAAGCACATTTCTAAAGATCCAAGGCATTAGTTGATGATGGTGTGGCGACTGCTGTAGGAGGTGGGACTGAGGACAAGGAAGAGACCTGGAAAAGGTGTTCCAGACTTCAGCACTTGCTTTCTTTGCCAGTGATGATGAGTGCCCACAAGAATTGTTGCGTCATGAATGCTATCAAGAGGAAGCATGGCGGGGCAGAGGAGGTCATGTGTAAGAGCTGACCTCAAAGAACCATGCCCTTTGATAAACGATTCTTCCCATGTGGACTTTCAGCAATTTACTTAAATCCTAACATTCTTTCTTATATAAGCAGGCCCTTGCCCACAGCACCTTCCTCCAACGTTGCAGTGGGGATGAGGGCGTGTAAAAGCAGCAAAAAAGAGTAGATGGATGTATCTTTATTTGTCCTTGCTTCATTTTTATTTCCAGGCCTATATCCTGCCTTTGCTAAACAAGCAAATAAACAAGCAAGAAGGCCCATCAGAATTCATTGTTTCTAAAGGAGTGAATCTTTGTTACTCCCTCTGCCCCCTCCCCCAAGAGCCCAGTTACTCAGCTTCATTCTTGCTTTGCATATTCTCCTTCTTCTAGCTAATGTTGGCTCATTCTGACACACACACACACACACACACACACACACACACACACACACACACACAAAACGGGCCACACTTGCCTGTAAGTTTCCCTCTGTCTTTGTTTAGATGCTAAGCTGAAGTTCAGGAATAAGAGCTTTGATGCCTTTGGAATTTCTCTGCTGGGAACTCATTAATATTGATCTTAATTCTTTGAGAAACAATGCTGACAAATACGTTCTCCAAGCAGGATGTGTTCTACTTGTAGAGTTACAGTAGCATCGCTATGAGGTAACTCGTACATTGCTGCTGTCCTGCGTAAGTATAAAATAATAGTGCATGACGCCCAGGTGCATCCTTTAAAAGTGTGCAGACTTTATTTGTTATTTTAATATAATGCTAACTGTCCTTTAGACTCTAGCTGAATTTAGGATTACTTTCAACATGTGCCCCTTACAGTTTCTCTTTTGCTAGATTTCCTGCAGACCTAAGTGCCGCTAGGCCGACTGTCGGTCTAGATGATTGCGCAGGCTGAACTGAGGCCCGTGATCTCCTGCAGATCTTAGCAGTGTGGCTGCTCCTGGAGCAAAATGATTGGCATACAGCAATTCCTGAATGACTGCAACCAGGACCTTCGAACACATTTACCATCTGTTGAACAGGGATAGTATTTCAGGACATCAGAATGTATTTAATAACTTCTTCAAGGTTCTTTCTTGATTTCCCAGGATGATCACTGAAAATATTGAATAAAATTGGTCCCTAGATAGGACTCCATCAATTTCATGACAACAAGCCATGTTATTCTTAGAAACTAGAAATGGACATTCTGTAGAAGTCTATGGTACTTATTTAGGAATTGACGAATCTGATTTTAATATGAAGACACGGGTCTTCTGATATGGTTCACAGTTGTTTCTATCATAAGGTATCTAAGTGTGCTTTGTTGTTACAGAGGGGTTAACTGATTATTTTATTTTTTATAATAGGTTATCAAAAATACATTAGCCTCAACTGAATATGTCAGTTTTAGTAAGGAAAGTAAATGTTTCATTTTTCTCTCCTTCCCTTTTGAAATCATTAAATACTGAAGAAGAAACATGTTGTAATGCTAATACTAGTTGGTGCTCCATTTTCTTGTCTAAGTATGCCAGTAGATAAAGCAATTTCACCTTTTTGACTGTGCTCCCAATAGTGATTTCTGCAAATCTGAAGCACTGAGCAAGATTTTTACTTTAAAACCGTATATCATCATTGTCCAGATGCCATAAAGTTAATCCTTGTGGGAGGGGTCTTTAAGCATTATTAATGTCTCTCCTAAGTATCAAATCAGTTATATCTGATTATAAAAATATGTCCATCTAAAGCAAATGTGTAGGCTTTGTATTGAAATTCAGCATATAATGTGACCAAAGAGATGGTGCTTTGATGGATTTCTTCGGTAAACATTAACAACGGGGTTTAACATGCTTAGTTTTAGAAATGAATTATATAGGCATTTTTGTAACATTTTGAAAATTTTAAGCAGCTGTTTTTCAATTTTACTTAGCCTTAAGGATATGCTTGCATTGTAGGCAACTCAGATATAACGGTCTGGAGCTAGTGCAGAAATTTCCTAGGATCATCAAATGAAGAACAGGATACAGAAATATCCATTAACGGAGTCTCTCAAAGAGTATTGTGGGTTGTATTGATGGGCCTTGGATGTGGGGTTCCACTTAGAATTTTTAGATTGACCAGATGTTTGTATGAATGCATGATCATGATTATATGAGGGAACATGGATGAAAATACATGGGAACAAAGATCTATGCTTATTTTGCCCGTATTAATGAGGTGATTTCTAATTTGAAATGGAATGGCCTAATGAAGCTACATTTTCTAGAGCATTTTATTTTAACGTCTCTCAGGGTGATGTCCCTCCCCGAATAATGTGAATTGTATGAGGACTATAGAATAACATGCATTTATGATGTGAGAAAACAAGACTTCAATAGGTTCATGGGACGGCAGATAAGAAATATTTGGACTGGTACTCATGGTGTTAGGTTTTACTTGTAACAGATTCATAAGTGGCAAAGGATACATCAGGAGGCAAAGCAGACAGATGCCTCAATTTCTACTGTACTCCTCCCAAAGAAGTGCTCTAAGTCAGCAGTTAGGAGGCCAGCATGGGTGGGAAGTCCTGTTAACATGAAGCATGGATTCTCTTCACTCTTGGCTTTTGTTCAGTAATCAACCTATGGATCACATAAGCTGCATCTTAATCCCCAAAATGGGCATTCTAACATCCATGTCACCAGGTATATCCTGAATCTAAATGTAGAATTTCTACCTCAGACTCTAAGCACATTGCAACCTAGCACTTAAAAAACAGTATTAAGGTTCTACATGGAGAATAGAAGCTTTGTAGCCTGGAGGCTTTCCGAGCAGCTGTAGGCTGACCCTGGCATATCACACATAGATTCATATACCGATTTTTACATTCAATTTAAGGAAGATCATATAACCTCTTTAAGTTTAGTGTAATTAATCCCCCCTCATCTGTAGATGTCTATGTGCTAATTTATTGATATGGCTGGATTTCCTGTTAAGATTACAGACTAGAACTTTGGAATTTATACTTCTCATTTCACAAATATTAAATACAAGGCAATGTTGTTTGTGAAAATATCTATATCTACCTATATTATGGAGGTTCTGTTGAAACAACGGTTTTAGTTTTTGTTCTTATTTTCAAAAAGCACATTTACGGAGTGCCTGGTGGGTCAGTCTGTTAAGTATCTGACTCTTGATTTTGGCTCAGGTCGTGATCTCATGGTTCATGAGATGCAGCCTACCCTGGGCTCTTTGCTGAAGGTAGAGCCTGCTTGGGATTCTCTCTTCCTCCTCCTCCCTCTGTTGCTCTGCTACCCATGTGCATCTCGTGCTCTCTTTCAAAAAGAAATAAAACTTTAAAAACAGCAAACAAAGCAAAAACACATTCATGACCTGGAATTCCACTCAAGTTAAAGATTTTCCAAGACCTAGATCAACTACAGCTCAAAACTATTTTTTAAAAAAAGTTAACCATGAAGCTTCTCTCCAAGTTGAAAAGTGTGATAGCAATTCCATGTCTCATAGGATTAATTTTTGAAGCAAAGATTTTTAGCCTTTCCAAAGACATAGGTCAAGGTCCTAACTCTTGTTTTCCTGAACTATTAGGAGAACAGGAATGTGACTGACAAACTGAATGGTGCAGAGAAACTGACCTACTAGGGAGGATGGTGGCAGCAAAAGCTGTTGGGGGTACGTGTGTAGGAAGTGGCCTCCACATCCACATCTCCATTAGCCTATGTGTCAGATGTGCCAAAACTAGTCAAATCTTTTTCTAAAGATTCTTTCCAACCCATACTCAGATAAGGATGTATTTCCTTCTGGTTCTGTTTTAATAAAACTAGAAAATAAGGGCAGGGCGGGGAGGGAAGCTATCAGCTGAGACCCTGAGAGTTTGCCCTCTTCCCAGTTTTTCTGCAGTACTCTACAATGATAAAGGAGACTCATAGCCAACTTTTCATTTGACTGTACTTTCCCTGCGCCTCTGCTCCCAAGTGAGTGAGAGATTGAAAAGAGAACAGATAACTGGCCTCAAAAAGTCAATGGTTTCCTTTTATGTAAATGCTTCTCATAAAGAAGCCCAGTGATGTTTGACTGGAGTCACCTACTATATATTTGTAGTTTATCAGACACATCTTCTTCAGTGAATTTTCTCCACTGCATTGCGTTATGAGAATGGGAATTAGCCTCGTTCTCAACACCAAAGTGTCCCCACAATGGTAGTTATGAAAACAGTGCTACTTAATATTTTCTTTGATTGAGTGACCTAAAGGGAGCCCTGGGTGCGTATTGCTTGGCTTTGTTATTTTCAGACACTTAGGCAAGAAGCCATTTGCTTCAACATTTAGGCAATACCATGCTAAATGTGGAGAACAGAGTGGAAATCCCAATTTGTCAGTTCAGATGGCATTCACCCAGAGAAAATATTGGAATACTTTAATCTATCTCAAGGCATTTAAGCAGGATACATACACTCCAGTGACACTTTATATTTTTCCTCCTCAGGAGAAATTTGGGGTCCATTAAATTGATTCTGAGCAGAGATCTGAATCCCTTTTAAAGGAAAATGCACTTTGCAAGGTAGAAGAATAACACACAGAAAAGTGGGGGATGTGGAAAAGCTGTTTCTTCCTATGTGTTTGCCTGATTTTACACCCTGGCTTAACTCCTTTCTTCTCTACATTGTGGTGGCGTGTATTTATATGTGCTCAGCCCTCTTCCTGTGGACCCCTCTCCATCTGATAGCTCCTAGACATCTTGTAGGTCTTTCTTTTGGGTTAAGCCTTTGCTGGCCCTGTACCATTCCAGTTATGTTATCTGCTATTGCCTTTTATACATGGTCTTCTTTTACTTTTTAACACTTAGGACTATTTGAGATTTTACATTGACCTGTGTGCTTGTTGGCTTAACCTCTTTTTTAAAACAGACTTGTTGGCATTGTGAATGTAAGGATCCTCCCTCCTCGTCCCCATCACCAGTGTATAGCACAGGCTCACCTCCTTTTTTAAAAATAATATTCAATATTATTTATAAAAATACATAATACTATTTATTACAAATACTATGTGGTATTATATATAACAACATATATGTAGTGTACCTTTATTATCCTGGGTTGAAATTAATCTAAAATATAACCTACTTACACACAGTTTTTAAAAGTTCATGTGATTAGTTATAATAGAAAGACAATATAAAGGAAAATTAATCACATTAAAACGCCATGTTTTTCAATATGTAAATGTTTAGGTATGACTTTCTGAGAAGATCTCATAAAGCTGGCAGAATCATACATGTATTCCTGGCATTGCTGGGCCATGGCCGTAGCACAGTAGCACATTTAGTTGACTCAGGTGCCATGGCATAGCCATTGATGATGTGATTTTCCAATTGTGTGATGGCATATTGGTAAATTTTCAGCCAAGTAGTATGAAATATTTCTTTGATGAATAGGATATTTGCACTCAGAATTCAGTGTCTATTAAAACTGTGCATCCTTCTTTGTTCAAGGAATGCAATGTGGAGATAGGTTCTAACCTCAAAGCATTATGAAACAACTTCTCACCCACAGGAACTTGCAGTGAGATATGTGAAAGTCATGCAGGATTGGACAGTTACTCTTTGATCCGACTGTCCTGAATATTGCAGTGTGTCAGGTGTCTCTGGGTACGGACCAGCTAGTACCAGTTACTGTGACAGCTAGAAGCCACTCTAGCCAAATTCTGAGACTCCCCAGGGTGCCTCCAAAGCATCAGCACTTATAAGGACTTCTGGCCATGCCTGTCCTGGATACTCCACATATATTGAATGGATGAATATCTTCATATTCTCATTGTTTTTGGTTTTTATTTTTTGGATCTTTTTGTTTGTTTTTGCTTTATTATCTTCTTTTGAGGACGTACCTCTACACTTAGTAGTATGCCTTGATTATGGAAAATGCTCAAGTGCTTATTTAACTGAACAAAAGAAGTGAACGATGGATGAAGTTCCAAGTGCTGAGGAGAATTGTCAGAGTCTCTTTGCTGTTCCCTCCCACAGAACTGTGCTTTCCCGTCTGCTTCAGGACATTTGGACTTTTAATTCCCATGACCTCAGGCAGGGACACTGGTGAGAGGGACACTGCTAACAGGTTTTTGTCTGGCTCACCACTGTTGTTGTTCTAATCTACTATACAATGAGGATCACTACTTTCACTAACAAGGTGGCGGACAAATTCTAATGAGGACGATCACCTGTGAGGTTTCAGACCTTCTTCATTTTTGTTTTCAACCTGTGATGAACCTACATTTTCACATTGAAACATTATTCTCTTGTACATAATGATTTTACTGTCAGTGGATCCAGACACACAGGGGGTCGGGGGGGGGGGGGCAAAACAAAACAAAACAAACTTTATTAGGCACTGGAAAAATGGTGAATGATAGTCACAACAAAGTATCAAAAAAGAAAGGATTTTTGGAGTAGTTTTCTCTGTCTGTACATGTGCTTCGTATGGACTTTAGGGACTGTGCTTTCTCAAACCAGACAGTTAACCTATTCCTTGCAAATTATCTTTCTCTTGTGAGCTTAAATTAATGCTTGTAAACAGTGCTGAGAAAGAGCCATTTCAATAGAAGATGTTTCAGAAATGCAAAGTGTTATTGTTACAATTTGTGCTTATGTAGATACATCTTTACTTCCAGTGCTGGGCTATGATTGTTCAGGGATGGCTAAACCTCGGACTGAAAGTTTAGATAATGAGACCAGGTATTTTCACAGTTACTTGCATTTGAGAGTCTCAAAATATTCAGCCCCGGTGCAAATACAAATTGGGTAGCATTGACAGAATTCTAAATCAGGTGGTATGTGTATATGTGTGTGTACATGTATGTGTGTCTGGGTGTGTGTACATATATGTACATTCACACACACATAGAGTCACCTGATGTGCAGCAGGATTCACTGGCAGATAGTAGGGACAGAATTGCACGTTGTATTCTCTATCAGGCTACCTGGTAAGAAGTCCCAATTCTATAAAACCTTAAACATGCAAAATCAAAACAAGTTAAATCCACTTAAATCAGGTTGATTTTATAATTTAGGATGTTTTCTATCCATGACAGTAGGGAAACTTGATTTCTTTTTCCCTAATCCTCTTTTGGCATCTGCTCTCTTTATCATCCGTCATTTATCACGACAGTTAATCACATCTCCCTTGTGTTGTTACCTTTTTTTATGGATATATACTTTGTTTTTCTAACTAGATTACAAACTCCCATGAAATAATGATAACCTTTTTTTAAAAAAAAATTTAATATCCCACTTTTTGACTCACAGTAGAAAATCCACATATAATTATTATATAACTTCATATAAAATAATAACAAAAATCTTTTGTTGAACAATATTATAGCTGGTTTTCTACACCAAAATTTACTTAGCCTTTTGAGTACTGTCTCCTTACGTATTCTCTTCCTTTACCAGGCCTTTGTTTGCCAAATGTCAGATGAAATGTCGCCTTCAAAGAATAATTGACGTCACACCCAGTCACTTCTGATTTTGTTAAAGTTTCCATCTTGGTGTTCATAATTCATTTGAGAGATTGTTTTCAGGAGAAGTGTGTTGTTTGGGAAGTTCTTTCTCAAACTCTTCGACACTGGACTCTGAAACACCAAAGCTGTGTGTTTTATTCTCTTATCAAGGGAAGAGAGAAGTCTCTCAGTGATGTTTAAAGTAATCTAGTGTTGCCTGTTTTCTAGACCCCTAGATGGTTTATGTATATATATGTACCTATATGTGTGCTGATACTTTCCCCCAAGTAACACAGTGAAATCAATAGGGTGTAAAAATCTAGGGCTGAAAGAAACGTTGCAAAATCAGTCTCTCTCCCTTTTTACCTGGATGCATGTGAGGCATCTGTCTCAGCTTAATTATCTGACTGTGCGGACAGACTGAATGGACAACAGAATATGTTTCACATTACTCTGCTTTTATAGGTATCCCTGTAATTATATGGCCACCGCTCTGTATACCAGAGATCAGCAATTGCTGAAGTGCATTTCAAACAATACTCTTTGTGTTGGAGGTTAATAGGTATTACTAGGAGAATAGCTTTCATGGTCAAAGACATTTGGAACAATTCTGGGCATTTGGTTAAGCTAAGTGTTAGTCTTCTTAGAGGTGAAGATTCCTAAAGCCTCAAATAATATTAATGTATTTCTTAAATCCCTAATAGGCCATGTATTATACAGTATTTCCCAAACTTCTTAAACCATACGAAAATTTTCCAAACCATCCTGAGGGACTGATGTTTCTTAGAATACACTTTAAGAAATATTTCAACGGATTCATTTGGTGGATTTTTTTCCAATGAAATATTGACAAATCTCACCAAATAAATAATAAATACTATGAACATGGTTATTAATTGCAAAGCAACCAGAATATGCCCGTTTTATTTTAAATGAATTAGAACTGCCAACCTTAATTAACTGTAAAATTTGTCTTTTTGCAGTGTGAACAATCCGCTCTCTCCCCTTTAAAAAATCCATGTTATCATCCTTAAATATTCATTAACAGCCTTTCTTATGGAATTCTAGACAGCAAAGAGTTAAACATTGCTGTTTACTTTTTGTTCTTACATTTTCTGCATTGATGAGTACAATAGAGCAAACCTAGTTCAATCTTCTAGGCCAGGATATTGCAGTATCTCATGGTCCATGATGAGCATCAATTTTCACTTTATGGGGTTGTAGCTCTAGAATGTTTAAGGGCTGAGTTGATCAGTGTTGTCCCCACAACACATCCTGAAATATATAGATTTAAAAAAAGTCCTATTTCAGCTTATTTTCTTGTATTTTCCTCTTTGCCATAAAAATGATGAGGTATGTGAAATAGTCTTGTCTCCTGGAAAGAGAGAGACCCAGGTTGCTTTTTGACCAAGGCTGCTTTTTCCATAGGAATTGTCCATTTTGAATGGAAGAAGAGAGCCAATATCTATAAATTACCTACACTGTGAGTATCACACACAATCTTCAGAACACGCCTGTAAGACTCTTATGATTATATTTAAATTATACATGAGGAAGCCAAGCACCACTACCACCCTCCCAACCATGGCAGGAATGAAGTGTTAATTCACGTGTGTCAGATTCCACAGTGCAGTCTCTTTTCTTTTAATTATATTGTTTTCCAACCAAAGGCTATAAATGGTCTTCTCAAAATGATAATCCACCTCCCTCCCTCAAACCTTTGTTATGTGTGCTCATTGGAATTCCACTTTAAACATAACTTTACTGTGTCTACATGTTAATGTAATGTATGTATGGTTACCATGAGCCCAATGTGGGGCTTGAACCCATGAACCGTGAGATCATGACCTGAGCCAAAGCTGGCTGATTAACCGACTGAGCCACCCAGACACCTCTGGATTTCTCTGAATTGTGTTGGAATGTGTGGATTGTGCATATCAGAAAGTATCTGTGGTTGGACACCAGTATTGTTCAACAGGATTTAAAATAAACCTGTGTTAGATGTAGACCACTTCTTTCTAGAACAGTAGGGCCCTTTGTGACCTCTGAAGCAACTGTCTCTACTGGCACAAAGGTACATGGTATCTAGGACCCTTATTCTGTGCCACAACCAAAACTCCTGTGGCCAGAGGTGAGTTTTTTGTTTTCTTTTGTTTTTGCTTAGGCCCTCTGAAAGCTTTATGCTCTTATAAACAGAATCTTCCATGTGGTCAAATACTCTCTTAACAGAATATCTGTACCCATGACTCTCCATGCTTGCATCTAGGTACTCCTATGAGTACAAAACTTGTCCCTACTCCCTTACTTAGGAGTGCCCATGCAAACCATGGGTGGCGGGTGGCGGGGGGTGGGGGGTGACCTTCTGTCTCAGGCTAGCTGCCTTCTCCATTTTCCTGTTTGAGGTCTTCCTTTGAAGTTCAACTGTACTCTTTACAGCACAGCTATCCATGACTCCTATGGTAACACTTACCCAGTTTTGAAGACCTTGGGACCAAACTCACTATTTTCTTTTCTACCTCCATTGAAGAGATAAATGTATTTTTGGACAATCTTTACAATATACTAGTTTATAAGACTTGTATTTCCTCAATCCTGTACCCACTCCTAGGTCCCTTGCTCAGAAATAGTAATCTCCAGTATCCCACACTGACTATAATCTCCTTCTGTCTCTTTCACTCCCATTTACTCTCCTATTTCATCTCACAGACCAAGCACCTCCCTATATTCACTTTCTCATATCACCTGCCTCCTGATGTTCCTATTTTCCCTTTCTAGTTCACACCCTTCGAATATTTTAACTACACTACCTCTAATAGTGCTGGTATCCTTGCACCTTCTATCATATCCATCTATAAAACCTTCCTTCTTTTGAATGCTGTAATCTACTTCAAAATACACTGTAGCACTTCTTCTTCACAGCGTATGCAAAAGAGACAAGTGAGAATCTATTTTCCCTGCTTTTAGTTGAGGAACAAGAACATCAGTAAGGTTAAGTCACTCATCTAAGAATACAGTGGTGTCACTTAGAAGAAAACAGTGCAAAGACAAATCTTGGGACCCTGACTCTAAAGCTTTTTCTCTGGACTAGTGGTTTTTGAAAGCTATAGATCTCTTTTCTTTTTAATGATTTTTCTTTCTTTTTGGTGTCTTGCCATATAAAGTAGATAAAAACAAAGATGCTTTTTTCCCCCAAGTTGAGTCTGAAGGGTCCTGAGTCCTATTTGTTCAGCTTCCTTATTGGTATTCAAGTTGGCTGTCCCTTAAGAGTTTTATGGAAGAAACATATTTTGGATAATTTTATATCCCCAAACCTCAAGTAGCTTTAGAACCCTCAAGAAACATATACATATATTACTATATAGTGATTGTATAAAGCTTATTTTAACAAGAGGAAAGAAAAAAATATAATCTAGGGATAAATGAGAACTCTTTCGAACGGAGAAGTAAAAAACAGTTTGGTTTCTTAGAGATTGGCCCTGGAACCTGTCTTATTTAACATTTTCATAAATGATTTGGAAGAGGGAATGCATGGTGAATTATCCAAGTTTGCAGATGACACTAAGCTCTTCCAGGTAGTGAAATGCCAAGCAGATGGAGATAAACTGCAGGGAAAACTTGCCAGCCTGCATGAGTGGGCAGAAAAGTGCTAGATGATATTCAATGTGGGCAATGAAAGGTAATTCACTTAGGAAAAAATAATTAAATCCATGCCGATTGAAAAATAAATCTAGTTATCTGTTAGTCCTATAAAAATAGACATTTTTATAGACCGTTGTTTGAAGTAACCCTTGAGTATATTGACAAATCAAGAAGGGAATTGAAAATAAAAAACACAAACATTAATCTTGAATTAAATGATGTATCATAATATGGAATATTTAGTTCATTTATCAAACAATTCTAATTGTGTGCCGCGTATGTATCAAGCTGTCTTTTGGGTTTGAAGTCTGGCCATTGCATTTCAAAATGCAAATAGAGACAAAAATCTATAAGATATTTTAAAAAGCCAGTGACGATAGACTGCAAATTAGGTAGCAGCTATCAAAACTTGAACACAAATGTGTTTATAAAATTTTTCTAATGTTCTAAGAATTATCCTTTAACTTTTTGCTATTGCAATTACATATGAGGTAGAAGTATATACTTTTAAAAATTTTTCCTAACTGTTTTACAGATGAGGGCTCAGAGGATAAGGTAACTTGAATGGCTTTCCTGAGTTCATAATATAATGGAAGGTCAAGATTTAAGCATTTTTTTTTTTACTCCAAGTTCTGTTCCTTTTCTACAGCACTACAAGGCTTTACTTATCAATAAGTGACTTGGAGAAACTTGTTACATCCAAGGGTAGAAAGATTGTAAATGTAAACAGGTTCTGAGTGGATGGATAATGGATTGTTATATAAACCATGATGAGGCTAATGAAGATACACATACCAGGAAGTAAAGTATCTCTTTTCATGTCTGTCTGCCTCCCTCCCTCTCTTTCTCTCTCTCTCTCTCTCTCTCTTTGCTCTTTTTCTCTTTTTCTTTCTCTTTCTTTTTCTCTTTCCCCCTCCTTCCCTTCCCTCGCCTCCCTTCCTTTCTTCCTTCCTCTAATATGTGACTTTGGAAAATCATGAGTATCTGGGTATCTTCTAGGTTGTCACCAACAATGTGTTGTAAGTCAAATACCACTTTAGGACTCCTTATACTGGCAAAAGCAAAGAAACAAGAAACATACAACTCTGGGCACCCCAAAATGGTGGAACATCTGCCTCTTTCCTAGCTAGCATTCTGCATGACTGTTGCATATTGGAATTCTTGAAGTTATGCACTTTGACCATAAATGGGTGAAGGGTTTGTAGATCAGAAAAGAATGAGAATAGAAAGTCTCAGCAGATAGAGTAGATGGTGATTAAGAATCTGGAGTTCAGAGACAAACTTGGAGGTGAACCAAGAAATAGCTCAGGAAACTATTACCCTGGAATGGTTTAATTCTTACTATACACCACAAATTTGTACTCAGGAGTTCTTTTCTAAGGATTAAAGAAATAATGATAAGAAATGTATGTGTGTTTTTCATGCCCTCTGACCTTTTTTTCCATTTGAGCTCGTTTCTATTAATGTTGGCCACTTAATAGTATAATCTCCCATATGGCGCCTGGGGGGCTCAGTTGGTTAAGTGTCCAACTTCAACTCAGGTCATGATCTCATGGTTTGTGGGTTTGAGCATCATGTCAGGCTCTGTGCTGACAGCTTGGAGCCTGGAACCTGCTTTGGATTCTGTGTCTCCCTCTCTCTCTGCCCCTCCCCTGCTAGTGTTCTGTCTCTCTCAAAAATAAATAAACATTAAAAAAATTTAAAAAAGGACAACCTCCCTCTCCCATTCCCATTCCTGCCTATGGCCACAGCTCTGATAAATTCATGCACAGGGAATATACTCCTCCATTAGCTCTAGTTCATTAGAGCCTACCCATCTCTTAAGACTGATCCCAGTCACGATAATGTGTCCATTTATTCATTAGTTCATTTATCCAGTTGACAATTTTTTTAGAAAAAAATCTGATATGTTGATGGAATTGTGCTTATCTATTTCCATAAGTCTATTGATTGTATGTATAGTTCATATAATTTTGCAGTGGATTATTTGTGCATTGGTTTGCCACAGCAAAAGTTTGATGAGTGTATTGTAAATTACTGAAGGGAAGGGACTGTGAACTGTGATTTCTAATTTTCTCTACCTATCTTGTCCATAGTGCTGAAATGTAGTAAAACCTTTGGTTGGTTGATTGCTTCATAGATTGAAGTTGTCATTTGAAAGAGAACACATATATATCATCCACTTTGAAGTAGGGAATAACTATACATTTTGTTTCTCTAAAGAATCATCTCTCTTACGTTGCAAATGAAATTTCACAAATTCAAAGGACGATCCCCTCTCAAAAAAAGAAAGTCTTCAAACAGCCTGATGATGCGGTTTTCAATTCTAAAAGATATCTGTACCTATTACACTAATGAAATAATTTTCCCACTTAAAACTCTTTCAATTTTAGCTGTTTTTCTAACTTTGTCATGCCTAGCTTTCCTCTTAGGCATTCATTTTGCCATTTTGTTTGTCTCTCCTATTCAGAACTTCTTTGGGTCACTTATGAATACATCTAGAATTTTTGCTAGAAAAATCCTGCTGTGACAAGCGGTTGTCACAAAACCTGGTGTTTATAATGTATACCCGAGAAATTTCTGTAACTGTCTGGACTCTTTTACCCAGGATCATAATATCAATACAGATGATGAAAGTAACAGCAGTGAGGTGTAGTGCAAGGCCGGCAAGCAGTGGAGCACTTAGGGAGGTTTGTGAAAAGCAAAGAGCAGGGAAGGAACTGTAGGTGTAAGCTGAGATATGAGCATAAACTGGCTTTAAAACACTCTCATTAGGTATGACTATGTAACAGTGGCCATTTGGGGAAGGGTCAGTAATCTGGAGCAAATATCTTGAATATGACAGAGGAGTTAAAGTCACTTTCTCAGGGGCCTGTGCTAACTGTGAACACACATCTTTGTCCAGCTGTTGAATGCTGAGCGGCCATGCTCCTATTGTATGCAGCTCTGCATCCTTCCTGGGCCTGACAGGCTGTAGTCATTCAACAGAAAAATTCTGAACTCACCTTCATGGGTTAGTTTAACAGCTTACCTAGCTAGCTATTATCTTTGCAGAAGACAATCTGGGTGGGCTTGGGGAGGAGCCTGGAGGGGTACTTACTTTTAGCAGTCCTGTCAGCTGGGACAGCTAAAAAGCAGTGGTCGGGGTGTTGGGTCAGGTAAAAGGGGCGGTGGACATAGGATGACCATGGACAAATGTTATAGAGAGTCCTAGAAACAATTTCAGATGGCTTACTTTGCTTAGGGCGGGCACTCACCACTATTTCTTTGGTAGACTAGCTCAGCAACTGTGTTTCAAAAATGTTATAACTTTCTGCTTCTCTTAGCCCTCAAATTTAACTTTCAAAAACCTATCCAATTTACACTAGTTTGTCCCATTGTTCTGTGGTCAGTAATTCTAACAGGGAGTCCTTATTTGTAAATGCAGTCATTCCAAGTGTTTTCATACCAGCCTTTCATCAATAGCTATTTTAGTACTGTCTCCGTTACTTCCTAATTGTCCACTGTTCTTTGGTTTACTACTAAAAAAAATGAATTCACTGTTTTCGCCATTGTTGAGTAGTTATTGATTTCAAGTCTGCCTCATTTATTTAGTCTATTTTCTTTTACTGTCTTTTTGCTTCAGAATTTTACATATAGTTAGTTTTTCTTATTATTTGTAATCCCTTTGGCTAGTACTAATGCTTCTATTTTTTGTGGCCATTATCTGCTTTCAGCTGTGAGAAACTGATTCATATTCTATAATAAACTATTGTTTCTCATTAAATGATAAATAATAATACATAATGATGGCAGTGTAAGAAAATAGAAGATGGTTTTCTGCCCTTGTTGTGATCATAGTCTAAAAGAGGAAAGAGAAGACAGATTCACATGACTAAAATATGCCTGTCATCAGTTAACTACTGTGATCCAGAAAACATGAAGTATTCAAGGTTCTGGGGAGGAAGGACTGACAGCTATCTTCTGTGGAGTGATTTTGGTGGGGAGAAGCAGGGAGGTTTGCTTGGAAGTGCCTTCATGGAACAAGTGAGTCTTGATGAAAGTGACCTTGATGGAGGTTAAGACAGAGAATTAGAATGATAGCCTTTACATATTTGAAAGACTGTAAACACCTGGGTCTTGAAGTTGTCACCTTACTAGCTGACCTTAGAAAGTAAGAAGAAGTGAGAGATTTGAATCCAGACTGAGGACACATCTTACTTTGGTGTATTCAAAGAAATGAAAAGAAAATCTTATGAAATATTTTAATCATAAGTTGATGCACACTTTATTGGACCACATGTATGTTGTTCACTATAGCTGTTCTTTAGGAATGAGAATAACAAGAGGCTGGGTATTTTTCCTATTTGGTGCCTTTGTTTGTGTCATCATGGTCATGGATTGCAGTGTAGAAAAATGGAGATGGTGGACATTAGATGAGTTTTAACATTGATATATTACATCAAATCTAAACACTCCTACTCAAATTTCCTAAACTACCTGGAATATGGCTCCACAATATCTATTCAACTTTCAAAACAAGCCTACTCCTAGCCACTGCCCCTCTGCACATGTATTCTTTCCCACAATTATACTTGTCCTCTTCATCCTCTGGAGCCTTCTACATCCTTTTGGTTTATGTTCACACCTTTATTCTTCAGTAGCCCTTCTCTCAATATTCTGTTACTTTAAATTACTTACAAGAGTTAGAGCCACATAGCATTACTCTTAGTTATTATGTGGTTGTTTTGGTCTTGAGTCATCATTTAAAATATGAACTGTTTAAAGGGAAGTACCATAGCCTCTTATATATTCCATAGGGATAAGCAGGAGGCTAAAACATAACCGATTTCTAATAAAAGTTTGCAGATTGAACAATTGAAGAATAACAATTCCTACATGTTGTGAAAGTAAAAGAAGTCAGTGCAGAGGCATGAGTCTCTCATTGCCCTATGGATTCTGTAGGTACTTACTAGTTAAATACTAAACCAAAGGCACAGTATTGCTATAGAGTCTGTACAATCAACTGGTGCACATAAAATGCTTCTCACTTCTAAAATCCTCTCCCCACAATGAGATTCTGTTCACCTCCTGAAGGCTTATAGCATTGCTTTTTATTGATTCTCATCTGCAATGACCCAATGCTGTTCACTCGGTATTAAATAATAGCAATGATAGCAACAGATAACCAAGTGATCCATTCCTTTTAATGTCAGAATACTCTGAAGGGAGTTCAGTCATTTGTCTGATGACTTACTGGTAGGGTTGACCATATCATTTATCGTTCAAGCTGAGGCACTTCTGAGAATGAAAGGGAACTTTATCAATAATTACACTGGGCCATAGATAAAAACTAGAACTGTCCAAGACAAACTAAGATGTGTGATCATCCTACGTATTAGAATCTCAGAATTTGCTTCCGAAATAATAAGGAAGGTGATTAGGGTGGAGTAGCATTGATTATGGCCACTACATTTCTTTCCCTCCCATCTCCTAAGGCTACTGGATTCAAGGTGGTTGTTAGGAATTCCAGATGTTAGAAGTTTAACCCAGTAGAATGGCAGCATAGGTATGTATTCCATTTTTCCCTAGTGTATTTAAAAATAGTGCCTTGAGGGTGTCATGCTAAGTGAAATAAGTCAGGCAGAGAAGGATAGATAACATATGTTTGCATTCATAGGTCTAACAGGAGAGGCCTGGCAGGGGACCATGGGGAGAGGAAGGGGGAAAGAGAGTGGGGAAGAGCGAGGGACACAGATCAAGGGAGACTACTGAATATTGGAGACGATCCATGGACTGAAGGGAGGGGAGGAGGGGGTGATGGTCATGGTGGGGGGGCGCTTGTGGGGAGAAGCACTGGGTGTTATTTGGAAACTAATTTGACAATAAACTATTATAAAAAATAATAAAAATAGTGCTTTCTAATTATAATGTGCCCAACCATTTTATTGTTTTTCATTATAAACTTTATATACACCCAACACATTTTTTTTCAAAAAAATTTATATATTTTTTAAATTTATTTTTGAGAGACAGAGACAACTTGAGCAGGGGAGGGTCAGAGAGAGAGGGAGACACAGAATCCGAAGCAGGCTCCAGGCTCTGAGCTGTCAGTACAGAGCCCGATGCAGGGCTTGAACCCATGAACTGTGAGATCATGACCTGAGCCTAAGCTGGATGCTTAGCCAACTGAGCCACCCAGACGCCCTACAACCAACACATTTTTATTAAACTTTATGATGAGGGAAGTCTCATCCATCATAACTCAGGATATTAACACTTTGTTTCTGTGTTTACCTGGTGTTAATGCCCATAAGGTGTTCCTCCCTGGGGTTGCTCAGGCAAATGGTGCAATGGCAATTTTTATGGAGCTACAAGTATCCCCCAAATTACTATAATTTAGGTTATTTTCATAAACATATTTATAACAGAATCATTTGGCTGAATGAAGCATTATTTAACACACTGGACTTTTTGAAGAAGTAATATTTAGAAAGCTGTTTTGAACCAAGGGTAGTCTTGCCATATATAGTAGGTGTGATTTTTGTGAGTAGCTGGGCTTACCACCTGATAGTAACAGTGGTTTAAATCTATCCCTTCAATATTATTAGAATTATAATAAATCCACTGGTATTTATAATACCAGTGGTTTAAGTCTATCTCGGCATATTATTAGAATTATAGAAAATCCGAGAAAGCTGTGAATTTACAAACAAGAAGCATTATTTGAAAAGCTTCCAGAATTAGTAAATTTTGTCAGTTGAGACTAAATCATATTTTCCGGGTATAATTTTACAAAAGTGGTTTAAAGGGATATGTGAGGAATGCTCTAATTTGGAATCTTGTCCTTATTAAGTATGCAAGGGCATCATGGAGCCATGAATTAAATGAAAGACAGCATCCCGGGAGCGAGGCAGAGTTTTCTGAAGTCAAGTTCAGTATCAAGTGAACATGGACGTTTAGAAATCACTCTGCAGCTGCACGGAGACATTCAGATATATTTTTTTCTCCGTGGCCTATCACACAATAGGCAATACTGTATTTAGTGTTCAGGGAGAACTGTATTAGCCTTCTCTTTACTCTGTGAAAGACCCTCTTTCCTCTGTGGTCTGTGGAAGGGGTGTGTATAAGCCCTTTGACCTGAAGGCAGTCCCTCATCCTGTGAACTAGATCACTCCCCCCATCTCTGGGGTGCCTTGCTGACACCCTCTTATTTGCATCCCTTCTCCCACTACCGTCCTCCCCACCTCAGCTCTCATTTCAAATGAAGCATTATATTGAATTACATAGTTTTCATGAACATCCATATCATTTTCAAAAACTCATCATTGTCACCTACTTTGCTTAACTAAGTAATTTGTTGACATAAACAGGATCTTTGGCCTAGCAGAAGCTGTCACAGATGGCATTTAAAACCAAAAATAATCAGTAACCTGTCCTGTGGAAGGTGCGAAGCAGCATGTTTAGAAACAAGTGCCGCTATCAGATGGCTCTTTATAAATGTCTGAGAAATGCATTTTTTTGACATTTATAGAATAAAAAGATAGAAGATATGAACAGTGGGACAAAAAGTACAACCACCACTTTTTAGCTTGAAGTGTTGTGAGTTCAAAAGGTATTAATTGTATTTAAAATATTATAGTTTAACAATATAATAACATAGAAATATATTCAATATGACTACTGTCACTTAATATAATGTATGAATGACTTTAGTATATTATACTAAGCAATTTAGTATATTTATGACTTTAGTATATAAAATACTAAATATAAGTGTACAAACACATGTGTATCTGTAAGCATAAGTATAGCCAATACATAACAATAGTTATCTGTGCCAATGCTGTGCTCTCTCAGCCTTTCCACTATTGTATTTTGTTTCATACTTTTAAAAACTTATTGTTTATTTATTTATTTTTTGAGAGAGACAGAGAATCCCAAGCAGGCTTTGTGCTGTCAGTGCCAGAGCCTCATGCAGGTCCTGAACTCATGAATGGTGAGGTCATGAGTTGAGCTGAAATCAAGAGTTTGAGGCTTAACTCATGAGTCACCCAGGTGCCCCATTTTGGTTCTTTGTTTGATGTGTAAAACTTTCTTTGAACCTCCTCTACCTATACAGATTCGGTAAAAGCTAATCACGTTTGTCCAATCTTAGGCTAATATTTGTATAAAAAACAAAGAAAAATATGAAGTCTAGGTCAAACTTTATTGAGACAACTAAACACTGTGTTACTACATATTGTTTTATATTTGATTTTATAGTTTTGTACCAGTGTTAAACTGTTAAAGTAACATTTTGCTCTTAGCTGTTAAATACACATAATTCATTAACCCCTCTCCCCCAAAAAACTCTTTTAGGAAAAAGGCTGCTAAGCATTCTTTTTTTTTTCTTCTTTCGATTATTTATTTTGAGAGGGAGGGAGAGTGCTTGCACTAGTGAGCAGGGAAAGGAGGGAGAGAGAAAATCCCATGCAGGCTCTGTGCCTGGCTCAAGGGTAGGGCTCTATCCCATGAACCTTGAGAACATGACCCTGGCCAAAACCAAGAGTCTGAGCTTAACTGAGTCACCTAGGTCCTCTTTTTATTTATTTTTTTAATGTTTATTTATTTTTGAGAAAGAGAGAGGGAGACACAGAATCTGACGTAGGGTCTAGGCTTTGAGCTGTCGGCCCTGACACATGGGGCTTGAACTCACAAGCGGTAAGATCATGACCTGAGCCAAAGTCAGACACTTAACCAATTGAGCCACCCAGGCACCCCCTAGGTGCCTCTTTTTTAAATGTAGCATAGGTTAGGGTGCCGGGGTCCCAGCTCAGTTTGGATTAAGAGTCTGACTGATGATTTCAGCTAAGGTCATAATCTCATGGTTTGTGGCTTTGAGCTCCATATTAGGCTCCATATTGACAGCACAGAGCCTGCTTGGGTTTCTCCATCTTATTCCCTCTCTGCCCCTCTCCAACTAGTGCTTGCCTGCCTCTCTCTCTCTCTCTCTCTCTCTCTCTCTGTCTCTCTCTCTCTGTCTCTGTCTCAAAATAAATAAACTTAAAGGTAGCATAAAGTACCTTTGCTATGAATGAAGGGTACCATAAGTGATTCAAATACCTTCCAAGCACTAAACATCATGAACACCTGGATCATCAAGGTTAGCATGGTTTTGCTGGGCTACTATGTCAATTTCTGAGAGCCCAGTGTCAGGGTGCAAAGGCAAACCTTCACTATTAGAAAAAGACTTCCCTAAAGGAACACAGTTTAAACAGTAATTACAAACTAATATATTGTTCAAATGCATGTTCTCAGGTCAAGCTTCACAATATAGAATAGAAATAAATGTGACTTCATATCTGTATTGAATGATTTCAAAATAGTAGGGACTTTTCCTATTTGTTTCTCACATAGCACAGCAAAATAAGCATGATTATTTCCTGTAGTACTTCAGATGAAGAAATTTGGTTTAGATTAGTTACATGATTTGCCCAACATTACCCAATCAGTAAGTGGTGGAGCCAGGATTACATTTTGGTGTGTCTTACTTTACAGACTACTCTGCTTTGGAAAGGAGGATAATTCATCTCTTCCCCTATGAAAGTGATATCAAGCAGTATCATTTTAAAGCCAGTGGTCCCTGAATGAATGACTTCTCTCATAAACATTTCAAGTAATATTGCATCATTTGTTTATTATTTTTAAAAAATTGTAATGTTTATTTTTATTTTTGAGAGAAAGAGAGAATGAACATGAGTTGTGGAGGGGCACAGAATCTGAGAGAGGGAGACACAGAATCAGAACCAGGCTTCAGGCTCCGAACTGTCAGCACAGAGCTTGACATGAGGCTTGAACTCTCAAACCATGCAATCATGACCTGAGTTGAACTCGGATGCTTAACTGACTGAGCCACCCAGGCAGCCTGCATCATTTGTTTAAATTTTGTGCATGTGTGGTTTGTGGGGCTTTGAATTTTTTTTCCCAAGACCTACCTCCTCTTATTGGTGGTGAAGCAATGATTGATCTGATGATGAGGCCAGATTATCAAGGTAGGAGTGCACAATAGTGAAGTGTCTAGATCCGTGTGTAGGTATTATAAGCAGCCTTCAGCCCAAGTCCATCTCTTCTCCTCTTTGATCCTCTCCTGTAGCACTATGAACCTGAGACCCTCACAGTTCCTAGATTTAATTGATTTTCTTGAATCTTCTTCTTGAATGACTTTTAACCTCCAGAAATTATCTGATTTTGAGGCTACCCAAAAGGGATAGGATAGGTACTCAGTTATACATGTGGAAAATAAAACCCACACACTAGCGGTTGCCATTTCCCCTGTGTTTATGCAGAGGGCAAGATCCTGTTACTGCTTGCTGATGATACTTGCTTAATTATTGGACATTTATGACATTTTCTAAACTTTTCCTTAAAATTCTTGGTTGATCTGTCCAATTACTCCTCAGTGATGCCCTAGAAACTGGGCTCAGAAATACTAAGTTATAACTTCCAGCAAGACCAAGTTGGCATTTTAAATCCATGGTTTCAAAAGAATACCATAGTGCATTCCATCATGCCGCCCAAATGATTTGAGTAGAAAATACTGGAATCTCCTGTGTGTGAACATCAGAGACTTACTTTGAGCATTCCCAGCACATAATGACACATGCCTTAATAATTACACCCATAAATCTAGGTGAGACCTGGTAATCAGAGAAGGTATAGCACAGACAGAGGAAAGAACTTTTATCTCCATACTTAAGGAGTTAGGTGACAATAACCCTACTTTAGAACTGGAATCAGCAACTTTTTATTTTATTAAAGTTTCTACAATGATAACTCAGTTTTCCATTTATCCATTCATCTATCCATTGATTATTTTTATCAGGGGTATTGTTTGTCAGGCATTTCTCTAAGTACCTGGGATAAATCTGTGAACAAATGGAGTTAATGTAATTACAATTATGACACATGAAATGAAGGAAATGTGATGAACATTTTCAAATATCAAAGTATATAAAGGGAAACTAGATGAACATCAGAGAAGGTAACCATTGCCTAGTTCTAATTGTTTGCCAAAGCTACTTCTTGAACATGGGACATTCCCTGGGCCTTGGGAAGGTAGATCTGAACATAACTGTGCAATTCTAGACTCTTCTAGACAATGCCAGATAATCTTTCATTCATCTCAAGATGAATCTTTCATTCATCTCAAAGGTGGAAAACTGATCTCAACATACCATTCTATTCAAGCTAGAGTCAAGATTTTAAAACATTTGGGATGAAAAAACCTCTCCAAGCTTAAGCTAAGTGGCAAAGGGAGGATTGTATTCTCTGGAACTTAGGGCACATTGTTCAACCCGGAAAATCTAGAAGGGAGTACCCTCCCAGAGTCCCTGAAAAGACCTTGCCTAGCTCTCTAGTTGTCATGGACACTCTCAGGGTAAATGTAGGAATGAGAGTAGACTTGCCTATTTGCTTGAGTACTGTAGACATTAAAAGAGGCAGGACTTTGAAAATGTAGGTTATGGCTAGTGGCCTGGGAAACCACTAACAGAAAATAATGATCCATCTATTTAACTTTGAGATGGTCTCTTTATCTTGTTGGGATGATTAACATTGAGATAAAGGTTACTATGCTTTATTACTTTATTCAGCTTACTGCTTTCTTTACCTTATCAGTGACCTAGAGATTCCCTAATCACCAAAATTGTTTTGAATTACATGTATCAGTTAATTAAGAAGGTGTATTGATTTATATTAGTATTACTATTATGTGTCAAGTTTCTTGACAAGAGCATCATTTGTGGATTTTCTGGGATAAAAGGTCCTCAGTTCACATCAACCTATCTCTTCCCAGGGAACAGTTGATTTTAAAAAATTTTATTTTATAAAGATTTTATTTTGAAGTAATCTCTGCACCCAATGTGTGGCTCAAACTCACAACCCTAACATCAAAAGTCGTGTGCCCCACTGACTGAGCCAGCCAGGCACCCTGACAGTTTCTTTTTAACACAGGAGAGGTTTTCCCGGCATTGTCATTAAAGTTTGTAGGGAGTTGCTTGGATCAGATATGGCGTGTACTCTCTTTCTTTGGGGAAGCAAGTGTAAAGTACACTGAAATCTAAACACTTTTGTTGACTATACATGGCTTCTTTCTACTGGGGCTCCTTTCGTTGATGTTGTTCTGAAGAAATGACTGTGAAGTAGAAAATGAAAAGATAAGAGTTGTTCTAGCAGTCTGCTTTTGTGCCAACGGGCTGAGAGTGTGTTTTGGAAGGGGCCCCTCATGGCCAGGCAGTTGTATGAAGGCATACTCATCATTTGTTCTTTGCCCAGTTGACCAGCTATGGTGATGGGTCCTTGCTCTTTGGCCTGTATTATCAACCCAGCTGCAGAAGACTTTGGCTCAGATGATGTACTTGTATCATGAAATCTTTGAATCTTATACACTGGGAATTTTTTAAAACTTTATATTCTTCTGGACACTTTGGTAAAGCCCTGGAGTTGTCTTATCCAATCCCAATTCCCAGTGTAATGTACCATGGACTCCATCCATAGCATGTACTTTCCACACTCTCCTAATCACAGGGAAAGCAAAAAGCAAGGAGAGAAGGGAGGGAAGTAGAAGCCTCAGATTTGGAGGGGCTCATGAAGAGGAGGCAGGAAGCCATAGTATCAGGTATTCTCTCTTTGAGGCTTTCAGGCTTTGTCTTCACTCCCCCAGTTCTTCATTTCCTGACTTTTGCCAATTCTTGCCTCTGGAGCAAAAGGGAACTACTTGACTCCTAACTCAAGCTTTCTGGGTGGCAGCATCATACTGAAAAGCTATTGATAGATTTCTAACAAATACAGGGAAAACGGTAGCATTGCCATTCCTCAGTTTTTTTCCTGCCTGTGAACATTATTTGGTGTCAGGTCATCTCCAACATCTATTTAAGACAGAAGCCAGATTATCTAGAGCACTTGCATAGCTTGACTCAACATCTGCATTGTCAGAAAGAATATGCCTCTGAGGATGATGAACAGGATACAAAGAAGGCTTTATTTGTCTCAATTTGTCCCCTCTCTTCCCTGCCCTGGAACCTGATATTTATCTTATTCATTAACTTAACAAACCAATATTAATTGAATGCTTGCTATGTACTACACTAGGTACTAGGTTTGTAGCAGTGAACAAAGAAAACTCCTCTTGCACCCCTTCTCCCTACTTCTTAGAACTCATATCCTAATGAGAGAAAACAGAATGTACACCACAGAAAGATATATTATACAGTACATTAGAAGTTAACTGTATTTAAAAAAAATAGATAGGAAATGCTGGACTTGGATGAGATGAGGGGATGTTTCATATATATTTTTTAAAAAATTTTAAAATGTATTGTATTTACTTTGAGAGGGAAGGGTGGGTAGAGAGAGAAGGAGAGTGAGAATCCTAAGCAGGTTCTGTACTGTCAGTCCAGAGCCCAACATGGGGCTCAAATTCATAAACCATAAGATCATGTCCTGAACAGAAATCAAGATTCTGACATTCAGCTGACTGAGCCACCTAGGCACCCAGGAAGTTTCTTTCTCTCTTTCTTTTTCCCTGTCTTGTCTTTTGTTTTTTTAAAGCTGGTTATTTTTTTATTTTTTATATAATTATTGGCAAGGTAGGTAACATATATTGTAGACTGTGTACTCTTGGCTTCTGGAGTAGATTCCTGTGAATTTTTATGTATGGTGTAAGAAAGTGGTCCAGGTTCATTCTTCTGCATAATACTCTAGTTCTTCCAGCACCATTTGCTAAAGAGACTGTCTTTTTTCCATTCTATACTCTTCCCTGCTTTGTCAAAAATTAGTTGACCAAACATTAAGGGTCTAATTCTGGTTTCTCTATTTTATCCCGTAGGCCTGGTTTTTGTGCCAATACTATACTGTCTTGGTGATGACAGCTGTGTAGTACACGCTAAAGTCCGGGATTGTGATGCCTCCCACTTTGGTTTTCTTTTATAACATTACAGTGGCTATTCAGGGTCTTTTCTGGTTCCATACAAATTTTAGGATTGCTTGTTCTAGCTCAGAGAAGAATGCTGGTGTAATTTTGATGGGGATTGCATTGAATGTGTAGACTGCTTTGGGTAGTATTGACATTTTAACAATATTTGTTCTTCCAATCCATGAGCATGAAATGTTTTTCCATTTCTTTGTGTCTTCAATCTCTTTCATAAGCTCTCTACAGTTTTCAGTGTGCAGATATTTTATTACTTTGGTTAGGTTTATTCCTAGGTATTGTATGGTTCTTGGTACAATTGTAAATGGAATCAATTCCTTGTTATCTTTCTATTTCTTCATTACTGGTGTATAGAAATGCAAATTATTAGGGAAGGTGACATTTGAGGGGGATGGGGCAGAGAGAGAGAGGGAGAGAGTGAATCCCAAACAGGCACTGCACTGTCAACATAGAGCTTGATGCACAGGGCTCCATCCCCATGAACCATGAGATCATGACCTGAGCCAAAGCTAAGAGTCAGACTCCTAGCCAACTGAACCACCCAGGTGCCCCAATTTAGGCAGAGTCTTGAAGGAGGTATGGGAAAACCATGGATATATCTGAGCAAAAATTGATCCAGGGAGAAGGGAAAGCTATTATAAAAGATGCCGAGTCCAGGTCATGCCTGGAGTACTCGGGACAATAAGAAACCAGTGTTGTGGGTGCAGAGCAAACAAGGGAGTTAAGATGCAGTTAGAGAAAGGGACTATGTAGGGTCTTATAGATCTTGTCAGGGCTTAAGTTTTCTAGTGAGAGGCAGAGATGTTGGGAGGTTTCAAGCCGAAAAGTGACATATTAATTTTTGGGGTTTTAAAGGAATAATTTTGGCTGTGGTGGTGAGAACGGCCTGGGGGTGAGGATAAAAATGGCAACAGAAAAGGCACTGACACCCTCGGCAATCATAGTGAGGAAGCTGTTGGAGTGATAGGGATAGGATATGATGGTAACTTGGACCAGAGTGGAAGCAGTCAGAAATGTTCAGGTTCTGGATGTCTGGTGAAGGTAGAGCTGGCAGTATTTCATGATAGATTAGATGTGCCATAAAGGCAAGGAAGAAGTCAAAAATAAGTGAAAGATTTTCATCTGAGCAATTCAAAGAAGGGGGTTGCTATTAACTGATTGAAGATAAAGGTAGGAAGTGTTTGGGGGAAGGGGAGGCTGGAGAGGGGAGAAAAGATCAGAAGATACTGCCCCCCAAACCCCATATTGTGTATTTTGATCAGTCTTATTTTTTAAGTTATTTTCATAAGTACAAAGTGGGGATCTTTTTAAAAATGGGGAGGGAGGGTCATGAATGGGTAATTTAGGGGCATGGTTCTAGAACACACAAATAAATTTGCTAGCTTAGCAGGAGGTCTGGGACCATGAGTAGCATACAGACCCTGTGCCAGGAGATGCTGGGGCTGCTCATGACCCTGGATAACTCACACATTCTCTCCAGGTTTAATTTATTTGTTTTTTAACTGAAAAATGAAGGTTCTTTATGTGTATGATGCGTTCCTCTAGCATCTTCATGCCAGGATCCCCTGTAGAGAAGTGTGCATAAGAGCTAAAATGAACTATTTCACAATTTTCCTCTCATTCATTTGCTACCATTTCAGAACTTGATGAGTTAGGGCCATTGTCTAGTTAACTAAATCAAGGCAGACAACCAAAGGCAGTAATTGCATTTTTAAAATCTACTTTGGCATTTCCATTATCAAGTTGGACCATCTGTCTTGATGAGATTAAAATGATTACTACATCTCTTTTTGATGTTGAGATACACAACTATACACAACTAGGTTTGCTTTTCATATATACCTGTGCTTAAAAATATATTACTAGGCATAAAGAAATGGAATCTCTTTGCATTTGAGAAATACATTTTATCATGTGTATAATTGACTTTTAATGTTTTTGGGGATGTTGTGGAATATTTGGGGGCCAGAAGTCAGAGGATGCATCCCAGATATGACTACAGCACTCCCATCCTGTGGTGCTAAGCATGTAGAATGCTACACTGTCAGCTCTTCTGATAGAATGCATGAGATATGCTAATAATAGGACAGATACAACTTCTGGCATCCAGCCACAGTTGTGCTCTGGGCCAATGTGTGCGCCACATACTTGTGGTTGCTGCTGTTGTGTTTTGGAAGGTCCCACTGTATTCGATCTTTTGGGTTGAGGACTTTCCTTTGAAACTGCTTGTTGAGTTGAATGGCCTTACGGAGGCAGATATGAAAGCATTGTGAATTCTGCAGTTGCCATTAAACTCAACATTGCTCTGATGCTGGTATTCCAAGCACACAAGCAGTTATGCAAGAATTGATTTTTGCCATGGATGGGGTGGGGGGATCTGAGCAAGCACCTTGGTCAACAACCAGCTCTGGAGGGGATGTGAAACCCATTATTGATCCAGGGCTGAGAAATCAGTGACTGTTGTATTATATAATTATTGATGGAGCCAGAAAATGCCACGGGCAAAGCACAACTTACTATTTGTTATGCTGGATTGTCTCTCTCGTCTGTGTCAGGCCGTTGTGCTCTGCTCTCATGTTCCCATACCATGTTTATTTATACTATGTGCAGTTAGCTTTCATATTTCTCTTGTGATTCCATCTTGGAAAATGAATACTTGTTTTGTTCAGGGGCTGTAAAGGAAATAAATTTTTCCAGACACTTCAATGGGCCTGAGCTAAATACCAAAGCCTGCACAGAGGGAAGATAGGACACCAAGAAAGACAATCAGGTGGATGTGGAGAGGAAGTGCCTTCCCTATGTGTACCACTTGTCCCATTCCTTCTTCTCACCATATTCCCCAAGTGAGAAGGACACAGATGGTTGGTGTGACCTAGTGGTGACTATTAACTGAGTACCTATTATCTGTAAGGCCATGCAATAGGCCTCTAAGGAGGGGAAAGAGGTTTGAGAATGAAAGATAACACAGTTGTAGTCCATATTCTGGATGAATTGCTCCTGTGTAGTAGTCCATAATCCTTTGTTCAGTTTTACCCACTGCTAGCTCACCATCTTTCTTCTTTCCCTTCTCTTGGGTGCTGTTATTTTCTTTGTACTTATCAGTAAACTTAGAGCTCCTAGATAAAACACTGGCTTCTTCTATGATGAATGTGTGTCTTTGATTCCACAGCAATATATCAAATTCATGAACGCAGAACAAATGTGTGCTACAGACAGGGGGCCTATGAAGAAATGTTGACCGCTGTCTGGCTTTTTCAATTGATATATCTCTGGGCTACAGGGATATGGGGAGTCTATGGGTAGTAAAAGGCTAGCAGCACTTGTGTTATAGTTCATGGTCACCAACTGACTTCTGTTCATAAGTAGTTAGGGGAGATATTAAATTGCATTTAAGGTCTTAAACAATTTACTTAAAGCTGTCAGTGAAATTAGGGAGTCTTAGTATTCCTGTAAAGAATTAAAGAAGAGACACCTTTGAGACGAAAGCTAATTATTGAATGATCAAACAGCTATGCTAAAAGGGATTTAAAATTAGATTTAGGGGAAATATTTTCTGTTATTTGGATAATGGTGCTGGAGTCATAATAAAAATGTACCTTTATGGGTACGAGCATTAAAAACCTTCACTCATAGATGTACAATGTAGAGACTGAAATTATTCTGTAATAGCTTACTGGAAATTTCTTGGAAACAAAACTTAGGAAGTGTGGATTCCTCAATGCCAAGTTCAATGTTTTAATGTTCAGCTGTTAAAATGAGTTCTTTGGGATGAAAACAAGTCACAGCTGCTGCCCATGTTGCTTATGTATGGATAGTACAACACTGCAATTCTTGAAAAAATATTCTTTAAAATGTGTACTCTGAATACATCTATGAATACTTCCTGGTTTTTATGGGAACTCTTTCATTTCAGAAACCATAGAGCTAAGACAGCTCCACTTTTTACTATGTGCATTTCACTATTTGCGTGAATGCTGTCTTAGAAACTACCATGAATTCATCTTTAGTTTCTTTGATTTGTTTTCATTTTGCTGTTCTGAATTACCTGTAATAGGAACGTTGGTTTCAAAAATTCCAAGATTAATTTCGTTCCTAAATCATAATCTAAGTTTTTAGACTGATATCAGAAGTGAATATACAATAAAATGGTAACAAATGACTAAAACCTGTGTCTAAATGAAGCAAAATGTGTTTTATTTTTTGTTGCTCCTTATAGATTGTAAGAAGCTAGGGAGAGATAAAGGAAGAAGCAAATCAAATTGAATATTAACAAATTCAAGAAATTTTCTAGGAAAAACTTTTCCTAATATGGCAAACACAAAAGTTTAGAAAGGAAAGATTCAGGCAAAATATTCTATTGTATGTGCTCACCTTCAAAATTCAAACTCCTACCCACAGGCATGAGTTGCTCCATTTGTAAACCATTTCTCCCCTCTGATTATAATCTCAATCACCAAAATATTAAATATGTGAAAGCTGAATTCAATCAAACATTGTTTATTTTTTCCCTTCTCTGAGCATTCCATAACTGTGTGTGTGTGTGTGTGTGTGTGTGTGTGTGTGTGTGTGTGTTTTAAGTTGGGTATGATGCGGTATCTATCTACACCCGAAGATGAATTTATTGGAAATGTTTAAAATATCCATAGTTGAGTCATTATTAAAACTAGCCTAACACTATAACAAGACCTTTTTTTTTTTGCCCTATTTCTAAGCTTTGTCAAGTGCAAAGGGAAAAAATAATCAACATCTTGCAAAAGCAATTGGTCAAATTTATTAATGAGGCAGTTCTCTCTGCATAAGGCATCACAGAAAAACTAATGAGAGAAAATGTGACAATAAATTGCAGACTGCTTTAGATTGTGTGACATTCTTATTAATAAACGAGTCAACTTCAGTGGAAGAGATCGACTTTCTGTGCATTACAAGTACAAATTTCATATTTATGTGTTGTATACCACCATGTTCTTTCCTCTTGATCCAGAGCAGGAGTCTGTTTCTGTGGACTCTGAGGCCTTTATAATTTCAGGGTCTTTTCCTAAAAATATACAAAAAATTTCTTTTGAAACATTTATAAAAAGAACATATTGGCAGGGACTTCCCCAGGATCTTGGAAGGGTGCTGTGCTAGTAAAGGATCCTGAAATTTAAGCCTTATTGGTTTCATGATAAATCTGATTCTGTCCTTTATTTAAATAATCAGAAGTCTTAAATATCTGTTATTAATATTCAGGTATTAACCAGTTAACTGTGTGTTCATTGTATTTGTTAGGGTTACTCTAACTGAAATAGCAAACAGACACTCAAATGTCAATGACTTAACACAATGAAAGTTTATTGAGGATGTATTTCAGAATGTAGTACCTGGATGGACAGTCATTTCCTAGATGAATCTCTACCATGAAAGGGTAAACACAAATATCATGAGCACTCATCATTCCCCCCCCCCGCCCCCTTAGAACCTATTATGTATCAAACACTGCATATATAGGTACTATATCTGGCAGCACTCACTATTCAAATACCTTATAGTCTAGTAAGTGAGATACTGTGTTTACAAGTGGCTCTGATGAAGGGGGAAAGAATTCATATATTCAGAAGAAAATTAATATATTTGAAGGATCATGATTGAAAAATTCAGTTTTATTAATATTTATGGGAACAGATTCATGCATTCCACATGTTTGGAAGTTTAATTCATGTAAGAGTTTATACTTCAGGGATTTATAATTTATGATCCAAACTTAGAACTTTCTTCTAATATGAGTAAGTGGAGTTGACAGCCAACAATAAGTCACCTTTTCCTATTTTTTTTGACTTACTGTATTTTTTTGAGTTTCTGTATCTTCTTTAAGGACCTTGGAAAGAGAGTTAGTCTGGTGGGAAGAAAAGGAGAGTCACCCTGCAGCTCGTCCACAATTTCCAGCGTCTCTTCTGTGTCCTTCCTGTGGGATGTTAGAAGCATTTATGATGAACTGTAGCAAATTATGCCAAGTTACAAAGAAACATCCTAGAATGAAGGACTGAAATATGCTTTGTAGAGGAAACATGCAAATTCTTTAAGCAAAGATTTTTCATATCCCATTTCAGTTTAGCTAGAGAAAACAGACCCTTTGACAAATAACAGAGCACTTACATAAAATCAAAATCTGTTGAAGGTCCAAACTCAGCAGTTCTTCCTTTCCATTGATTCTCAGTTCTCTCTCCAGTCAGATGCATTCAGTAGCTTAGGCCTATAGTCCCCCAGAAGTCTGGATTTGGAGTGGATACCTGCCCTGACCAGGTGTGCAGGAGTTCCTTTGCTAAGGCATAATTGTCCACATCTCCTGGGTTACTGAGCTCACAAACCTGGTATCTTGCTCAGAACACCTAGTTCTGACAGATCAATGCAGACCTCAATCAGATACCAGAGAGAAACTTCCTGGGAAAGTGAGCAGCTTGGCCAGGGGGAGAGGAAGTAAAGGCAGGGAGGAGTCTGCTTGCTAAGTCTTGTGCTAAGTCCTTAATATACATGCAAGATTTAAACCTTAGCATGGACATGATTCATGTAGGTGCTGCCATCTGAGCTTGAAACCTGATGGATGGGGAGGCCCTGCAAGTAGCTCATCCATGTAGATGTCATCTCTGCACTTGTGAGCACTTCCCTAGTTATGGCCAGATTCCACCTAAGGGCTGAGATGTTGATGTTTGCCCCATGGTTTGCTTTTGGTATGGGGGATATGCATAACAGGAGCTAAGTAGACTATATAGAGTCACTTGAATCAACTGAGATGCATGGAAGATCTCTGAATTAAGTAGAAAGCTGAGTCAGACATCCAGATCTAGCTTCTGGGCCAAAGCAGGTGGCAGGCAAAGAGTACTGGGATTGGGGCCTTGGAATATTGCCTTTTGGATCTTACTGAATACAAACGATTCCCGAATGGTGAGGCCAAGGTGCCCCATACTTTTATCCCCAGTTAGCATTACAGCCCAGGAACTAGAGTAAACCTTGGTGGACAGAAAACATCATCAGTGGAAGACAGTGTGGCTTTGAGGAAAGAATATAGACTGGATTCAGAAAGGACTCAACTGCCTATTGTATCATTTAATAGTTGTGTGACAGTTGACAAGTCCCTTAACTCATTCAGCCTTTAGTTTCTTTTTTTTGTCAAGTGTAATTAATGATTCTAATGTCAACAAAGATATTTAGAGAATTAAGTGAGCTAATATATTTGCACCTGGTTACTAGTGATGGCTCAAAAGATAACATATTCCTTAATATAGCTGCTTTCAGTTCTAAGTGAGATGAATACTATTAAAAGGGAAACATTTTTGGCCCCATTTATTTTTTATGTTGGCTTTGAGAGCACGAGAAATGGGGTATGTTTTTAAAGTGGCATGCAGCTTCTACTGAGTTTCTTTAAAAAAAATTGTACAAGTAACAATTGAGTGGAGATGTTGCTCTTGAATATTCATGCCAACTGCTTGAGTTTTCCAGGGGTGGTATTTCTAGGGTCTTAGTATGTTGGTGAGTAGAAAGATGTTGAGGGAGAAAGTTCTGAAATGGCTGTGTGCATGAATAGCCAGCAGAGTCCTTGGATGACAGAAGCATAGCATTCAGATAAGCATGTCTTAGAGGCCTCTCTGGCTGTGGCTCTGAGAGGCCTTCACATTAATAGTGGGGTTTGGTGTGGAGTAATATTGGATAATAAGTAGCATGTATGAGTTTCCTTCCCTTACATCACTTGAGTTTTGAGGCATTTAAGTAATTTCAAAGTCTGAGCCAATCCTATACCTACTAATTTGGGTATAGATTTTTAGCTTCAACACAAATTGTGCTTCTCAAGAAGATGAAAGATACATGAGCTCATGGCTCCTGTCTTTGATGCTCTCTGTCTCTTTCACTTTTATAGCCTTTCAACAGCTTTTCCTCTTTCTTCACCTGCTATCAGTCTCTTGGGTTTCCCTGCTTTCTGAGATGGAAAAGGGCTTTTTCTTGACCCTAGAACTGGGGAACTAATCACTTTTAAATAATGTGACGCCTTCTTCACTAGCCCTATCAATGATCAGCAAAGCCTCCAGATGGTGCCCCTATTAATTTCCATTGCTTATTATTCAAGTTACAGTGAAGGACCATAATGCCAATGACCAGAATAACTGAAAAAGGACAATGAAGTATCATCCCTCAAGAACTGTTACTTGACATGGCATTGGCAGAAGATTAGTGAAAATCTATGAAATCTCTAAGTGTACTATGAAATTGTTTTACTCCATTAAAAGATGGACTTTAGTTAAGTAGTGATGCCAAAATGTTCTCTTTTGTCAGAAACTCTGTCAATAGCTTAGGGCAAGGGTCAGCCAACTTTTTATGTAAAGGGCTAGAGTATAAGTGTTTTAGGCTTTGTGGGCTTTTGTAGCATGAAAGCTGCTGTAGATAATATGTAAATGATTGAGTGTGGCAGTGTTCCAATTAAACTTTATTTACAAAAGCCAGTGGTGGAATACATTTTGCCTATCATCCTTAGTTTGCTGATCCCTATCTCAAAATCGGAGATAGACTGGGAAACCGATCCAGTCAACCTTCTCATTTAAAGAGAACTGACGTCCAGAGAGAAGGTGAATCAAATAGCTAGTTCATGCCAAATAGAGAACTAGAACCCAGATTTTGATTCCCCTTACAACAGGCTTTACTTTAATACCACACTGCATCTTACTTTTTGATTCATCTTACCCCCCTGGGCCTGTCTTCTCAGCCTCCAATCATGACACATAGTCATTTGTGATCCTGATATTGGCATAAAACATTCTGAATCAAATTATTTTTAAAATCGGAAACACCTTAATTTTGAAATACACTATTCTTGTTGAAACTGCATGGGCAAAGCACTCTAAATTGGAATGGCATAATTTTTACTTTAAAACATGAAATCTTAGGGTGCCTGGGTGGTTCAGTTGGTTAAGTGTTTGAGTTCAGCTCAGGGCATGAGGTCCTGGCTTGTGAGTTCAAGCCCTGGGTTGGGCTCTATGTTGACAATGAGAACCTGGAGACTGTTTCAGATTCTATTCTCATTCTCTCATTCATATTCATTCTCCCTCCCTCCCTCCGTCTCTCTCTCTCTCTCCCCCTCTTCTGCTCCTGCTCTGTGTCTCTTTCAAAAATAAACATTAAAAAAGCATGAGATCTTGTAGGAAACTTTTTGCAAGTATTGCTTGAAAGTTTCTTTTAATGCTTTCCATTCATTATCAAACATCCTAAGTCTGATGTTTATCTTTACAACTGAGGCCTACATAATTTTTAGAATGAAGTCAAGAATGAGGCTTTTGGAATAAGGGCTTTAACATCTTTCAACTTAGAACTTGGGCCTAATTATAGTTGATTCATTTGGAGGAATAATAGGTTTGAAACAAAGGATCTGGACAGAGAGAGCATGATCACTTCAGAGAGATTCTATAATGTGTTATGTGTTTAGTTTCTATAGCATTTTCACTCTGCTTCCCAATAAATAAAAGATTTCAGATAACTTTCAAGTATGTTCACTGATGGTAGAGTCATCCATTTAGATTTGTGCTTTATATATTCTCAGTGATGTGGGTGTTCCTATTAATCACAAAAGCACAATGCTTCTTAGGCTCTGGGTGTACAACACAATGTAGAATGCATTTTTGGCCATTATCCAGATTATTTGGTCAATGTAGACAGTCAGTCTAGGTAATTGAGGACCTAAATTGGATTTTCTGGCCATAATTATCCCTGTTTGTTCTCACACATCCATCAAATTTATCAGATAATTGCCATATAGCTTCGTTTTGTGCTATCCTGACTCAGGTTGGTTAAAAAGGAAGGAGAATTGGTCTTAGAATGAGGAGCTTTGGGTCTAGAGTTTGTTTGACCTTAGGGCAAAGTCCTTATCATCTCTGGACTTTTGTTTCTTTCTGGATTTGGTCTTGTAAAGGGTCATGTCTGAGGCAGCCTTCAATTTAAATGTGTTCTAGGACTGGATTAGGCCTACATTGCTGTGACTATTTGGTTTTATTATATGTATAAAAATATATATGGTATACATATATAAAAATACATATGGTATGCGTATATGGTGTGTGTGTATAAACATACATACATACACCATATTTAATTGAATGGCATACTTAAAATGCATACATTTATAAAATATACTTAAAATATACTTAAAATATATTTATGATATATATGTGGTATATAAAGATATATATATATATACACACTCTATTTTTAATTGAATGGTACACTTAAAAATAGTTAAGATGGTAAGTTTTGTGTTGCTGCCCCCATTTGTTATTAAATTGATATAGAGAACCACAGGATCCATCTATCATTTCCAGAATGAGTGATCTGATTTTGTGATCTGAGTGACTGAAAGAACTAAATGCATCCTGTTTTAGTCACTGAGATAACTAGATGAGATTGCCCATTGGATATCTGATCTATTTATTACAAGACTCTACTATTTTTTTAAATTTTTTTAATGTTTTTTATTTTATTTTTGAGAGACAGAAAGAGACAGCGCGAGCAAGGGAGAGTCAGAGAGAGGGAGATACAGAATCTGAAGCAGGCTACAGGCTCTGAGCTAGCTGCTGTCAGCACAGAGCCTGATGCGGGGCTCGAACCCACGAACCGTGAGATCATGACCTGAGCCGAAGCCGGACACTTAACCGACTGAGCCACCCAGGAGCCCCAATACTGTACTATTTTGACGGAGAGCTAAGCAGAGCCAGCCCTGATGGCCTGGACTCCTTCCATGTTATTCGGGATGTGCAGATGAAGGAAGAAGAGACAGTACCATTAAGATTCTACTTTATGGCTACTCATAGTCTTGTCCAAAGGAAACCAATGTGGCTTTCCCTTCAGGCCCAAAGTTATGAGCTGACCTCTTTCATTTGCATCCTGGACAGGAGGAAGACCAGTGATCTAATCAAAATGAATTCCAGATAAACACTAGTATTCTAAAAGTCATGGGTATAGAGTAGCCAAATGCTTCATACCAGGTAGTACCAGGAATCATAAAGTTTAGTACATGAATTATAGTAAAAATTCATTAACCTACCAGAATCTTATAAATGACCTAAACTTAGAATCTTGAGAATAAATTTAGAGTGGGATTTAAAAGAAGTGGCATGGTTTTCTCCCTCCCTTCTCCGTGCTTGTCCTTCCAGTTTTCATTTCCCTTGGCTCCTGACCTCACCAATCCCTGACTACCTTGATACTGCTTACCTATTTCTCTGCGTCCTTCACTCCCAAATCTGACTAGCTTGTCCCTGATTGTCTCATCTCTGCACTTTACCAGCTGTCAGCTTCTGAATGAACCCTTTTCATCCTGCACTTTCCACCTTCTGCAATTTTCTGCTCCAGCACTGTGAAATTCAGAATACAGTTATATATGATTTGGAAATCATTCATTCTTGGAGGGGGTGGGACTCCTTTTTATGCCCCAGTGGTTATTCGTTTGGCCAAGGGCAATTAAAAGAGAAAGATGGGAGGGAAGGTGGAAGTGTCGGGAGGCCTCCACACTAGTTTTCAGCAGCTCTGAAGAATTAAAACCCCCAAGAGAAGCAGCAATATTATTCTGCCTTGCAGCTCTCTACCTCAACTCCACTGGAGACTTATAAAAACAATGACACCCTGTTTTATTATTAAGTCACACCAGACCCTCAATATTCCTGGGTAGTTAATCTGTTATTGCAAAATCTTGACATTATCCTTTTTATTCTGTTCTTTGATATAAAACTGGATAGATACGTAAAAACAAAGATATGGTGGTTTTGGCTTAGCCACATGGAAACATTAAAGCTCCTGCCTTTTAAGCTTGCTATTTCAAATATCTTGCTACCAGGGTGCCTGGGTGGCTCAGTTAGTGAAATGTCCAACTCTGGATTCTGGCTCAGGTCAAGATCTCACAGTTTGTGAGCTAGAGCCACGTGTCTGTCTCTGTGCTGGCAGTGCAGAGCCTGCTTGGGATTCTCTCCCTCCCTCCTTCCCCTCTCTGCCCCTCCCCTGCTCCTTCTCTCTCTCTCTCAAAATAGATACATAAACTTTAGAAAAATATTTTACTATCATTGTAAACACAATTAAACTACTGACTCCAAATCTTTAGCTGCTCTTTTAAAATAAATGTCAATAAAAATTTTTTAAATATTGTAGTAGAGAAAATAACTATAATATTTTAATCAAGAATGGTCAAGGATGAGAACATTCTAGTTTGTTTAATTTTCCAGTGAACCTTAGGTTAGATTGATTACTATGTGAAAATAGCCTGGGACAATTATGCCTCTGAATAGAATCTAGGGCCGAGATTTCCTCCGTGCTGCTCCTCATTCAAGCATGGATTGCTGGGCTCCATCCCTAGTGTTTTGAATTAAATAGGTGTGAGGTGGAGTCCAAGAATTCTCACTTCTAACAAGTTTCCAGGTGATGCTGATATGTCAGTTGGAGGCCTACATTCAGAGAACCACTGTTCTACAAAAGTTATACTGGCATTTGATTCAATAGGTGTTATTTTAATACAGTTATATATTTACAGAGCTATTCAGAGATTCTTATAGTAATTTATTTGTAAGATCATATTCCTTTCCTAATATTGATCTCTGTGAAGCTAATACAGGCTCTCAGGCAGCTAAGATTTCATTAAATTTGCGGAATAAAGGACCGGGCCTCTAGATGGTAAAGTCTAACTATTCTCTAAATTTGACCATCATGATTAAATTTACAGGTTGACTCTGGTGATGAGTAAAGTTTTCTTTAAAAAAATTTTTTTAATGTTTATTTTGAGAGAGAGAGAGAGAGAGTACAAGTGGGGAAGGGGCAGAGAGAGACGGAGGCACAGAATCTGAAGCAGGTTCCAGGCTCTAAGCTGTCAGCACAGGGCCGGTGTGGGTCTCCAACTCCGGATCCACAAGATCATGACCTAAGCCAAAGTCGGACACTTTAACTGACTGAGCCACCCGGGTGCCCCGATGAGTAAAGTTTTCAAAAGCAACTTGCACACAGATTATCTGATGATGTTCTGCAGCCCGATTGCTCTGTCTTGTGCCTTTTGAATTTGATTTGTGCCTGTTTTCATCGCTCCTGTTGCCTGGGTACCAGTTAAGCAGGAATTCTGTGTGCTTAGATAGTCACTCAAATGGAGAATAAAGGTACTGTGGAACACCAATAAGCTGATTAGAAATAAGTTCTGTGGACTGATTAGACTGGAAACGTGTACAGGGCCTAAAATTATTCAAGAGAAAGAGGACACTAACCTGAACTATATTTCCCAGAAACAGAAAAAAGCATAAGTGATTGCAAAATACACTGTGTGGTCATTTCTTGCTTGAACAGGCTTTTACACATCATTTATGTTAAGAGACATTATTTATTGTCATGTTGCTCTGGCAACATACCAGTTTTCATTAAGTGAGGCCTAGTGCAATACAGCAAGAACAGGCGCTGTTGCAAACTTGAGATCATGGGCTTTCTGCATCCTCTGGGACATGTGAGGGTTTGAGAAGGCTGCTTGCACATTAGGGAGGCCCGAGGTGAAGGCTCAGACTTGTGGGTGACCCAGAGATTCCCCCTGTACTCCTAACATCTGTGCATTTCGTTACATAGCCACCTGTCATCCTGGCAGACTTCTGAAAAGTCCACACTATCTGGATGACTTTCTGGTAAAAATAAACCTAGACATGGAGGCTAAGACTTCCCAATTTAACTCTGTAAATTATTTTTCTTTATCTGATGTCATTCCATTCTTGACAAATATATTAGGACTAAGATAATGAACCACGAATGTTATTGACAATGATTTTGCCCATAGGAAAAGGGGATAGTATTTTAGAAACAGCCTTATTTAAAATAGAAATTAAATTGATCAAGTTAATCAATTGAGAAGTTTAGAAGTTTATGCTACCCAGACTCCTATTTATTCATAGACTAGAATGGAAAGATGAGAGCTTTCCTGTTTCCTCAATTCACAACTTGTTATCCCTTAGCTTAAAATACATTAATCCAAAGAAAAAACTTTCTGTGCCGACTGAAAATAGTATTGCGATTTAAAACTGTATCATCACTTCAGTTGTGTCTTATGAATCTATTTGCTTAAGTGACTTCCATCAGTTTACTGATGTAATTCCTTTAAAATCTCATCAGCAGGCACATGTTTCTTGAATGGTTCATATCATAGCCTTAAAATGTATTATACTTTTCAGCTTGGAAGGAGAAATTGCTTTGCATTTATATCAAAACCAAGTCCTGGACTGCAGTGAAAGATTGACCTAGTTATTGAAAATGATGGCAAGAGAATGAGCTAATGACGCACACCATTACTATCTTCCAATATCTCTCGGCAGAGAGTGTGACAGAGTCCCAAGGCTAAGTCATGTTCTTGTATCATCAAATCATGGTTGCTTTACAGTTTGTCACATGGGTGCTTTACTGCTGTCTTCAGGGAGCTTACACAACAAATGGGACAGAGAAAAAATCCTGTACCAGTCAAAAATCAAAAGAATGTTGCTAGAGAGCCACTACAACATAAATAATGTACATATCTGTGTATACACATGAGTATTCACTGTGTGGATTTATGACACCCCATGAGGCATCTTATTTTTTTCCTTTTATTTTTAATAGAAGTTTGTTCTTCTTTTCTTCTCTCCCTTTTTTTAAGTAGGCTTCATGTCCAGCGAGGAGCCTAATATGGGCCTTGAACTCATGACCTGAGATCAAGGGCTGAGCTAAGGCTGAGGCAGATGCTTTTCCAACCGAGTCACCCAGGCACCCTTCTTTATTTTTGTTCTTGATAAAAGTTTATGTTCCTTCCCTCTTAAAGTTTATTAGGTACATCTTCATTATTTCATGAAAATCCAGCATTCTTGGGCCCATTTTCCAGATACTTGCCCTTCCCGCATGCCTTTGGGACTTGAACCTTGCATATAAGCAAACACTGTAGCTACACCCCAAATCCACAACAGTTAACCAAAGTATTTAGTAAGTTATTAGTATGTACTAGGTCACTTGGCACAAAATTTATGATGGGAATTAATATTTATTATTTACATATGCAGAAAGATATACATATTTATTTCTCTTTAATCCTATCACTGTTTTATAAATATTGTACTTAATCCATCAATAATACAACATGCTTTCATTAATACCAAGAAATAATTAGAAAACATTTATGATAATGATAATATTACTTTGTACAAATATACAAACCCATTGAACCCTTAGGGAAAAACACAGCTGGTAAGAATATCAGATGCCTGTCTGCTCTGAAATAGATAGTAGGCTGCTGATTTGACATTTAATGGAAAATTAAGCTAACTAAACAATACTTTAAAAATAGACGTAAATATCTTGACCTTATATCTTATAACAGGTTGTCTTTACCATTGAGTCCTACCTTATTGTCTGTGTTGTACTGATTCTCATACGCATTCTAGTTTCAAATGCTTTTACAAGTTGTGTTCTGACATTTAGATGTTGACAACGGTTTTCAGTGATGGGTCAAGGTTTTTCATTGAGACTTTGCCACTTGCCTTTATTGTTGGTTCATGGATGCTGCCATATTAAACTACTTGTTATGATATGAATTAGAAAAATAGTGACTCTGATTCACGTTGCACTATTCCTACAACATATTTCCAGGAAACCATTAGTGACCACGCAGCTTCCTATATGGATGAACTTAGTGAACTTAATCTAAAGGTATTCACATCCATCCACTCAAAGATTTATACTCTACATGGCTATTTATGTAATGTGGCATTTCTTTCATAATTTCAAGGAGTAGAGTGGTTAGAAATACCAATAGGATCCCAGATTTTATATTGTGACTATGATCTTCACTTCATGCTGTACACATTGACAATGACAACTTGGGAAAATTACCTACTTGATCGTCAGTTTTAGCATCTGGAAAATATTACCCCATACAGAAGTTGTAAAATGGATAACTTAATATGGAAGCATTTAGTATCCGGACGGTAACAGACCAGTTCCTTTATAGACCTAATGTCTTTCCCTTCTGTTCGTTCTTTCAATCTACCCATCCTTCCTTTTATCACCTTGAAATCTTTCATTCTCTTTGCTTATATCTTATTTAAAGCACCATGACTCTGTTCATGTTAGGGTTACTATGTACGTATCTCCCTTGAGCACAGGGGACTTGGCTTATTGCCTTACACTGCGCTGTGGCTAGCACAGTGCTTTTCAGAAAAACCTGCATGATAAATACTTGATTTAATTGGATTGAATTTTTGATTGATTAAAATTAGTGATACTTCAGAATCTACTTCCCAGGAGGGTGTTCTCTCCTCTCTCAGATTACCCAGTTAATCTCTGTAATTTCACCACAGGCATGTGTATGTGTGTGTGTAGGTGACAGAGTGAGTGACAGACAGAGGACACTCACACTCACAGGCAATGAGGGAGGTTGGAGAGAAACCCCTCAAGGCCTGTCACCTGACTAGGTGAGGAGCATGATTGGAGAATTCTTTCTACTGTAGAAAGGACATTTTCTTTTCTGAGATAGTTGGGAGAGGATTATCAATATGGGAAAGGTGGAATAAAAGCAAGTGGGATGAACCAAAATACAGAGAAACAGCAGGTGCGGGTAGAAGAGAGAAGCGCGGGAGCATATTGAGCCTCTGAGAAGAGCCACTCCTGGTCCGGGATCAGGGGAAGATTCCCGTGGTGAGGGAACAAAGAAGGCTGCATTGCCCTGAGTGCTCTAAAGGAGCGGTGGCAGGACTATGAACTTGCAGCAGCCCTGCCCAGCACTGTGGAGCCCTCACTTTATTACTTCCTAACCAAGTGTCTTCATTCCATGCTTTGTGTTTGCAGTGGGCTTAACAATCATGTTTTATTAATTAATCCTTACAGCTTTGCTCTGGGCTACATCTGTATTATCAACCTCATTTCATAGAAAAGAAGGCTGATAGACAGAGACATTCAGTATCCCTATGCAGGTAGGTGATTAAAGGCCTTAGACAAAGTGATAGAAGTCCCCATACTTGGCACCTTAAAAAATGAAGCCGACTCAGGCTTTTCTGCCTTCCCCCTTTTCAAAGTATGTTTCACCTGTGGGTGTTTTTTGTTTTTTTTTTTTTTTTGTCAACTTGACTACCTCTTCAGACTCAGCATGCTAAGGATGGGTAATCCCATTTTTATTAAAGTGAAAGAAAAAAAGAAGAAATGTGCTACAAAACTGTCATGAGAATCCCATTAATCATCCAAGCAATCAAATTGTGGGGCGTTGAAATCAGTATTAGCGACTGATGTCCGAAACTGTCCACTTAGGCCTGTCAGGGGTGACATCTCGGCCATCCTTTCTGTCACCCAGGGAACACACAGGCAGTTCTTTCCAAAGCAGAGGAGGTGGAGTGGGAGGGAGGAGTCTGTGACAGCTCTGCCTGGATGCTCTGGTGGAGAGGACTATGTAATCAATCTAATCTCGAGGTAAGAGTGGTGAGATTTTAAGAAATTTAAAAAAACATTTAAAATTCTAGCTAATTTTGTGAATGGCTTCTAACCTGTTTGGATTTTCTTCACTAAAATCAACCCATCTAAATGCCCTTTGCCTCATTACTGTTCTATTTATGTTTATCTCCTCCTGAAAACAAAGGTCAGTGCCCTAAAAACTTCGATTACTTCACTGTCCCCACGAATGACCAACCACACTATTGACACCGTGCGTGTGTGTGTGTGTGTGTGTGGTGTGTATAGCTCCTATATAAGTTGGTATTAGAATCTAGCATCACTATTTTTGTAAATATTTCATTTTGTCTTGCTACTTAAAACATCGTCTTTGAGATATTATGTATTTTTTAATGTTCTTATTCACATGTAGCACAGTATCTCGTTTTATATAATTTTAAGGATAAGTATGAAGGTTAGAAAAGAAACCGTGACACCCTTGCCTCCTCAGGTTTTTGAGTTCTGAGTATGAGAAAAAGTCCCCTCTCTGCAACTATATGTGAGTTTTTAATGAAGGCTTTGAGTCTTAGGGCCGGTGGTGGGTCAAGAGATTGAAAAGGGGGAATAGAGAGTTTGAACCTGTATAGGGGACATTATGTGATATTTAACCCAGTCATTTCTTTGACAAGAGACATTGGATTAATAAAAATTAAATTGAAATCAGTGTCCTAAAAGTGTGCTCTCATGGTGTGTTATTGTAATTTCTGTCATTCTCTTCAACACGCACACAGAGCGCAACCTAGAAGCCCGTCTCAGCCTCTGAGGAATGATGTTTGTCACACCTGAAGAAGAAAGGACTGCTGAGATGACCAGAAGATGCACTAGTGGTTCGGATGGCTGTCAGCCTGCCCATTCTTGGGCCTTTGGCCTCAGTGCAAATCAGTACAGGTCGATGGATGACGCACACGGGAACATAAAGAGGACCCACAGGCTCACCCTCTTTTTGCTATAGTTCATCCCAGTTTTCTCCCCCGTCCCAACAGGGGACTGGTCAATATTTCATAGTCAGCCTCCCGCAGTATTTTAAGTACGACTTTGTTTTTCTGTATCAGAGTTTCTGGTTGCCAGATTTCCAAGCTAATTAAAAGGAGTACAGACAGGTCTTACATTTTCTTCCTACTTAGTGAGTTATTGGCAGGATTTCTAGTCTTTTAGGTCAGAGTTTGTGGAAACAAGTCAGAAAACACTCTGACTGACTGGCAGTTCGGATCACTACTATGGCAGTGGGAAAGCCACAGCGTGAACTCTAAAGGAGCTGCCGTTACTCAGGTGACACTGCCTCTCACAGCGCAGGGGACAAGCCACTTGCTTCTGATTCTACAGTATTATATTACTACAATATTTTGTGAGGGGATCATCTGCATTTTAGAGGTTGAGATTGTGACCTGTTTATTGCTCTATCCTTTTTGCCTGACATAGGGTTTGTTACAGATAAATCAAAATGCTTGAACTGAGTGGATTTTTTTAAATCCAGAAAATGTAAATTACATTAGGAACATCTAAGTTAACACTGCAAAAAAGCAAATAAGATGGACACCTGAAAGCTACTTTCCATCTTGATTTCAGTACTGCTATATACTATTTGATTTTAGTGGCCTGGTTTCCCTCTTGGTCTTTTTTTTTTTTTCCTGTGCTTTGTTATTGGTAATATTCCAGGCCATCTGTCTGACTAGGCTAGTCATGGATAGTGGCATCAGAGATTTTCCCTGTGCATAGAGGTCATAGTCATAAAATGAATAAGGTCAACTGTTGTAGGGCAGCTCTGAGGAACTGGGAGAAGTCAATCAGTACAGAATATTTTCTAGAATATATGTACTTGGAGTGGCAAATGGGAGAAAGACAGTGAGAAAATTGGAGATGAAGACACAAAGCTATACATAGATCTAAAAGGAATCCTAGCATTTGTTACAGAAATGAGCAGATAACACTTTCTTAGACACTTTTCAGACTCTGTGATTAAGCATCATGTGTTTTATTTCAACGAAAAGTTTCTCTGCATCTATACTTCTGATTTTTAGCCAGAATTGTATAGACTAGTATGATTTTAGGCTGTTTTTATAAGGAAACCGTTTTTAAAAAATTTTTAATGAAAATTCCCATCACCATATCACCATTTTGTTAGAGCCCTAATTTCTGTAAAAGTCCCTTTTGACACTAAACGCAGGATTCAGTATTATTTGTTTACATTAAGGTGTGAGTGACCGGAAGTGACACTCCTCTTAGGCATATTTTCATCTAGCAAGATGAAATGGAACCGTGATTAAAACAGATCTATGCTGTTAGTGGCAGAAGTTAATGTGTCAACTATTGATAAGAATGGAGCTATTTTTATAGCCTGGGCCCTTTCAGAATTCTCATCAACTCTCATGGTTATTCTACTAACATACAAATATAGCTCAGCTGTACATAATCCATAAAACAAAAGGTACAAGCACAACCAGGACAAATAATTCTAAGCTGTATACATCCATAAAAGACCCTGAACTGCCAACAAAATCTTGAGAAAAAATAAACCTGGAGGTAGTAGACTTCCTTATTTCAAACTATAATGTAAAGCTGTAGTAATCAAAACAGTATGGTATTTGTACAAAAACAGATACATAGATCAATGGAACAGACTAGAGAGCCCAGAAATAAACCCACACTTACAAATTCAATTAATATGATTAAGGAAAGCATTGGGGAAAAGACAGTCCTCTCTTTATTAAACAGTGTTGGCAAAACTAGATACACACAAAAGAATGAAACTGAACCACGTTATTACACCATATACAAAACTAAACTCAAAATGGATTACAGATTTAAATGTTAGACCTGAAACCATACACTCCTAGAAGAAAACCTGGATAGTAAGCTCTTTCGCATAGGTCTTAGCAATGTGTTTGTTTTCTTGCTTGCTTTGGAGCAATCTCTTCAAGCAACAGCAACAAAAGGAAAAATAAACAAATGGATTACATCAAACTAAAAAGCTTTTGGACAGTGAAGGAAACCATCAACAAAATGAAAAGGCAATCTTCTGAAATGGAGAAGGTACTTGCAAATGATAGATCCAGTAAGAAGTTGATAGCCAAAATATATAAAGAATTCAAATAACTCAGTAACAAAAATCATATCAAAAAGGTAGTATCTGAATAAGCTTTTTTTCCCCCCCAAATTAAACATATAGATATTCAAGAGGCACATGAAAGAATGTTGAACATCACTAATCATCTGGGGAATGCAAATCAAAATCAAAATTAAATATCATCTTACATCTATCAGAATTACTATAATCAAAAAGACAAGAAATAAGTGTTGGCAAGGATGTGGAAAAAAATGGAACTATCGTGTGCTATTGGTAGGAGTGTAAATTGATGCGGGTGCTGTGGAAAACAGTATGGAGATTCCTCAAAAAATTAAAAGTAGAATTACCATATGATCCAGCAATTCTACCTCTGGGTTTTTAATTCAAAGAAAACAAAAATACTAATTTCAAGATATGGAAGCAACTGAAGTATCCATCGATAGATGAATGGATAAAGATGGTATGGTTTACAGATACAGTGGAATATTAATAAATCCTAAAAAAAAAATCTTACCCTTTCTGACAACATGGATGGACCTAATGGGTATGATGCTAAGTGAAACAAATCAGAGACAAACACAAAAAACTGTATAATTTCACTTACATGTGGAATCTAAAAACCCAAAGAAAACAAAACTCAAACACATCCATAGAATAAACTGGTGGTTATCAAGGGGAGAGATGGGGCAGAGACCAGAGAAATAGGTGAAGGGAATTAAGAAGTATAAACTTTGTGTTTTAAATAAGTCACAGGATATAATGTACAACATAGGGAATATAGTCAATAATATTGTAATAACTTTGTATAGTGATGGTAACTAGACCTATTGAGGTGATCATTTTATAAGTATAAAAGATATTGAATCACTGTGGTACATCTGAAATTAATATTGTATGTCAATTAAAATCAAATAAAAACTATTCCTTAAAAAAAAACAATAACTCAGGGCACTGGGGTGGGTCAGCCGGTTAAGCATCCAGCTTTGGCTCAGGTCATGATCTCACGGTTCATGGGTTTGAGCCCCACATTGGGCTCTGTGCTGACAGCTAGCTCAGAGCCTGGAGTCTGCTTCGGATTCTGTATCTCCGTCTCTCTCTGACCCTCCCCTGCTCATGCTGTCTCTCTCTGTATCTCAAAAAAAACAACAAAAAAAACCAATAACAGAAATGTAAGCACAGTTTATGTTGAAGTGAATGGGATATGACTTTTTAAATATGAAAAATCAGATCAGTATGTACTCAATTTAAATATTAGATGAATATTCTTCCTATTTTTATTTTCTTTATGCCTCAGCTTTCCACATATGTGAAAACTCTCTATAGGTGAAATGTTGGCATGAGTTATATTTGCTGAACTCTATTAACTCAATTCAGTTATACCACATGTATATTAAATGTAGTCTACTTTTTCTCCAGTCATAGGAAATTGGAATATTCTGCATTAATATGTTTTCTAGGTAATTAAAATTTAATTTTTAAATAAACCTATTTATTTTTTAATAATTCTTAATGTATGTTTTTACAAACTATACTGTGTATTTTTTTTTAATGTTTTTTATTTATTTTTGAGAGACAGAGAGAGACAGCATGAGCAGGGGAGGGGCAGAGAGAGAGGGAGGTACAGGATCCGAAGCAGACTCCAGGCTCTGAGCTAGCTGTCAGCACAGAGCCCAACGCAGGGCTCAAACCCACAAACCGTGAGATCATGACCTGAGCCAAAGTCAGACACTAAAATGAGTGAGCCACCCAGGCGCCCCTATACTATGTATTCTTAAAGCACATAAATTGCCATTCACCTTTAAAAAAAAAAACTTTATTGTCAAATTGGTTTCCATACAACACCCAGTGCTCTTCCCAAGTGCCCTCCTCTATCACCACCACCTCTTTTCCCCTTTCCCCTTCATCCCTCAGTTCTTTTTCAGTACTCAGTAGTCTCTCAGGTTTGCATCCCTCTCTCTCCCCAACTCTCTTTCCCTCTTCCCCTCCCCCTGGTCCTCCATTAGGTTTCTCTTGTTCTCCTGTTAGACCTATGAATGCAAACATATGGTATCTATCCTTTTCTGCCTGACTTATTTCGCTTAGCATGACACCCTTGGGGTCCATCTACTTTCCTACAAATGGCCATATTTCATTCTTTCTCATTGCCATGTAATACTCCATCGTATATATATACACCATGTCTTCTTGATCCATTCATCAGGTGATGGACATTTAGGCTCTTTCCATGATTTGGCTATTGCTGACAGTGCTGCTATGAACATTGGGGTACATGTGCTCTTATACATCAGCACTTCTCTATCCCTTGGGTAAATCCCTTGCAGTGCTATTGCTGGGTCATAGGGGAGTTCTATTGATAGTTTTTTGAGGAACCTCCACACTGTTTTCCAGAGTGGCTGCACCAGTTTACATTCCCACCAAAAGTGTAGGAGGGTGCCTGTCTCTCCACACCCTCGCCAGCATCTATAGTCTCTTGATTTGTTCATTTTAGACACTCTGACTGGTGTGAGGTGGTATCTCAGTGTGGTTTTGATTTGTGTTTCCCTGATGATGAGTGATGTTGAGCATTGTTTCATGTGCAGTTCACTTTTTTAATGATCAGGGACTCAGGCTATCATTGTAGATAGGAAGTTTACTCTGAGATGCCATGCTAATGCCTTCAGATCTTACTAAGTTCCTGAAGACTGATCTTCTCTATTTTAAATGCTTCATACATTTATCACATCTATTTTGGTAGTTTTTCTGCCTCTTTGCTTAGTGTCCCTACTATTTCTCACCATTCTCATTGTAAATTAAATGCATGAACTTTGGTGCTTGTTATTTATAACCATTGTTTTGGATACTCTTAGACCTTTCTGTGGTTTAATCATCTATTTTTGGCAGAGTCTTGAACAGGTCTTGCTTTTAGTTAGGTTTCTCTTGAAGCAGACTTAAAATAAGGTTAGAGTTCAGGTAATTTGTTTCGTAGATAATTTCAGGAAGAAAGGGGTAATGGAGTATGGAAATATGTCCAAGGTGGATAGAGAAGCCAATAAAGGGTTTTTATGTATCACTGTGGCTTAGCCCCCACTGGGAATGTTGGGCATTGTGAGGAACAAGTCTGTCTTTCCACCTAAAGTCAAGGAGAGTATTTGTTCTCCAACTATGTTCTGTCATTAGCTGGGAGCTGTTATTAACTTCCCAGTAGCTCTAGCTTGACACACAAAGAAAGCCCTTAAATGGCACAAAAGCTTGCATTGGACATGGGGGGCATTCTCTGAAATGGTATACCTCAAAGTGAATTTGGGCAATTCACAACAGCATCTGCTATCATCAGCACAGTACATTAAGAAACTGTTGACAGAGAGGCCACTATATTTAATATCTCTTTTTAAAATTTTATAATTCTCCATGATTAGATATTATTTTACACTGTCAGAACAAGCTCCGTTTCTTAGGCTATGGCTATGTGTGCCTACTTTATTAATCACATTTCAGTGTAAATTTTCTTCTGAGTACTTCATTTCTTTTCTGGTTTCAGTGTGCATATATTGGGTTAATATTATGGTAAATCAGATTTGTTCCTTTAAAGTATTCAACCTAGGTTGGCCAGTTCTCAACATGGTGCCCCATTTCAGGAAGGTCTCCTTCACCTCTGACACAGGTGAATTGCACACACCCTGTAATATTATCACGGCCACATTCAGGATGTCATTTTGCATAGTATCTGCTTGAGAAATGTCCTGTGACTTTATTTGTTTGTACTCTGCCCCATTATGATTATATGTGGTAACTTTCCTCTAAGCTTCTTTGCCCTCTACCCTCCAAGTATATATTATGTGTCTTATGCAGACAAACTATCTTTTCTCCTACACAGGCAGCAGATGTGATTAGAGGGAAATCTAATTTATCTGGAGTACTTCAGAAATGGAAGGAAATTACTTCACAGCAATATTTGCAAATGCATTCATCACACACATTCAGACATTCCAACACCAGCAGATGATGGCTTTGTGATCTCTGTGTGGTCTGTTTCAAACTGCTTTCTAATGGTCTATATAAATTCACTCCTTTTTATACTTCTGCATTGTGTTTAGAGTGTATGACAAATGTGTTTGACAAGGGGAGATGGGTGTGGTGTAGACAGATTTTTCTCTGAATTGTTTTCCTAGTCTGTGAAGCAGAGACCGCTGGATTATTTGTCCAAGTAAACTGTATTTGGGTAAGATATAAAGAATTGCATATTTTAAATCCCATGTCCCTTGAATTTTTAATTTGGGCATTTATTCAACATTTACAACCTATTTGATTGCCTACTATATTAGGGATGAGTTATCTGTTCTCTAGACATCGTCACCTCATACTCCTCATGTTTGCCATATATATAGGTCAAGGAAGAAGATACAAGGTGGCAGAAAGGGTAGAAGGAGGAGGGTGACAGGCTCTTAGGAAGTCTTCTGGGTACCTGTGAGAGGTAGGACGGGGAGAAAGTAGAAGATGAATTTAGATTTTAAATGTAACACAAGAGCATCCAATCCAGAACTTGTAAGAACTTTTGAAAGCAGTGGCTGCTTTCTGGTGCAAGTGATCTGAGTCAGCAGCATGAACATGACACTGACCTGTTGATTTTAGGTACAGGTGTACCTCTCCTTTTGCTTCTTGAGGCAAGCCCTCAATTTCCTCATGTAAAAGGAAATGTATAGATTAGTTTCTTCTGAGTCTATACAAACATGAGGCTGCCTGGTTTTTATTTGTTTTTTAATTTTTTTAATGTTTATTTTTGAGAGCGAGACAGAGAAAGAGCATGGGGAAGGGGAGGGGCACAGAAAAAGGGAGACAGAATCTGAAGCAGGCTCCAGGCTCTGAACGGTCTCCACAGAGCTTGTCATGGGGCTCGGACTCACTGACAGATCATGACCTGAGCCGAAGTGGGACATTCAACCAACTGAGCCACCTAGGTGCCCCCACTACCTGGTTTTTAAATACAATTGTGTTTTGCTTTTCTTTAATTCATGTTATCCTTCCCCCCCCATCTCATTTCCTCTCAGCCACAATATGACAGTTTAGTAATGTTTGTTATAGACTCACTTTTCTTAACTGTATCTAGTTAATAGGAAATCATATAAACAAATATAGTAAACCACAAAGAAGAAACATACCTGTGTTGCAGGAATAACATAATTAAATACACAAAAGAATGTGAGGACAAAGGAGAACATATTGTTTATAAACATAAAGGGACAGGAAATAAACATCACCAGTGAAGATGTTTATACACATCAGAATCTATCCTAGCACTATGTTTTTTATTTTTGCATTTTGCCTTTCATAGAGAAGTTTCCCAGAATGTTGTGGAAATTGGATATAAATGAATGCCCATGAAAATAATATCTCCAGGCAATTGCAATATCTGATGTAAAGAGTATCTACAGGTTGTGAATTTTAACCACAGTTGGCTTCTTCTGAAAATGCTTATAACAAAACCCAGAGGCACTTAAATCTGATATATTCAATGGTTTGGGGGCCAAGTGGATAGATGCTCTCAACTTATATTTAATTAATACATAATAGATTTAGTTGTAGTCAATTTTATTTTGGATAAGATGGAGCAAATCCAATTTTGTGATATCTTCTTAACACTTTGGAAAACTAGCTTTCGGGAAAGAGAAGCAAAAGTGAGCATACTAAGTGGACAGGAAGAATTCTGGTGATCTTAGTTTTCTTTCCTAATATCGACAGGCAATATTTGTGTGCTTTCTATTCTTTCATATCTGTTTAAAATATGTTTTTAAACAAGAAAACTTGGGTATCTATACATTGAAAACAACACTGGGATGTGAACGTAAGAAAGAGTTCATGTAAAACTAACAAAGGACCCATTTAAAAAATTGTTATTTTTTATAAAAGAATTCTTATATGTTGTTTTCAGAGTCCTGGTTATTGAATCCAGCCAAATTAATAGAAAATGCAGACACTAGGAAGTCTGTTAAATATTTATTTACTAAAAACATAATTTTTCGGAGGGCAGTCAGGGAAGACAAAGCTGTACATTAAATATGAGCTCCCTGTCCAAGAGAGAATGTATGCCAGCTCCGTCTAGCAGGGCTCCCTGGGCTGCAGATGAGGAGCGGGGACCTTCCTCACATGCAGTTATTACCACTCCCAATAAATCCTCAGGATCCCGATCCTGCTGATGTATGTCATGGCAGAAATAGCTTAGTACACAAAGCGACAAGAACTGCTGTTCCTGTCAGTGGCAGAGATACTGCCGTCCGCATTAAATCAGGGGCAGATGGAGACCCTGAGAGTTCTGAGTTCATAATGCTGGGACTTCAGGTCCACCACTGTACCAACTCTATCTTACACGCTTGTTCCCTACCAAGGCTTTGACAGAGGACACTGTATTTGAGATCAGGGTTCCCAAGTGATCCAGTGCCGCACTGGGCATCTGGAAACTGTTTTGTTTTGTTATTTATATATACATTTGGCACACTTCCATGACCTTGAACAAGCCATTTCAACCCCTGTCTCTGCAGTTTTTTCACCGGGGAGACAATGAATGGAGTATTTGTTTTACATTAGTACTAGGAAAATTATACAACCACATTCTTTCCCAGTCACTAGGGAATATAAATTTGTTTGTCAGAGTTTTCGAAAAATAATCACCTTCAACATTGCTATTCTTGCAGTAGGCTTCTTTCTAGCCTAAACATAGGCTTATTGAGCTCTCTTGAGAGGACTTTGAGTCAGACCCTTGAGGACTTATTCTCCATCGTCTGTGTGGAGTGGGTAACCTCATTAGTTGAATGAAGATTGTAGGGGCTCATGAACATCCAAAGGAGGCCAAATGATCAGCTCTGGCCACCAGTGGGTGGTGACTGTCACCTACTTTGTCTCCAGGAATAAGTAGTGGTACGTTCAATTACCAGAAAGCTGATATTCTTTCTCTTATCTCTATAGATGTCCAGCCAAGGTGAAAGCTGCAACTCAGCTGCTACCCATTCTCCCAAGAATAAAGTGGTGGCTGAAGGGGGGAGAGGACGAGGGGAAGCTGTGGGAAGGTAAAGCATCATGTCATTAGGTTCCCTTTCCTCTGCCAAGGGAAGGAAACCACGACTAAAGTATATTCAGCACGTGCTGAGTGCTGAGCAGAGCATGTGCTGTGCAATCAAAATCGGACCTCTCCGACAACATGCTGTTTTCAAATGTCCAAGGCAGAGTTTCTGTTATTTTATTGAAGCTAAATCTGGAAATGTCATGGAAAAAGACAGACACTCTCTATGAGAACCATTGGACTTTCCACTTGAGACTGTGTAAGAAGGAAAAAAAAAAAATGAAAATGACCTTTCCATGCTAGCCTGGACCTGGCGCTTCTGGTCTTTCCAGGGCTAGGAACAAGCACATACTTTTAAAGACAGGAAAAGAAAAGAGGTGGAGATGAGGAAGAGGAGTGTCTTCAAAAGTGAGTGCCAGTGTATATGTAACCTCTGAATGTGGACCCGATACCAGGCTGAATAAAGGGATGAGACAGACAAAAGGGAAGAAGAAAAAAGGCCAGTTTGAGATGGGGCAGCCAGGGAGGTCCAGCGCGGCTTGCTTACGTGGTTGTGCTTGGGCGGCACGTATAAGCAGACTGCAGGCACGACCGAGATCACGCTCCAACTGTTTTTACAGCTCCGTTAAGGGAGGATGCCATTTTTATTCGACATCACTACCCTTTTTATATTTTTTATTTCAATTTTTTTGCCGGTCAGGTATGAAAGCCCAAGGTGCTTTGGTACCAACTTAAGTGCTTTTGATTTATTGTCTGAAGCCAGGTTTTGAAGTTCCAGAGGCACTTGCTCTCTCCCGGCCATTTACTATTTGGAATAGTAAGCTTGCTATTTTGCGGAATTTTTTTTTTCTGGTTCCAGAGAAATGAGTTTGACCTCTTCTCTACATTGGCAGAGAAATAGAACCCAAAATGAAATGGGGAAAAAAAAAAGCAAAGAACATTTGGAATAAAAGCTGATGAGAGGGAAATCTGTACAAGGACAGGACACTGTCACAAGCTTGGGGTAACCTGGAAGTTTGGACAGTCCGGGGGTGAAGACACAAGGTGGTCAGACAGTCTGGTTTCAAGCCCATGGGGAATTGCCACACTCGAGCTAACATTTCAGATTCTTGAAAGGTAACGTTGCTATTTTGAAACGAGGGAGGCATATTGTTATAAGCATGATAAGGGATTGTTGGTGATGCCTCTGTCGTGCAAACCACCGCCTCGGTGAGGACCCGTGTGGGTGGGTTCTCACAGTTCCCAGAACTGTGGAAATCAGGCATGTTCCTATCTTCTGGCCAATGTGGAACTTAAAACTGACTACCTTACCCCATTTAGTTGGGGTTCTAGGTATTTTCAGCACCAATGTGCTGCCAAATTCGAACAGAGAAAGATATGGCCTTCCACCTTGTTTTCTGTTCCTACTCTTTTTTGTCATATCTCACTTCTTTTACCCATGCGTATATAAATCCTAGAAACTTGACTCAAATGTTTGGAATGAGGCTTTTATCAATATGTATCACAGAATGCCGAGGTCTATGTCTGGAGTGAGGCGGGCACTCATGAGAGGGTGTATGGAGTCCCGATCTGGGTGGGAAGTCTTACCTCCCATATAGCAAATATTTCTCGTACTCTGCTATATTAGCAGATCACCTTCCTTGAGCTCAGTATGTGAAACATGCAGCACTAAGCACTTCATATTGCTAAGTACTTTATTTTTATAAGTTCATTTATACTTCATTATAACCCTGTGTGTTGTAATAACAACTAGAGTACACTAAAGCACGAAACCTGTATTTACAAGTACACGTACAAAAAAATGTTCCTTGTGAGAACCACTTTTCAGCAAATAAGACAAAAAGCAGTTTTCAGTAAATCCACAAAACTGACTTGGAGGTTTGTGTTTTTAATTGAGTAAATTATGGAGCCAAGTTCCCAGCCAGGACAAATCTGATTCCACAGCACTTGCTCTTAACTTTGGGGATAATAGTTGTATGAGTTCAAATTAGTGTTCTATCGTTTACTAATGAAAAGACCCTCAGACGAGGACTCTTCTGCTTCTCCTGTTCCTAAAATGGGAATAAACATAGTACTTAAGTACTATTTAAAATGCTTAGAACAGTATTCGGCACTTAGAAAGTGCTCAATAAATCAATGAATATTAGGTATTGTTATCATATTTAAAGATATGTCTGTAGTATACATAATTAAAATTCTTTCCCCCCCAGTAGAGACTTTTCTCCAATATTCAATTAATCATGTCTCACAACTCTCTGCACATATGCCTCGGCAGTGACGGTTCCCAGGAGAGCCAGTGTTGGAATGCATGTGTCGACATTTCAAGTGTAAGGCACGGCAAGGTCAGCGTGTCCCAGGAGAAGGCCAGCTGCCAGGAGACCTTGCAGGGTAGCATTTCCAGGGTGAATTCATCACAGCTGGAGTCCAGACCTCAGCATTGCGGGTCCCAGCATTTGGTCTGGTTAATGCCCAGAGCTGATTATTCAGGGAGGGATGACTCGTACCAACTCACAAAAGACTGAAGCATATAAATTGGAAAGCCACTGTATTAATTTACAATGAAAAATATTACTGTTAACTGGACCAGACATTTGCATCAGTCTGACCAGTGAATTCCTGCCCTGTAGGCAAGCTGCATAGGGAGCCACATTAACAGAAGGTTGCTTGGTGAGCAGGATGCTTGTTTCAAATGCTTAGTCTCATCAGGCTCTAATGGCAGCATTCATCCATCTCCATCTACCTGCCAGAAAGAACAGACATTCTGAGCAGCTTGACAATGCTGAGATGTCCCTTCCCTGGACAGGCGCAGAATGTGCTTCTGTGACTTTCCTTTTCCTGTGGTTCCATGGCTGACCAATCCATGCTTCAGATTGCTGTTTGCTTGCTTTGACTATGTTAGTTCTCACAGGAAGGTTGCTGTGATCCAGAAGCCATCTTGCCTGTTAATGGTAATCTTTGCTCCTTTAATCGTTTAACTTTTAGAGGGCATCTTCATCACTGGCCATTCTGAATTCTCCTGGGCATTTCATGTACCATGTACACAGTGCATACTTTGCCCAATATCACTACAACCTCATCTGTCTCAAGCTGTCTCTGGTTTTCTCATTGTCTACGTAAATTCCTACTAAATGAGCCTCCTAGTGACTACTAAAACCCACCCAGAGTCTGTACTTAAGCTGCCTTAGCTGCTAATGTCACCAAGATGTAGCCCTGTAAGTTGCCACCAACCTCCTCAGATATATTTAAAGCAAAATGGATTGTGATTAATTAATAGGTACTGTAAGACCAGATCCTCGAACAATAATGATAAAAACCTCTTGGCATTTATTCAAGTTAATTGTACATCACTAATCATCACCATACTGGTTAAGACCCAGTCACAGTCTTTGATCTTCTTCTTGCTTTCTGTGACATCTGGAATAGAAACAAATGTCCTGGAATGGCCAGGAGGAACCTTGGTGATCTTGCCCTTGGCTGCCTCTAGGAATGAACTTCTCCCACTTATCTCCCTCTCACACTGCTCTGCAGACTCGTTGATGGTTTGGGACTATGCCAAGTGTGCAGCCGCATCAGTTCTTTTGCCCTTGCTGTTCCTCTGCCTGCAGTGCTCCCCCACTAAACGTTTGCATCTGGTTGGTTCTTCCTTTCACTCAGTTGCATTCAAAAGTGACCTCCACAGAGAAGTCTTCTGACCCTCCCATCTAGCATAGCACCCTCTCACACTCTAGTCTCACCCTATTACTTTTTTTCCCCTTCTTTGGAAAGGTCACCGCTTTCTAACAGAGTTTTTCCGTTACTTGTATTTTTAAACAGGATGCATTTCATGAGGCAGAGACTTCCTTGTCTTATTCACTACCGTATCATTAGAGCCAAAATTAATAATTAGAACCTGATGGGTGCTTGAATAGTATTTTGTGAATGAAAGATGAACTTGGTATTGATATTTTGATTTTGTTATCCTTCATATAATGCCAAACAATGCAGCTTACCTAAAAGTGTGTATAGGTGCTGACTTCACCGTATCTATGATGTTTTTTTGTGGCCATTTCAAAGGAAGCCAGAATAATAGTCAGATCTGCCCAGAAGCTCACCCAGGTTTTGGCATCCAGATCTTTTCCACGTTCAAGCAGTTTCTATGAATTTTAATTTAATTCCATCTCTTCTATTTCTTTTGCATTTTGCTTACCTTCATACTTCTTTACGTCTACCCCATCTTTCATCTGTCACTGATTCTCTGCATTTGTCTCTGTGAACAGTCAGATGGTGAGGAGGTACTTCAGATAGTCAGTGAACAATTACTGTATTCCTGTCTCTTGACTCTCAGTAGCTGAACTCTGCTCTTCCAGACTTCAGGCCTTCCTGCCTCTGCCTCTTATCACTACCCCTGCGAAGTTAATTCTGTGAGTGAGACATTGCAGCATTTGCTTTCATTGGTGGGGCCATGAGATCATATTGTCTTTATAAAACCATTCTCATTTTTATCCTCTTCTGTACTTTTTTCCACCTTTCTCCCAGTAATGTTAATGATGAGATAACAAAATAGGAAGCTTGAAACTATAAGTTCCGTTTACTTCCCAGGAAAAGCTAAAGATTTTGAATACTATTGAAATATACAAGGTATATTTATCATGCTGGGAGAATCTACTTCAATTTGGTTTTTATACAGAAAATTAATTCTAAGAGTACATTTGAACACTATTTTTTTCTGGTGGGAGGAATTTGTTGGCCTATTAAAATCCCAGTAGAGGCTTGCACTATGCCTTCTCTCAGCAAGCATTTAGTGAGCACCTTCTGTATGCAGGGTGGGAGGAGGACAGCGTGACCAGACAAACCTAGTGCCCACCCACGTGGTGCTGGCCATGCAAGGGCTGGAACACATGAAGGCTACATCAAGAAACAAGCCAAAGTATACATGGTGGAGAGTCCCAAATATCTCTGAATAGGAAAACAAAATAACTAGAGGCATAACAAGGGAAGCTGAGAGACACCATTAAAACTCCAATAGATCAGTTACAGATTCTTAGGACAATTTTATTCTCCAGATATGTCTGTTACTGAGAGGCATGACATTTTGCTAGACGGCAGGCACTAAAAGATATACTCTTCCTTCAGATTCACTCATCCCTGGAATACCCACGGTATGCCACTGGGATGTCTTTAAGCAGGTTCACGGATGCTGCTTAGGATAGTACACTGCATTAAATGCAAAAGGGAAATGTTGAAAAGCCTTAAAAATGCCATGAACTGCGAGAAGAACGTGAATTCTGTTTTAAAGAATCATGTTTTTAAATGCACTGAGACCTAGGAGGTAAAAAAAAATGATTCCAAGTTTATTCTGTTGCCCTTTGTATTTAAAAATGTGTTTGGTGTGTGTGTGTGTGTGTGTGTGTGTGTGTGTGTGTGTGTGTGTGTGTATTATTATTTATAACTCAACCAAGAAAGATGGGGTTGTGATTTTGTTATTATATGATACATGAGTAGGCTGCTCTTTGCTTTGTGACTCGAGCTCCTATACGAACAATCTTTACTGTTACTGTTGGCCTCTTTGCTTGGGTTGCAGGCTGTGCTTATAGAAAAACACATTCTCTCTGGGATTGATTTAAACCAAACCATTCTGTATGTTGCTGCTGCGGCTTCCCAACATTTCATGGAGATGTGACATTATTATTGAAGTTGAGTTTTAATGTCACTATACCATTTCCTTCCTCTGACCCTGTCTATACTCAGTCTGCCATACAGCTGCCATCCATTCTCTGTGCTTGTCCTGATGAGCAGAGCTGTGTTGTAGCAGGAATTACTTCCATGCTGGAAGCCTTTCTAAGACTTCACTGCTGATGATCCTTTCTTGCCTTTCTACATGATGTCTGGGATGATCTAAGTTGGCCTTTTAGATGAGAGAGGGCGATTACGTGTATGGCATGATTCGAAAGATGACAGGAAAGCTTTTCTCTCCCTAAATCATTTATATCCAAGTATCAATGTGCCTGAGATTGCATTTCCAGGAACATTTCTTTTCATGTAAACCTTGGCTACTTTATCCTCAGAAAAAATTGAACATTAATGCACTAATACGTTAGAGTGAGTGATACTATTAGCATCATTTGGAAAGATCTGTGTTTCCATTCTGGGATCTGAAGAGGATGTTTAACTATGAGGAACCATTTTCCTCTTACAGATTTTAGGTGGCAGAAATGTTCCTCATTACATTGTAATTATTCAATCAGGTCAGAATCCTGTGAAGATGGTGGCCACACTTTAACAAGATTTGCCATATATATATATGTGTGTGTGTGTGTGTGTATGTATATATATATATATATATACATATTTCCGTTTAAGCAGATGAGATCATATGAAGAACAGAACACTAGCTGTCATGAGCCAATAACCTATATCAAGTTTTCACATATTAGATCATGTCTACTGTTATCAGTCTTATCTGTTGATGGCTTCAGGCATGCTGAGGAACAACAGGGCTTACTTAAGTCTGTATGTTTCCTCAGTATGTGGAATCCTGAGGAAACGAGTCAAGTTAGAGAGCATACTTCTGTTCTTGTCATCGAGAAGTAAAGTAAGAACAATGACTATGAGTTATTCACTATTTTCCACCATTGAAAATACCTTGGCCAGTGTCCACTGCAGGTATCCAGAGACTCAAAGTAAGCACTAGTGTTTATTAAGCAATCTTTTTATGCCAACTGGCTTGTTACATATATTATTGCATAATATTCCCAACAGCCTTATGAAATCAGTAATACTATTATCCACATTTTAGTCAGTTTAGTGAAATTGCATAATTTGTACAAAGTTTTATGTTTGATGGTTGACAGACCAGGGACCTCAAGTTTGTCTAATTTCAAGATGTGTGTTTTTTTTTTAAATGTGCGTTTTTTTAAAGATGATGTTAAACTGTATCCCACAATTTGTTTGGACTGAGAGGTAAGAACACATTGGTCATTGTAAACAAGCAAGGTGGCCTGCATGCACACCGACACCACAACTAGGTATAGTCAAAAGATTTAAAACAAAACGGAACACATTGGGAGAGCTAGAGCTATTTACAGATAAGACAAATGCACAGAGTATAGATAAATAAATACGTGAACAAAACCTAAATAAGCTGACACCAAATTTTCCTATTAGTTTTTAACTGCCAATAAAAGATCTAAGAAATAAAATTTAAAAAGTATTTGGGATGCCTGGGTGGCTCAGTTGAGCATCCAGCTCTTGATTTCATATATATGGCAAATCTTGATCCCAGGGCGGAGGGATCAAGCCCCGGCTTAGGCTCTGCATTTCTGCAGTGAGCATGGAGGCTGCTTGAGATACTCTCCCCCACTCCCCTGTGCCCCGCTTGCTCGCGCACGCTCTCATTGGGTCATTTTACTCTTTTCAATGTACCTTCCATTTAGTAACTAAAATTTCTGAACTCTTTTAAAGCCAAATCTTATTACCAACTTCAGCAAACTCACTTACAATACTTTATCTTGGGGCATGTGGGTGGCTCAGTAGGTTCAGCATCCAACTTCAGCTCAGGTCATACTCTCATGGCAGGTGAGTTTGAGCCCTGCCTGGGGTCCTGTGCCCACGTCTCAGAGCCTTGAACCTGCTTCAGATTCTATGTCTCCTCTCTCTGCTCTTTCTCTCTCTTCTCCTCTCTCACTCATGCCCTGTCTCTCTCTAAAAAATAAACATAAAAAATAAAATGAAATATTTTCCCTTACCACACATACACACCACGTGATGTCTTGTTTGTACTTTTCTTTTGAAATAGTTTCCCCCAAATGGAATTAGCACATACTCATTTCAGACAAATTGGAAATGTAGAACTTTATGATAAGGAAAATGAAAGCCTAGTATAAAGTTAATCACTGCTCACACATCAGTGTATGCCTTTCTAGTATTTAAATGCGTATTTTGCCTAGCTGAAATCATGTTGAAATATAATTTTGTTTTCTGACTTTCTTTCATGTTAACATGATAACAAAAGCTTTTCCCATCTTTTTAAATCCCTTTACAAATTGCATTTTGATGACTGCATGGCAGTATGTCTAGAAGTAGTATCATTTTCTAACCCTTTCTCTGTTGTTGAACATTGGTGAAGAGCCATCAAATATTCTGTGTTCAGTTACCAATTACTGTTGGTTTTGTGAGTGTGTGTACTGTGTAAATTGTTAGTAGGAGGTTTGGGCTGAAGGCAAATGTGCTTTATCTCAACCCCACCTCAATTTAGGTAGGATTTAAACTGATTCCTGGCTTGTTCCCTGACTCTAACAGTGACACCAGGTTAGGAGTTGGGAAGAAGGGAAATGGAGCTGAGAGGTGGAGATTAAGGGGAAAATAAAATGAAGGGGAGAGGAAGGAGCTAGAGAGGGAGTGACCTAGAAGAGTGGAAGAAGGAAAGAGGTTATAGAGTAGGCTGAAATAATCTGCCAGTTACATGCTTGTGCCTTGTCAAGATAGTGGAGTCAACTTTTCAGAATACCATGGATTAACTAGCCATCCCCTCACCTTCTTTAAAGCCCAAAGGAACATTTTTGTACCAGCATGTGGATTTTTGTGACATATATTCCGTCTTCTGATAGGAGCAATTGTAGCATTTTAGAAGCCAACTTGGTTTCCAGGAATCTGTATTCTATTAAAAAACAAGAAGAACAAAAAAACTCTAGAATTAGATTTCCTGCTGCCCTTTTACCTCCTCAACTGCCTGGTATTAGCTTAGTTGTCTTGTGATGGAAGCCCTGAGTTCTTGGCCTCCAACCACAGTCCTGCTCCCCTGGGGCTCACACAGCAGTGTTCTGAAATTTCTACTTACTAGTTCCTTCAACAAGACTGATGCTGAAAGGGCTTTGCTTCAGCTTTCAGCATTCATCACATTCCTTATAAATGAAACATGAATGTAATTCATATTTCTTCTAGGGAGAGAAGTTTTAGAGGCCTCATTTATTCATTCACTCAACAAATATTTATCAGGTCCCTTCTGTACTTAAAATACCATGGCAGGCAATGTGAGGGTTACAGAGAAACATAAGCATGGTGACTAGGAGTCTAGTCTATCATCAAGTCTGGTTAACTTTACCTCTGCATCTGTCCACTTCAGTCCATCCTAACTGTAGTAGCCCTAATTCAAGCAACCATTATTCTCTGCCTGGGTTACTGTATTTTAAAATTTTGATCAGATTATTTCTGTCCTTAAAAGAACTAATTGTCAGGCCAAATCTCTAGGTCTTTACTATGACCTGTATAAGTCTGTAGAGGGTCTGAACCTAGTTAACCTTCAGATAATGTCTCTTGACCCTCGTAACTTAAGCCATCTTGAATTTCTTTCATTTCTTCATGCATTAGTATATCTTGCTACCATGATTTTGTGTATTATGTTTCTTTGTTTGGAAATTCTTCCCATCTTATTTTCCTAACTCTTCTCCTATTTATCTCCCAATTACTATTCATTATTTAGGTCTCAAAATAGATATAACTTTAACCAAGAAATTTCCCTGTGTGCTTGTCTACCTCCCTCCACCATCTCTAGACTATAATTTATTCCTCTTCTTTGTGCTCCATTACTGACTTATTACTTATGTGTGCCTCTAGTACACTAAAAATTCCATGATGTTGGTATCATATCTACCTTGTTTTCTCTTGTGTTCCCATCTTATGATACAGTGCCTGGACTATTTTATATATATATATATTGAGCTGATTTTTTAAAATTAAAAAATTTTGTTTTTGTTATTTTTTAATAGTTAATTGTAAAATTGCTTTCCATATAACACCCAGTGCTCTTCCCCACAAGTGCACCACCTTCCTTTCCCCTCCCCCTCTCGCTTTAACCCTTGGTTTGGGTTCCTTTTCAGTATTCAATAGTCTCTCAGGTTTTGCATCCCTCTCTCTCCCCAACTCTCTTTCCCCCTTCCCCTCCCCATGGTCCTCCATTAGGATTCACCTATTAGACCTATGAGTGCAAACATATGGGATGCAGTGCCTGGACTATTATATTTTTAAATGGAAAACTTCATAATTGAATCAGTGTATTATCATTCAGTAACCCTTATATACACCAATAATGCTTCATACGCCATACACATTAATAGACTCCATATAGGGTAAGACTACAAATGATTAATGGTAGATTTATGGGGAGGTATTATAAGTGTTAGCAATACAGCATACCACATTTAAGAACATAGATCATCAGAACTTGAATTTGTCCTTTTCAATTCCTTGCCTCTTCTCTAAACTACCTGCCCAATCTGCCACTTCAAAATTATATACTTAATGATCCACCATAGGTAAGTTGAAAATATTATATCAGCTATTGTGGAAAAATTAGCACTTGGAAATCTATGCCTTCTAGGAATGTTAATCAGGAATTCCACAACCAGCCCTACACAAATGATTCCCAAATGAACAGTTCCACCTCTGGCTGTTGGTCTGTCACTTACTCTTTTACTTTTCAACGTGCCCCCCTACCCGCCCACCAAAAGTTTTATCAAGATGTGCACCAGACCGTGGTATATTGTATATCTATAAGAGGGAATAGAGTAAGAAGTTGGGCGACTAGTGGACAAAATCTTGGAATAAATCTGAACAATTATAGCTTCTCTGGCATTTGTATTAATATGTCAAGGTATTGGTGGTTTTAAATAAATTTTTGCATTTTAAGTGAAATTTGAACAAATCATGTTTACCCATAGTCTTTACAATAATGTAGTATTATACTATTCCCTTGTATCATTGAAAAAAAATCAAAGTTTATAGAAGTTTAGTAACTTGTAAAACTTTACACATGTAGGATATGGAAAGGATGAGGTACAATGGAGGGTGCGTGATTGTAGGATCTGAAACCTTTAGACCTTAATTGAATAGAGGGATTAAACAAATGGTGTGGGAAGTGAAAGAAGGGCAAGAATTGAAGATAGAGGTCAGTGCAAACTGGCAGGTATTAAGAATCAAAAGAGAGTGAGCAAGTAAGATCTGGACAATGTAGATGAGAGGTAATTACAAATGGTCGTCAAGTTCCATATTCATTGAACATGTTCCCCATTTTTCAGATGCCTTGAAAACTCTCACAGTTCACTCACAGGAAACGGACAGGAAGACTTTCCAATTTGGAAAGTAGAAAACCCAATGCTGACTTGTGTCATGTGTTCACAGGGAGCTTTTTAGCTTACCTTGAGGCACCAACAGCTCTGGTGAACTTTCCCTAATATATGAGAAAATGAAAATATGGAGAAAAATAAAATGGCATCTCTAAAGCTGTGAAATCCTGTGTGAAAAGGATATCACAACAGAAATATTAGCAGCTGTCATTGCTGCAGCTAGAAGAAGAGTACCTTGAAAGTACAGTTCCTAATTTCCTCAGTTTTAGTGCTTTCTTCAGTCTCTTGATGACATTGTAAGTCTCTCCACAGAGACAACTACAGAGGGAGGAGGAGCAGCATTCCTGGCTCCCATTGACCTCGTAACATGAAAAGTGAATTCAACCCATGGTCAGTAAATCTCCCTGGCTAAAAGGATGAGCACCAAATGAATTTCTTGCTTGAAAGCAGCAAACAGAAGAAACCTTTAATATGTGTGGGGCCATTTCTGAGTAATTCCCACCTTCTTTGACATGCCACTATTGGATGCTAGTGATCCATGTTGTCACCGTGCTGCATAAAGGCTGGCCTAGACTGGTTTTTAATTAAATCCCCCTAAAGGATGGTCAAATCGACCTGTCTTTGCTGAGAGAGTAGTTGTGATCCAGTGTCCTGAGAATACACACTACCCCGATGGCCATCCCCAGAGTCTGTCTCATTGCATTTCTGATCAATGTCTTTCTTTCTCCCTGGCTTTTGAGCAAAAGCGTGACAAAAACAGAGAATGAAAACACAGTGCAGTTTCCATAGCAACATTTTTAGAAAGAATGGAATGAGAGAGGGGAAAAAAGTGGAACTTTACTATGATTTTGGTTTTGAACACCAGTGAATGAATTGTCCGTTCTAAGCAGTCAGTGCCAGGATTTATTTATGCAAGAGAAGTGGAGATACTATCAGAATCCCTTCAATTCCAGACTCGTCCAGTAGGGGGTGGAAACAGGAATAGCATGATGCCTAGATGAAAGAAAACAGTCACACATGGACACATTGCTCTGATATTGGTCACGCTATTAAATAATATAGTTTATGAATATTTATTCTGGTATCCTGGTAACTTTACTAACTTTGGGGAAGATGGCATATAAAATGTTACCTGCTTCAAAGAGTTTATTATCATAAAGGACAAACAAATACTGAATAAATTTTCCCAAGCAAAGCAATGTACAACACGCCTGTAAAATGCAAAATGAAAGTAAGTCCTTGGAATGCATATAGAGTGAAGAACTCCGCATTGAACAGTGTTCATTCGGAAACCTTCATGGAAAGGAAACATGGTCTTGTGAAAGGGGAGAGAAATGAACTGACAGTAAAACAACAGAGTTTTTTCCTGGGTGGGGTGAAGCAGAATGAAAAATTCCCAAACTTGTGGGTGAACTATGTAAAATATGCCTGGGATAGTGAGGTTAACGTGGCTTTCCTACAATGTATTGTCTAGGAAAGATTATAAAAGGCTTTGGTATAATAGGTGTTTAGGGAAGAACAGAGAAATTTACACTTAATGTGAAAGACCATAGGAAGGTCTCAGGTTTTCTTGAGTCACTCAGGGTTCATAAGTAGTAAGTGTTGGACTAAAATGATATGTAGCGGTGTACAGAATAAATTACTTGGCTGGAGGATAGACACTATTTGAGATAGAAGAACCCAAAGTGAATTGTACATGTCTTGGCCTTTTGTATGGAAGGTGTGTCCAGTCATTCTAATAATGACAAGATTGGAATGTAATTGATTATTTACTCTGGGGTAGACTTCATATATGATAATAATAGCTGCTACCATTCAAGAGCTCATGATATACCAGATAATGCAATCAATATATTTCATGTATTATCACATTTGTAGTCCTGAAGATAACCTCCATAGATTTTATGATGATGACCATTTTATAATTGGGAAACTGAAAATTTTGGAGGTTTAATGTCCATCTGAGGCTGGCATTTGAATCGGACTTCAAAGCTCGTGGCCTATCCATTGGAGCACATTGTGATTTGTGCAATAGGTTCTGAGATGTGAAACTAAGAAACTGCCAAGGATTGGCATTAAACACAAAGAGGGTGAAGGAGAAAACCTCAAAGAAAGAGGACGATGTCCGTGCCATCAGGAGTGATGGAGATATTTGGAAGACAGGACTTCAGTATGTCGTTTTTAGTCTGGGGAGAAATTGCCCTTGTAGTTTGCATTGATTACATTTTAATTGATAGCAGCAGGGGTAGCTCTGTGCACCTTTTGATAAGCATTCTACAATTTGAAAAATTTCAGATATTGTAAGGGGATGGGAGCACCCCAGCTGATGCAACTTTCTGGACATGCTAAGGTATGCCCTAGGAGGGTAAAAAAAAAAAAAAAAAAAAAAGGTCAGCCTGAAAAGACCCACCAGCAGCTGTAGTTAGAATTGTTCTTTCTACCAGCCTTCAGCAAAACGTCCTTTTAACTTTCTTGAGCCCTCATCTTGTGAAGTTGAAGCCTTTGGGTTTAAGTTTTAATAGAACTTGAGCTAAGTGTTCAATCCTAAAATCTTAATATTCGTGTCTAAAATTCATCCAAGTCCTTACATAAAGGCATGTGAAGAAAGAATGCATTTCATGTTCCTTTGCATATTTTTCTCATTTTTTTTTCCAGAACGATAACCCTAGGGTCTAATAGCATGACTTCTGCTTCTCTACCTAATTTGCATGGTGAATACTTTATAGTATAAAATATCCACTGATAGGCAAGAAAAGAAGAAAAACAGATAGTGACTGTTTTATGTCAATAACAGGGGAGTGTGGGTTTGGGTTTAGTTTAATTCTGAACAGTGATAAGAGGGATTAACATTAAGTGCCACAATGCTGATGCTAGCAGCCTCTCTATCCCTTGAGGCAAAGTAGTTGATTAGTAGTTGATTGTTGAGAATGTGGATTCTAGAGGCAGAGACCTAAATTCAAGTCCAGGCTTCACAACTATCTAACTACGGGACTTGGGCAGTTACTTTATATACCTTAGCTTTTGTTTCTTTGTCTAAAAAATGGAAATACTATCTGTATCACTTAATTTGATAAGTAATATTGCATATGAAAAGTGTTTAAAACACAGTCTGGCTCTTTATGTGGCTGGAGACTGCTACTAAGAGCAAAAATGGCTAGGACAGTGAACCTAATATAGCAGGAGAGGAAAAAGTGCTCCATGACATTTTAAAGCCACAGAGATGACATAAAAATGGAGACGAGATGGAGCTAAAGCAAAGCTAGGAAACAGATTTTCTCTGAGACACAGGACTACACAGTACATGGATACAGTAGGTCATGAGTACAGTGGGGAGCTGCAGAGTATAGCAGGCAGAGAATGTGTTTATGTATGTGAATATGTACACAAACATATTCTCCCCCCAACGCTACTACAGATTTGCAGAGATAGATTTATCCTCTCTCCTCCTTGCTCAGTCCTGAATATATGTGGAAAAGCAAAATATGAGAGGTAGGCAGAGAAGGCTTTAACACCTTCACATTCACATACACAGAACAAGATTTCCTAATGAAAACCCAAACTGACAACAGCAGCTATTGTTAGAATCATGTCCCATTTACTTATAACGGATAATGTCATCCTACCAGGGATCCACTTCATCATTTGGTATGACAGTTACTCTGGCAGTTTTACAGAATATAACTTTGACAAGTAATTTCTCTAATTACCCTGGTTGTTTTTGTGAGACCACACCCAGGTTAGACTTGTTGAAATACTACAGTGTCTGTGTAGAATAGAATTGTCCTTTTGTCTAGTATCAAAGATCTCGAAGATCTTCTGTTTTAGAGGTAAGAAGTCGGCCGGTTGAGACCCTTCAATCATTTCAAAACCCAGTTGTCAATGACTTTGGTCAATGCAAGTACCTAAGATTTTGTTCAGCTTACGCTATGTAATTGTTTGTCTCTTAAGTACTTTGATTCCTACATCTTTTGTTGTTGTTATTAGAATTTTTTAATGTTTATTTTTGAGAGAGAGAGAGAGAGAAAGAACACCAGCAAGCAAGCATGAGTTGGGTAGGGGCAGAGAGAGAGGGAGAGACAAAATCCAAAAGAGGCTCCAGCCTCTGAGCTGCCAGCACAGAGCCTGATGAGCTTGACTCATGAACCACAAGATCATGACCTGGGTCAGATACTCAACTGACTGAGCCACCCAGGAGCTCCCTTCTGTCTTTTTTGTTTGTTTGTTTGTTTGTTTGTTTTTGTTTGTTTGTTTGTTTTGAGTAGGGGGGAAGGGGCAGAGAGAATCCCAAGTAGGCTCTATGGTTTCAGTGTAGAGCCCAACTTGGGGGGGAAGGGGCTCGGACCCATGAACCCTCAGATCATGACCTGAGGTAAAATCAAGAACTGGAGACTTTACCAACTGCGACATCCAGGTGCCCCTACTTCTACAGCTTTAAACTTGGGATAAGAGTATCATTATGGTATATCATACCTTATTTTTTCAAGCTAATAGCTTTGTATCAAGTTTCAGGTCATCTTTCATGTGGGCTAAAGGGTTGATACACTATACAGTGCATTCCCTTCAGCAACTTCTAAATAAATAATTGAATGCTAATATTTCCTTTTTCTTAAAAGTTCTGAAGTGTTGAATCAGTTGCAGATTAATTGAAACTTTTCACCATTTTTCCTTTTCTCTCCATAAATTAGCTTTTACTTTCATTTTATTTCATGGACCTTTCCCTCCTTCTCTTCAGGCATTCTCAGAGGGCATCTAAAGTTCTTTGGCTCTGTAGTTTTGAAGTGTGCAATTTGGTAGGAATGTGGGTCTGGAGGGAATTAAATTAACTAGAAGCACTCTGATTTTTTATTAAATTGCCTCTTTCAAAGATATTATAGAACATTCCAGGTATTCATTTTTTAAATTTTCTTCAAAAAAAGGAAAGGCATTAAAGTTCAGACAATTTTCGTTCCTTTTTTCCTTTACTTTTAAGGTTTGTACTCAAAATACCTTTACCGCGTTTTTATTAGAAAGTCCAAAGCATTAAGAAAATCTATTTATTGAATTTAATTTGGTAAAAATAAGAGAAAATGAAGGATGCAAAACAACCAGAAAATGAAGAGAAGATAAGAAACAGAACAGTAAGGCATGGAGGAGCTACATCTTCAAGCAAAGGATGAAAATTCCAAATGATAGCTAATGTCGGTAGTGGTCAGAAACTGGGAGAATAAGGTGCCGAAATAACAAAGAGCATAGGCTACAGAGGAAACCAAGTATCAGACTGTAAGAGTTTTGTGAAGTTTGGGTAGGAAATTCCATAGGGGGCTATAAGGATAACGAGGAGGCCACCAGTCAGCTTATATCACCCCTTTAGACTGATTCCAAATAAATGTGTGATTGTGAGAAATGAATGAGAATTGTACTTTTGAAATAATCAGCATGACCCAGGCCTTGCCTGGACTAGTGTCCTGTCCTGGGATTCTTTATTGGAGGCCATGCTTCACAAACACCTCAAGAGAAATGGAAAAATAGAATTAGTTAGAAGATTGGCCATTGAACATCTGCACATTTGGCTGTATAAAAGCATGTCATGTGGATAACTGGGTTTAAGTTTTCAATTATTTTTATCGCTTTTAGTTTGCCTGCTTCATGTAGGCACCCAAGGAAGGTATGGTATATTCAGAGAATTAAAATAATGGTTACAATTTAGGAAATGCTACATTGTTTCTGCTGAAACAAAACTAATCCTGCCATTATTTTCTTAAATTCTTTAGTGCATTCCAATTGCCTTAGTATAAAACCTAAGTTCCTTAGGATGACTTGAAAAGTCCCTCTTTTGGGGCCTGACTTCCTGGAGAGTTAATTGTTTTCATTATTTTTTATACCCTTTTTTTCTCCAATTATTTCACAAACACCTCAAGAGAAATGGAAAAATAGAATTAGTTAGAAGATTGGCCATTGAACATCTGCACATTTGGCTGTATAAAAGCATGTCATGTGGATAGCTGGGTTTAAGTTTTCAATTATTTTTATCACTTTTAGTTTGCCTGCTTCATGTAGGCACCCAAGGAAGGTATGGTATATTCAGAGAATTTGAGCAATTTGAATTTTCTTAATAAACATAGTATATTCTATCATGATTTGAGACCATTTGGCATGTTTTTCCATCTTCCAGAAAATTCTACTCTATGGTCTCTGGTCCTTTCTAATTTTAATTCAAGCTTTGTCTCGGATATTAGGGGATCTAGAAACCTTTCCATGTCTGGCTTAAAGGCCCTTCTGTGGTATTAGTACTTCTCACCCCATAGTTTGAATGCCTCTTTGTCCATCTTTCCCAGTCGACTGTAAATAACTCGAAAGAGATGCCATCAACTTTTGGTCCTTCTTGCCTAGCAAAGTGCCTTCAAATCTACTCATTATTTATTGGTTGAGTGAAATATCAAAGGTATTAGGATAATTTTATTAGGATGGGAGGCTGAAGAGATAAGTAACACTCAAGAGAGCTAGGGACATAGGAGGATTCCCAAGTTACGTATCTAATCAAGTAATGATATGTAAACCATTTTACTATTGGCGTAAAATGAAGAAGTCAAAACTTTCTTGAAAAGGATAAAATACCCTACAACACTTCTGTCATACCTCTATTTTATAATTTCTGAGTTGTCTTGTATAGTTTTATCTTTCTTCTCATTACAGGCTGTAGTGTGTGTGTGTGTGTGTGTGTGTGTGTGTGTGTGTGAGAGAGAGAGAGAGAGAGAGAGAGAGAGAGAGAGAGAGAGAGAGACAGACAGAGAGACAGAGAGAGATCTTTCTCTGTCAGAGACTTGTTATACTTCTTCCTCTTTTTTTTTTTTTTTTTTTTTTTTTTTTTTGGTAATACCTCCCAAAGGGCTTGACAGTATCATGTACACAGTAGGCATTTTATAGGTTTATGTTTAATGAATTAATTTTCAGATGAAATAACCATGGAAGATCGGCTTTGTAAAGCTGTTAAAATTAAATAGCAAATGATGTCAAATATATAATCTGTTCTTTATACATACTGGTCATAATATTTCTTTAACATATTAAAGAAACTGACATCATAAGGAATGAGGCTATATCCCATACTTTTTAAATTTGTCAGTGGAATTAAATAGCCTTCAACAGAAGTCCAGAGCTATAGAGTAGACCACATCCAGTGGGTGGTATCCGTACCAGAAAATTGAAATAGCTTTATAAATAGGAATGTTTGATCTCAAGCAGAGAAAAGTAAACTCATTACATGTTTGATTTTCAATCCCAGATTTTTGGAGTATTTTTTAAATGTAGAGATAGGGTTTGATTATAGAATCCAGGACACAATTGTCTTGGACGTCGATACATAATTGAATAAAATAGTAATTTGCAAACTTTAATATTTGAACCAGAACCATGGACTCTGCCTTAGAACTTCTTAGAAATGCACTTCATCAGGCCATTCTAGACTTGGCAAGCCAGAAACTCTTGTAGTCAGGCCTAGCAATCTGTGTTTTAAAAAAAAATTTTTTTACATTTATTTATTTTTGAGAGACAGAGACAGAGAACAAGTGGGGAAAGGGGAATAGAGAGGGGGAGACAAGAATCCAAAGCAGGCTCCAGGTTCTGAGCTGTCACCACAGAGCCCTACATCGGGGCTCAAACTCACAAACTGCGAGAACATGACCTGAGCCAGAGTCAGGTGCTTAACCGACTGAGCCACCCAGATGCCCCTAGCAATCTGTGTTTTAATAAGCCTGCCAGATGGTTCTGATGAACAGTAAATTTTGAAACCATTGGGATGAACTTTCCCCATGACAGCTAGGAAGTTTACATGACTACATCGGCACGGGAGGACCTTGGGATTTTCTAGCCTTGAGCATCCCCTAACTGCCAGTTATTTCCTTGCTCCCTGTAAGTGCCACCCCTGGTAGAGTTCACATCGTTACACCATAAGAAACACCAAGAACTGTTCTTCATGTGTAGCAACAGGCCAGAGCCTAGTTGACTCTCTGTTTACTTAGCAAGTTTTAGAATAACTAAGAATATAAAACTTGTACAATAAATTTTCATCAAATTGAGGATGCCAAAAAATGCATTCAGTCTTCGTGCAATAATAAAACAACTTGATAGTTGGCAAGTTTACATGTTTGGTCACAAAATCAATTAGACAGTGGGATGAATTCTTCAGTGTCTTTGAGACACAGGAATACTTTTTAAAAATTTTAATGTCAAGTGTCAATGCACTTCTGTTCTTTTACCATATTATCTTCATCTTTATACTGTTTTGTTAGTGTTTTCTTCTTGTCTCCTCTCTTCTGATAATCTCCTGTATAGTAAGGGAGGTTTATAGATTATTATAGATTATTAAAGGGTTTTTTGGGGGGAATTCTATCAAAGCGAGGTGTCCACTCACATCTTTTCAGTACTGTCAAAAAGTGAACTGCTCATCCTTAGATTATGATCTCAATATTAGCTCTGCAGTCTGGTAATATTACTTGCTGTTCGACTGCTCTATTTGGAGAGGGATCAATGAAAAAGTCATTAATGAAATAAGCCTACTGTTTGTGGAGAGTTTTATTTTGGTGCATGATTTTGGTGGTTAATTTCTTTTCTTTTTATTTTAATGTCTGTGGAGGAATATGGCTCTTAAAATATATGGAAAATAATTTCAACTGTTCAGATCGAAGTCTGAAACAAAAATCTTTAAATACTTACGCATATTCTTATACACATCACACATAGTAGAAAATGAAAAGTTATAGCTCCATTTTCTTGTATCTCTAGGAAGTTATAAAACTGCACATGTGACTCAGGACATCTCATAAAGAAAAAATAATATGCAACATATAAAATACAGAGATATTAATAGGATTATAAAATCTGGACTACCTCCTAATTTTGTAGTAGAAAATTTATTCATTATCATCGCTATTAATAATAGTAATATCATTATGAATCTGTGCATATATTAAGAAAAGACCACTATTTGCATTATCCACAAAAGATAATTTTCCCTCTGGGATTTAATTGTGGCTTTTGGGAGAGAGAAGTGAAGTCATTATGAAATGCAGAGATATACCTTTCTGCTCATGGGTCAAACACTCATTAATATTTATGTGAGGGTTTTATTTTGAGAGAGTGAGGAGGGGGTTAAAGAGAAGATTCTGTGATGAGTACAAGGTGTGAAAACATGTATGCCGTACAGTGCTCTAACACGTGGATCACTAGTCACTTTGTGAAGAGGGAGAGTTCTCCCTTGGACAAGACAATATAATACATCCTTTTTTTTTTTTATTTGTTCATAAGTAAGGAGTCTACTAACAGAAGGCTGCCTCTTTATGAAACTCAGGAGGGCCCTGATACACTATCTAATGAGAGATATGGAGACTCAGGGTAACAGTGGCAAAATAGCAGGTTTCTTCTTGCTCCATTATTTGTGACTCTGTTTATTCATTGGCTCAGAGTGCACCTTACCTTAATCTTAACGAGTGTGGCATTCTCTTCTTCTGGGTTTCTCTCAGCTGAGTACAAGGTGTTAGGACACCACAGCAGACAACCCGTTTACAGGTGAACTACTGTAAGCCCTTTGGTCTCTTTTCCTGGTGCACATATCCATATGACATTGTGAGAATTTCATGCTATTAAAAGTGATTCTGTTAGCAGTTGTGGGTTAGAGAAAGGCATAGACTTTAACTTCTACAGAGAACACAATCTGCATCAAATTTCAGATTGTATATGTGTGGTAATAATTAAAGACTCTCCTTGTGTCACTTAAGAGACCTCGTGAACTAATTTGATGAATTGTCAAGACTGGGCCAAGAGGTAAGAAAGAGTCCAGGATAGAGCTGTCTTTCATGAGTCAGGCACTGAGATCCTGACATAGCACCATAGATACTTTCCTGAGTCAGTACTGAACCATTGCCCTGTTCCAGTAATAACATGGGGATAAAATAAAACATCCTCCAAGGAGGCATTTAGTGGTGAGCTAAGACTGAGAGTCTTCAAGGACATTTATCTCCATAGTAGCAACGTTTGACTCTTTGTGGTTTCCACAAATCTTTGTAAAAGGCATTGATCGCCACTGTCAGTATGATTAGAGGAAGCACTGATGCATAGCATGTTTATGGTTAAAAACAAACAAACAAACAATTCATGCACTTAACACATGTCAGGAGGAGGACATTACTCTCCTGGGAGAAGATAAAATTTTACCTTTTAAAGAGATGCTTTTTATTTTGATGTTTTTTCCTCTTAAATAGCTTTGACTTTTACTTATGATATAATCCAGTCTAAGGACCAAAAAAAGTCATAGTTGCTCTGTGATCTTAACCAATTCACCTGATTTCTCTGGTTCTTCTTATTCATAGCTTCAGAAGGAAATTGTTATTTCTCTACTGTGTTCTCCACCTCCAAAATATATGGAATTCTCTAATAGTCATTGTTCTACATAACTCTTCAAATAAACATTTTAGGATTTGCCCTATAGAGTCAAGTGTTAGAGTGATCATTAAACATTTAGCCCCTCCCCCCATGGCTTGTAACCTATTAAGTCTTGAGGAAAGGGATCTAGAATACAAAATTGTGTAAGACCTAGTCTTTGATCTCTGGGAATATTTAACATACTCTGAAATGCAAGGAAGAAAGTGTTAAATTTCATAAGGAGCTTGCAGAGGTGAGTATCATACACACCACTTTCTCAACCTTTGACTGTTGACATTTGAAATAGATAACTCTTTGTTGTGGGTGGTTTCTTGTGCATTTTGGTATTCTTGGCAATATCCATAGCCCAGGATATTCCAGTAGCAGCCTCCTATTTGTGACAACCAAAAATGTCTCTAAAGATTGCCAAGTGTTACCTGAGGATCAGACTTGCTCTGGCTGATCACCATCACACTAGGGAGAAGCAGTCACAACTGGGGAGTTTTCAGAAAAGATTCATTTAGGGAGGGTTGATTTGACCTGGGTCTCAAATTACAAGGGTTTCAAATTATAATCCTGCAGATATAGGTTGCAGTCATATTTTGCATGATCTTGATATCCTTGCCCTTGGGGAGTGCTCTAAGTTTTGAGGGAGGGAAGAAGACCCTGAATTATTTTAAATGAGGATAGTGGTTCAGCATTGTTATTAGAATAGGACAAAACTGGATTCAAGGCCTGGCTCCAAAACTTTAGTAGTTGTGTAGCCTTGCCTGGGTAACCTAATAGTTTCTGCCCATCATGAGTATTAAATATAATAAGGTCTTTAGCATTGAGCCTGTCATAGGAGGCATGTACCATGATTATCATGGTAACTCATGCATTAACCGCAGGGTCTTGACACTCTAAAGTCTGCCTGTGAGTTGCGAATTTTGTTGTAGTATCTTGTTATTCATAATGAAATACTAACATGGAAATGATTGCATTTTATACTCATTAGATTCAACATATTGTAGATAAGGATGCAAGAGCTCATTGATCTGCTTTCTTGAGTATTAGGCCAGAAACTGAGTTAAAGCCAGCATATGAAAAGTCAGCTTAACCTGGCAGATATTTATGGAGAGATATCAACAACAAATGTCAATCTTAATGTGCACTGAGGTTGGGGAGCTCCTCTTTAAGCAAGTGCTGGGGCTGGGATTTACAGCTGCACTTGCCTACCTGACCAAGCTTAAGAGTTTTCAGTACCATTGTGATGTTGGGATATGGAAGTCAATCCTCACTATGTGGTCTTCATGATGCTGAACATGGAAACTTGGAACATTCAGGCATCTGGCTCTGGGCCTTTGCTTAGGCTCTGGCAACCAAAGGAGGGTAAGACTTGGAATTGGAATATAGATATAAACTGATTGAATCTAGCTGTTAATATTATTAAATAATCTTGAGTTAGGTGTTTAAATCATTTTGTTAGCATTGTCTTTTTTTAAATTTTTAAAATTTTTTTTCCATAATATTTTATTGTAAAATTGTTTTCCATACAACACCCAGTGCTTTTCCCCTTAAGTGCCCTCCACCATCACCACCACCTCTTTTCCCCCTCCCCCTCCCCCTTCCCCTTCAACCCTCAGTTCATTCTCAGCATTCAATAGTCTCTCAAGTTTTGCATCCGTCTCTCTCCCCAACTCTCTCTCCCTCCTCTGCTCCCCCTGGTTCTCCATTAGGTCTCTCTTGTTTTCCTGCTAGACCTATGAGTGCAAACATATGGTTTCTGTCCTTCTCTGCCTGGCTTACTTCACTCAGCATGACACCCTCAAGGTCCATCCACTTTCCTACAAAGGGCCATATGTCATTCCCCCTCAT
>NC_043704.1:63937760-63978158 GCF_006229205.1 Suricata suricatta | reverse complement strand
TGTTGGAGAGGGTGTGGAGAGATGGGCACCCTCTTACACTGTTGGTGGCAATGTAAACTGGTGCAGCCGCTCTGGAAAACAGTGTGGAGGTTCCTCAAAAAACTATCGATAGAACTCCCTTATGACCCAGCAATAGCATTGTTAGCATTGTCTTGATTCAAGGAATTGTAGAGATGAAAACCCACAGTTTCCAGTTTTGAAACTTCTTCAACTTTAGTTCACTCATGTCTTGAAATAAATGGTCATGTTAGAGCTAAATTAAGGGAAATTTATATCCTGCTTAAAACTGACAGCAGTCAGTTCCCCAAAGTCAGGATCTCTTCCAAACACTGAATGTTGTATTCCGGTAGGGAAATATTTTGCTACATGACCTGCTAAATTTGAACCTTTGTGCAAGGCTCACCACTTTATGGCACAGCTACTTCAAGTAGGGTGTTGTACTGGAACCAAATCCTGCTGCACACACACGTGCCTCTTGCTAATAGATGGTGGCCTCTGCAGTGGCTACTTAAACATACCTGGGAGAGGCTCACCTGAGGAGAAAGGTGCTAATCGTCACAATAGGAGATTAATTGTGTATGTTCTGTGTGACATGGCATCCCATGGGAGTAGGGAAAATATTTGTGGTTTTATAAAGCATACTATAAATATCAGATTGGCTTTGGCTGTGACCTTGCCAAATCCGGGGCTAATGTCATTTGTCATATTCAGATGTTGCCTTTTTAAAACATCCTTATTCAGGCCGCTACCAAGGTATGATGTGTTTGGCTCTGAGGAAATTGTTGCCCTTTTAATGGGATAGAAAGACAGCAGGAGGAGGGAGATTAGGTGGGAGCAAAAACATGTCACTCGAGGGAATGGAAAAATGTTGTTCTTACTAATTTGATTAATGAAAGTTGCCAGATAGCTTGTCTTATGTCTTCTAAGACTCTCATCTGTTAACCTATGTTTAGTAGAAAAACATGTGAGAGAAGAGAACCTCAGAAAACTTGCCAGACAGGTGGTAGGTACCTCCAGTGCTTACCTATGGTGAAATATTTTGGATTTCTCATTGAAAGAGAGAAGAGTAAAGTGAAAAGTTGTGGGTATATAGTGAGAAGGAGTAATAGGACCATTTTACTTTGTCCAGTTATGAGCATACTGGAGAATTTCACAACTGTCTGCCATTTGGCTTCAGAAATGACCCAAGCGTCTGTGTTTGAGTTAAATCTCTACATTATGTCTGTCTCCTAAGTGATCTCTTCCTAAACCCAATGTTCCTTGCTACAAAGCCTAAATCATTGGGTTGTCTAACTGAATTTCTGTCTCTGGTTAGAGCTATTCTCTAATGGAATCAGACCATATTTTTACTTGTAGCAGACAGATGTTCAGAGCATGAAACCCCACCCCAAAGAGGGACTATGATGCATTTCCACTCATCTGGCCACTGCAGTGACCAGCAGTCACTGTAGTCCATTAAATCATTATTTTTATTTTGAATAATATTTCTTCCACCTGAGACCCCGGAGGCTTAATTCCATTAATGCCTTTTCCCATTTCTCTTTCTGTACTTTAACACATTGTGCAGCTTCTCATGACCAGTGTTTAAATCCTTTGTTGCAGCAGGGAAGGTGTGATGTTATGAAAATACTTCCAAGAGGACATTAGACTTACTCTCCTGTTGCTTGAGTATTTGCAATAATTTGGCATTCTGAGCTGAAGCTAAGTGTGAGGATCTGGTGAATGGGACTAAATTATGATATCACTGTAGGAAGCTGACTCCTCAGATCTAGAAAGTAAAGATAGTAAAGGTAGGTGAAGGTGTTACATGTGGTATTCTTTGTTACTCTCCCTCTCCCCTTCTGTTATACATGCCTTTCCCCACAACTCTGTTTCCTTCTATATTTCTTTGTTTCTAGCATCAGATTCTTCTTTTCTATTTTTTTGATTTTGAGTTTACTTTCAAATTTTGAATGCTTCTCAGACTCAGTCACATTGTGGGAAAAACTATTTTTCTGTGGCTGTGTTTGTTAAAAATAAGTTATTCATTTCATTAATTTGCCCACTCACTTATTCATTCTCAACCATTCTTTCTTGAACATTTACCGAGTATCAGATCCTGAGCCAGGATGAATAAGAACAGCCCTTAAGGCACTTACAAATAATTACAAGGCCATGTGGTATTATGAAGGGAATATTTGCCAAGTTCTAAGAGAATCCAATAGAAGGAATTACTAACAAGTGGGGAGGGGAGATATTGGAGAAAGTACCACAGAGTAGTGATGTTTGAGATAAAACTTGATGGCTTAGTAGGTGGCTATAACCACTGCAGTCAAAGGCATGTACAAAGGCATAGAAGCATAAAAGGGCCTTGCACAGTGGCATTGAGTGAGGAAAGGAATTTAATTTGTTCTGACTTGAACAGAAGATGAGAATGGACTGATTAGAGATGGGCTTAGATAGACAGTGTGGCTGGGGCTTTCTGTTAAGTTTCTCTTAGAAAATTAGCATCAGTAGAAATGTGTCATTTGGATTCAAAGGGAGAAATTCAAAGCATGGAGATTTATATGGAGGTGATTGCAATAATCTAGGAATAAATATAAAATTATAGTCTGTGGAAATAGAGATAGACAATAATGTGGACATTAGCCTTGAGTTATAAGGCTAGATGATATTTTTTGGATGAGAACATATTGAGCTGGTATGTGAAGGATGGTAGGCTGAGATTAAGAAAAAGGAAGTTTTCTAGGTAAAATAGAACAGAGGTGAGCACTTGTTGTCTAGGTAGATAGGACAGGGTGGCAGGGTCGGAGCACAACTCAATTAATCTTAGAGGAATATAACCTGAGATGTAGGAGAGGTGAGGCTAAAAATGTAGGTGGGTACATAGCAGACAGACGTTCAGAGCATAAAACTTCACCCCAAAGCGGGACTATGATGCATTTCCATTCATCTGGCCACTGCAATGACCAGCTGTGACTGTGGTCCATTAAATCATTATTTTTATTTTGCATAATACTCCTTCCACCTGAGACCCTGGAGGCTTAATTCCATTAATGCCTTTGCTCATTTCGCAGTAGATCTCATGTTCTATGATCAGAAGCTGGAGTTGTCTTGTAGTGATGGGAGATGCTGAAAGATGTCAGTGAAGGAGGTGATACAGAAAGATCTGCATTTTAATGATCTTGCTCTTCCTGGATGCCTGGGTGGTTCAGTCAGTTAAAGCATCTGACTCTTGATTTCTGCTCAGGTCATGATCTTAGGGTTTGTGAGATGGAGCCCCACATCGGACTCTATGTTGACAGCATGGAGACTGCTTGGGATTCTCCCTCTCCCTTTCTCTCTCTACTCCTTTCTCAATCCTCACTCGTGCTCTGTCTCACTCTCACTTTTATGCTCTAAATAAATAAATATATAAATGCACTTTAAAAACTAGTGGAAGATTAAAGTCCTTTTATGCAGAGGATGGAATTTAGGTAGGCATGATTAGAAATAGTCATGCACAGGAGGCCTTTGGAGTAGACCAGGCAGGAGATGCAGAAGTACAAACCAGGATAGAAATAATGTGGACAGAGTCTAACCAAGTCATAGTTACCAAGTCATATCAAGTCTTTGGTTATGTGGTCAGATAAGAGCTGGTGGCTTAGTTTGGGTGTGTTTGGAAGCAGAACCTGAAATATGAAAGAAGTGGAAGTAGTGTAGTTTGGAGAGAGAGAAAAAGCCAACAGTGAAATGGTGAAACAGGAAAGGGAATTTGGCCAATGGAGGACACATTTTCAAACCACTATAATTACACTGTGGGTAACTGGTGCTTAATCCTGTTGAAGAACTTTGGAAAGCATTATGGAAGATACAATTTACACTTACCCACCTAAAGGAGATTCCAGGCCAAGATGGTAACAAGAGGTTCCTGAATTTTCCTTCCCCTGTGGATACACTGAACATATAGAGCTACACATAAAGCAATTTCCTCTGAGAGAACCTCCCTCTGACACATGCTTTTGTCATAACCCCCACCCTTGGCACAGTGTCAAATAATTTAGAAGCATCTTCCTGAAGAGCAAAGGGTTTGGACCACATGTCTAGCACCCCAACTTTTAAGGCTACCATCTGAGGGATGGGACCTCAAGTCATCCAGCTCTGTAAGCCATGAGGCTTGCATTCATGAGCTCCACACGGTTATAGCAAACAGAACAGATTTTAAATGAGTGCAGTAGCTCCCCTCATGACTGCACGCTTGGGCTCAATGCAGAGGGAGTAACCAAAAACAACATGTCCCAGCTTCTCCCTAGAAGAAATTTGACTGCATAACTTCTTAGCTGCTACCTAATGGGTTCACCTTCTAACTGGCCTGCATCTAGGTTTTTACCATGATTTTCCCAGGATCCTGAAAGAGCCAGTAGGCAGTTTTGCTATATCCTCCCTCTGGTTCACTCCAATAATAAAACCAGTTGCTAGCTTCTTCCTAGTAGGAGCTTGTCCACATCCTTAGGCCTAACTTTTATGGCAGCCATCTAAGAGATGGTCTTTCAAATCGCCTACCTCTGATAGCCAATAGGAACTTGGCATTCCTGAGTCCCACAGGACCATATTAATACAGAAATTAGAAGGTTAAGTAACAACTAGTTAATCACCTAATTTCACAGCTATCTGAAGTGGCAATCATTATATAGCAGCTTATCTATGATACATTCAAGATAAATGATACAATATATTACTTGTTCATAGGCTACAACACAGCCTGCTTAATACCTTTCCTTAAATTCCACCTCTATACTACAATATGCTTGAGGCAGAAGTTGGTGTTTTGATTTTTTACTTTGCTTTTCTGTTTTGAGTGTCATTGCAACTACTGTATTGTAAAGGATGGAAAATAATTGCATATGTTAAAAAAATATGAAACTTTATAAAGTAAAAATAAATAAATAAATAAATAAAATAAACAACAAGTAAAAGCAGTTTTCAAGCAGATGTGTAAGTACTTCCTATAGTAGAGGGAACAGATAAAAACCCAACCTGGGCTCCATGTAGAGGGAACAGATAAAATTTCCATTTTCCAGTTTTTGCCTGGAAGGGGTTTGACTATATACTTTCCCAGTTTCAGTCTAAGGTTCCAGCTTCTAATTGGCCTGCATATGGAAGCTGACTGGAATCCTTCTGGGAGCCTGAGTGACCTGGTGGACATATCTCTACTGTCTTCCCCTGGCTTAATCCAGTAGTTAAAACAGGCCTCCAGCTTCTTCCTGGAAGGAGCTCCTTATCACATCTAGCACTCAAGTGTTAGGGTTACCACCCAAGAACTTGGCTTCCAAATAACCTAGCTCTAGAATCTTTTTTATTTTAAGCTTTTATTTACTAGCTCTAGAATCTTAAGGGTGGAGGCAGTGCCTTGGTGGCACCAGTTAAATATCTGACCTTGGCTCAGATTATAATCTCACAGCTCATGGGCTTGAGCCTCACATCAGGCTCTGTGCTGAAAGCTTGGAGCCTGGAACTTGGAGCCTGCTTCTTTCTGTCTTCCTCTCGTTCTGCCTCCCTCCCTTGCTTGCTCTCTCTTGCTCTCAAATATCAATAAACATTACAAAATACTTTTTTAAGAGTCTGGCAGGATTCAGCATTCAATTCTTAGGACCATATAGGACAAAATGATGGTTCTCTCTGGGTGCACAAGCTCGCCCAGTGACTGTACCGTTTGGCTTAGTACAGAGTGAGCAAAAACATTCAGCTTCTGATTTCTCTCTGATAGGTACTAGACTACATATTCATGTTCTACTTTTCCCAGCTGCTGCCTGAAGGTTCGGCTTCCAATTAGCCTGGATTGGGAAACTTAAGGGGTTAGCAATTAGTGATCTTCAGGGAGAAGGGAGAATGAAGAGGTATATAAGCATTTCATATGCCTTTGAGAAACTGGTGGGTCTTGGCACAGCCCCAACTTACCAGGAGCCACTAATAACAAAAACAGTGGCTTAGACTATGGAAAAGGTTTGAGAGGCAACCAGGAGTTTGGGCCAGACTGATTTACAAAGTTCATCTTCTACACAAGAACAATCTGTCAAGACCAGGAGATGTAACTGTTTTATCTAATGCATAGAAACCAATGAAGACTCAAGAAAATGATGAAACAGAATATGTTCTAACAAAAGAATAAAAGAAATCTCCAGAAACTGAACTTGATGAAATGAGTGATTTGCCTAGTGAGGAATTAGTTAAAAATAATGGTCATCAGGATGTTCACCAAGGTAGGAGAGCAATACAGAAATACAGTGAGGATTTCAACAAAATAGAAATAAGAGAAATAGATAAAAAGTAGAAATCATTAAACTGCATAACATCATACTGAACTGAAACATTTAGTAGTAGTGGGGTTCAATTACAGACTATATCAAATGGAAGAGATAAATGAACCTGAAGACGGGAGTGGAACTCATACAATCAGAACAAAAGGAATGATGAAAAAAGTGAAGATAGCTTAAGAGACTTATGGGATACCATTAGAAGGACCCATATACACATTATAAAAGTCTCAGAAGGAGAAGAGAGGAAAAAAATAATGGCTGAAAACTTTCCTAACTTGGTTTACTGATCCAGGAAGCCCAAAAGGTAGATGAATCAAAAGGCACCCTTACTGAGACACATTATAATTAAGTCTTCAAAAATTAAAGGCAGAGATTCTTGAGCAAGAAGAAAGTAACTTTATATACACTAGGGAACTTTGAGTAGGGACTTTCAGTAGATTTTTCACTAGAAGCCTTGCAGGCCAGAAGGGAGTTGGATGATACAGAAACTTACTAAAAGGAAAACTACGAACCAAGAATATCCTACCCAGCAAAGTTGTTCATCAGAGTTGAAGGAGAGATCTGTAGTAGAAGATCAAGCTAGCATGCACTGAAATAGTAAAGCCCTAAAGAATAAGAGCAGGGCAACATATTTTTTTGCCAACTCAGTTAAAACAAAACAAAACAAAACTGGATCCACTCCAAGATTTTGGCTTGGGTCAATGGCTAGATGGTAATTCCATTAACTTAGAGAATATGAGGAGAGAAATGGGTTTAGGAGAAAAAATGAATTCAGTTTTGAACATATTACTTTTGAGGTGTCTAGAGGATATTCAGGTGACCGAGGATTTTTAAACTCAAGGATAAGGTCTGGAACAGGAGATTTAGATAAAGAACCAATCAGTATATAGGTAATGTTGAAATCATGGGGACAAATGAAGTTGAGGGAGATTATGCAGAGTGAGAAGAATTGTAGGCCAAGGAGAGAGCTTTAGAGACCACCAGCATTTCAAGCATGTCTAGAAAAAGAGGTACTTATGTCAGGGGAAGAGAAAAAATGGACAGTGGCACTTAGAGAACAAGGATAAGATAGAGTCACAGACACCAGTAGACTGGAGAGATTCAATAAGGACGAAGTCAGCAGTTATAACTGCAATCAATAATAATACCAGTAAACATTTGATCTTAATGATGCTAGTAAGAATAGCTTTCAGTAGATTTGTAGATGTAAGATTGTTAATTTAGGAGACTACCTACTTCTCCCTGTGAAGGAGAGGAAGATTAGATGATGGGTAGTGCGAGATTTAATTTCAAACCAGGGCTTATGGCATATTTATAGAGCCTAGGTGGAAGGAATCAGAGAGTAACAAGGTGAATGCAGTGGGGGAGAGGACTATGTAGTGTAGCAAGATCCCAGAAAAGTAAGTACTAAATGGTTTAAGTGAAGGAAATGCTTAAGCAGAAATAAGAATACCTCATCCTATAAGACTGAAAGAACGAGGATAAGGTTCAGTATGGGTGAGTTTCAGTTAGTAGAAGATAGAAAGTGGGAACATAAAGAAGAGTGTGTTTTGCAGCCTTAGTACTCTTGATGAGTCAAGATGCCAGATCCTCTGCTAAGAATGCATGGAGTCTAGAAAAGAATGATTAAAGTTTGGAAAACTTGTGGAAATAGGTGAGGGATTTTTTTGAGTTCAGATTAAAGGGCTTGCTAGACCCTGATTTTGCAGATTGAGGATTTGTAGCAATGTGATTAACTGATTTTTTTCCTAGTAGTACTCAGCTACTTGAATGTGGAAACAGAAAAGACTGAATTATAGAATTAATCTCTGTTTGAGGTTTTATAGGGAAGGTGAGGTCCACAAGACAGGTGTGCAAAGACCCTTTGCACTCATGATACGTATCCATAATGAGTTGGATAATGAGGTACTTTTCACATTGTGATAACTTTAGAACTGAGGCTGATGGAGGATCCATTTCATGATCTTCATAGTCATTATAGTCACTGTGGCAGGAGGGAAGGATTTTGTCAAGTCCCATACTGCTCCTTAAAGCTTCCACCTGGAAGTGACACACATCCAAGCTTTTCACATTTATTGAACATATGAAATCACCTCTGATCACTCCTAACTTCAAAGTGGGCAGGAAGGTACAATAAATACTATCTTATGCTCAACAGGAGAGATAAAATATTTGTGAGCTGTTTGATGACTACTTTTACTTGGCCTTCTATGATAATGTACGTTACCATTCAGATTGTCATACTGTCTTTTTGCTTCCTATCTCCTAGCCTGTTTTACCTATGATGTGTCCACATATTCCAAGTTTGGGTCTTAGCTAGTTCTTTTTCAGTTGTTCTCTGAGTATTCACTCTTGTCTCAAAGTGATTTCCAGGTTCATGATCCAACTCTGGACCTTATTACTTTCTCTAATTTCATATTGTTAAATATATCCTAAATATTTCTACCTGGATGTGTTTCTTTGACATCAATTGGAGGGATCCAAAACTAATCTTCACTTTTATTTCCCTATTTTGGCTAATGGTTCTTTCAGAGATCCTGTTTCAGGGCTTTAGAATCCCATCCAAATCCTTTCTTTCCGTGAGTTCAAGTATCTTTTTTTACTTCATTATTTTTGAATATAGACATAGAAGTGTTCAAAAAATATTGGCTGATCTTATTTTTACATTCTTTTATTCACTTTTTAAGTTTTAAACAATAATATTAGGACCATTTTGTGATGAAATATCTTTCTCCTGTACATAGTAAATAAAGTCAGAGTGGAATCTTTTCCTTCCCCTTCTCCTATTCATTATTAGTTGAAGGAAATTTTTGATGTAGAAAATAGAAACAAAAAGGTCATAAATTACAACTATACACCTGTATAGTAATCACTGAGATACAGAAATGGAGTACTACCTTTCTCCAGAAGCTATCCCATTCTCCTGCCTAGACACTGCAGCGTCCCTCTACCCCCAAGGATAAGGACTGTCTAGCACCATGGATTTGTGTTGCCTACTTGTGAAATTTATATGGATGGGGTCAGGTGGTAGGCTTTTTTTTTGTCTTTGGATTCTTTTGCTTGTGAAATTCATGGAGTTGCATATGTCATTTCTCTATAATATTTTGTTACTTAAATATATCCCATTTTATTCTACCAGAGATGTATATTTGTGCTGTTTCCAGTTATACATTATAAGCAGAGTTTTTATGAACATTCTTGGGCACACACTTTATCAAATCTCTGTACATATTCCCATTGGAAATTGGCATTTCTGAATCACTGGGGATTTATATGTCAAAATTTACTGCAAACAGATTTTCAAAGAGATTATACTAATAGATACTCCCATGACTACTTATGAAAGTATCAACTGACCGATGTCCTTGAAAACTTTTGAAGTATCTTTTATTTTAGTCATTTTGGTGGATGTTTTAAACATAGTCACCTCATGGTTTTTATTTAAATTTCTTTGATAACTAGGGAATTTGAGCACTTTTTCATCTGTTATCAATATTTGGATATCCTTTTTTGTGAAGTAACTGTTGGAGTTTCATGCCTAAATTTTTATGTAGTTATCTGGCTTTATGGCTTTCCAGGAATCCTTTACATGTTATAGGAATGAGGTGTGTGCCAGATATACTTCATATCACTTACAAAACTCAATTCTAGATGGATTCTAGATTTAAGTGAGGATGGAAAAACAATAGAATATATTTAAGGCAGAGAGTACCTAAAAAGGACATAAAAAATGCTAATCATAAAGGAAATAATTGAAATACACTAAAATGGAAAACTTCTATTTTGAAAGTCTACCTTTATTTTCATCTAGGTGTGACTGACCTACATCTTGCTCTTGCCCACATGCTTAAGTTATTTGCCTTGCATCTGTGAATAGATGCTTCAGTATATCCAGAAAACAAACAAACAGACATGTGATTATAAATAGTCTTTATTTTATTTTTAGTTTTCTTTAGGTTTATGTTTGGAGCATCTTAAGAAAATTAGATGGTGAGATAAGAAAAAAATAATCTCCAGACCTTCAGTAAACTCACTAAACCATATTCTAATTTAAGTATGAAAATTATAATTTTGGAATGGTTTTTCATTATTGTTCAAGGTATTTATCTTGTTTAGATAGTTAAAAGTATTGGAATACACAGACTGTGGAAGACAGGAATATGTCAGGTTCACATTAAATTGTACCTGTTAGGCTGTGCTTGGGAATGATTAAATTAGCAGACCAGTGGGGCGCCTGGGTGGCTCACTCAGTTAAGCATCTGGCTTCAGTTTAGGTCATGATCTCACAGTTCCTGGGTTTGAGCCCTGCGTCGGGCTCTGTGCTGACAGCTAGCTCAGAGCCTGGGGCCTGTCTTTTGATTCTGTGCCTCCCTGTCTCTCTGACCCTCCTCTGCTCATGCTCACTCTCTTAAAAATAAATATAACATTACAAAAATTAGCAGACCAGTGGAATGAAGCCCCCTTTCCTAAATGGGACTCCATTTGATAACTTAGAAATGATGGACAAAGCCCAGGGTTGACATGAGGCATAGGGTCAACTTATCCTATTCAGATAACAGGAGTCCTAGAATACAAATTAAAAAGCCCTGAAATAGGATTCAGGAGGATGTGTTTGAAGTCTTTACTGAATCACTTAAAAACGAAGTGATTTTAGACTGGGCTTCCCACTTTTGTTTTTTCTTAACTTTTTTTTTTTTTTTTTAATGAGCTGCTTCTGCTCAGTCAGTCTCAGAATTTTAGGTGTTTTATTATGTTGAGGAGTAATGACATCTTAAAACTCAACACTAAGCAGAATAAAAAAGCAGTACTCAGGGTAGCCTTTCCTATCCACTGTACGTATGTTAGTTCTGAGAGCACTTGCAAAAAAAGAATGGAAAAGGAGGATACTACTTTAATTCGTATTCAGGCTACTTTGTGAGGGTTGTATGTTCGGGAGAGGTGTTCTGTCTTCAGAGGCAGTGACTAAACAGAGGAACCTGAGAGTGATGTGGAGAAGAGCTCTGTTTAAAACAGCACCCTCAATTCATTGTTACCTTAGCCAGAGAAAGGAATTAGAGATAAGAGTGTCTGATATACAGAATTAAAAAAAAAAAAAAGGAAAAGACTTTTTTGTTTTAACCTAAGAGAGAACATTACTTAAAAAAAGAAGAAATGCAAGAATACAAAACACTACAAGGAACTGAGAAAGAAGAATTACGGATCTTTAAAGATTTTCACCTAGATAGAATGAAAGGTGTTATCTGTATAGGTGGATTAAAAGGAAGGGAAAATAGAATAAGTGATTACAAATGTGTAAGCATGAGGAATTGGCAAAGAAAAGAAAAATAGCCCAAATGTGAATAAAAATAAGAGAGGTAGTCTTCAGGACTGTGAATTAAAGAGAGAGCTTCACGTGAGGTGGGGAAGGAGAAAAGTGAGACTGTGGATTTATGAGTCACTCACCAGAACAGAGCAAGTTCCTATCTTTAGGTGAGTAATGATGGAAAACTAGTGGGGAACTGGCATGGTTTATATGTAAATTTTCCTTAAAACTGTCAGGAGGAGCTTTTCTTGTTGGGATCATTTCAAAAGCTCCAGGGCCACTGTAGGAAGGGAAAGGAGAAGGAGACTTTATATATAGTAGGAGTCGGGATTAGGGATGGAGAAGAGCATGGGGAGGGATGCTGTAAATAGAGTCTCATTAGAGACAAGCTTGGCGCCTGATTAATTATGGAGTACTTGATAAATAACGTCCTGAAGTCATGGAAATCAGGAGAAAAGGTACAGATAATTGAATGGAATTGAAGAACTGGCAGTGTTGAGAGCATCATTAACATATTTTTGCTGTTGTTGCTCTTCTTGGCATGTGCCCTTGTCAAAAGCGACTCTGGGCTTTGGCCGCTGCATGCTTTGGTGGGAGAGAAGAAGGAGAGATAGGGAAAGAGAATGGCAAGTAGAAGCTGTTGTCCTGTAATAAAAGTCCTGTGGTGCACTGGGGTTTGTAATGGGTTCTGTCCTCTGTATCAGTCTCTACCTTTACCTTTTTTTTTCCATTTTGCAGAATTAACTTTTTCCTAAAGCATGTCAGTGCCCATGATGGTGATCCTCAAGGTGGATCAACTTGGATTGTGTTTATAAACCTAATACAGATTATAAATTTTCTCTGAAGGTTTCCTTGTTGGTGGTCATTTGCTTGGTATGCTGAATCAGACAAGTCAAGTTTTCCATTTTAGACAATGTACTAAAACATTGCAGGGTGTGAATAGATAACTCTTTGCTTGGCATGGTGCACGTGCTTTTAAAAATGTGAATTTTTTAGTTTTAAAACATTTTTGTTCTCCCTATAGATATCTGGGCTCTTTAGGAATTTCTGTGGCTTTTAAAAAATTAATACACTAACAATAAATTTTGAGAGAAAATTTGTAATGCAAATACTTAGAGATTGATCTAGGAGCAAATTTGATGAAACACATCAAGAAGTGATAGTAATGTCACATCCCTCCCTCAGGAGGAAAGTGGGTCCCTACCCAGGGACCCTGTGGCACTTGTGCATGGAGATTGAGCTGCCTTCTGAGACTGTCTGTTTGAGGTCACCGTGATATTGCCTGATGGGCTGGGTTTTGCCTCTGGCTGGTAGCAGAGTATGTGGAGATGAGGAGCCACGCAGGGACAGCCAGGGTCTTAGCAGTGGCACCTGCCTTTGCTGGCTTTTCAGTACAGATAATAAAATAGCTTGGAGAGTATCATGTGAGCTAGAACGGTTCTATGGAAAATACCAGAAGTTGGGATACTGCCAAGCTTTATCTATCCCAAGTGTTTTTCTATTCAGCTCATTTTTCTTCTTCTTTTTTAAAATTTTTGTTAAAAAAATAGAAGAACTAGTCCAGATTGAATAAAAATTGACCTAAATGCTCATTAGGATACAAACTTACTCAATTTCTCTTAAGACTTCATGTGTTTACACAGAAACCACAATAAGACCTTCCTTATACAGGAGCCCCAGGACATGGATAAACACGGGCTGGACTCCGCAGAGAGTGCTAACAGGCACATGAATAGAAACTGGAACATGAGTTTCTCCATTGCTTAGGGAACTTTTCTTGAAAATCTTTATGCTACTTTTGCTTCGCCTCACCTAGGAATTTTCCTTATGCTTATAGTTGTTCCCCCATCTTAGTAGTAAGTTATATCAAACATTTTTTATAGTTTATTTTTGAGACAGAGAGAGACTGAGCACGAGTGGAGGAGAAGTAGAGAGAGAGGGAGAAACAGAATCTGAAACAGGCTCTAGGCTCTGAGCTGTCAGCACAGAACCCGATGTGGGACTTGAACCCACGATCATGACCTGAGCCGAAGCTTGAAGTCAGATGCTTAACCAACTGAGCCACCCAGATGCCCCTCAAACATATTTTTTTAAAAGAGACTCTAATATTTCCTTTGGCATTGAATAGTAATGTTTCACAATGTTTTCCCAGGTGAATCACACAGTTCTTCCATAGTGTAACTAGTGGACCAACTAGAGCCTCACGAATAGTTTGTGTATGAAAACTAGTCAGAGTTCATGTCAAACATCTACTAGGAACAGGGCAACATGCTATGTTCCAAGATACTTAATGTGACTGGATCTTGACAAAATGAGTGTGTAAAATTTCACAAATACCCGATAGCCTAGGGTATCTAGAAGCCATGTTTTTAGTTCAGAAAATCCAGGCAGAGGTCTTGTGATTCACCTTCAATTATTTAGCTAATGAGACATCTTCATTGTTTTTTTGATTGTTATTATTTTTATCTGGATCTGTGAGTTGGACTTAGAGCAGCAATGATTACTTGTATATATATACTTTTTGTGTGTGACTCTTTTTCTTGTTCTCATAATATTCAGTTCTGGCATTTCACAATTTACCAGGAGGTACAGCTCATCAAGAGACTCAGAAATAAAACTTTTAGACTAGTCTGATTCAGTCTTTGGTGAGCATCAAACTTGCTTCACTCATTTGATCTAGAATCCTCATGGAAATTTAGAGGACCTTGCAAACTCAATTCACAATCACCTTGAATCACTGGAGGGGGGGAGGAATAAAAAATATATCTCAAGACCTGAGCAAAATAAGTTTAGTTTTTCATAGAACCACCTTTCAGAAATTCTTTTTTTAAATGTTTGTTTATTTTGAGAGGGAGAGTGAGGCAAGGATAGGGCCGGAAACAGAAGAAGAGAGAGAATCCCAAGAAACTTCCACCCTCAGTGCAGAGCCCACATGGGGTTCAATCTCAGGACCTGAGCAGAAATCAAGAGCCAGTTGCTTAAACCAACTGAGTCACAAAGGCACCTCTCCAAAATTCTATATGGTACCAAAATTAACAAATTGGGATTTCAATAAATTATATGATAGAGTCATGGGAATCAGCAGGAAAAGTTCTTGTCTTAATATTCCCTAAATTTCATCTGGAGTTGTGATTTAAGAAAAAAAAATTAAAATCTGAACAATGCCTTTTTGGGAATCCTTTTTCCTTTAATAGTCTTTTTCTTTGTTGAAATGCTTATGTATATAAGGAGGTTTTCTCACAGAAAAGTATTTGTCCACCAGTGATTTGTCAAATCATCCTTGTTAGTAAAAAGCTCCCATCCTCCATATGCTCCACTTTCTTAAACAGGTTGATAGCAACTCCTACATTGTCATGCTTTCATATACCTTGATATGGGAAAGATGGAAACCAGACACTTACTATAATTAAAATGTAACAGATACTGAAGGAAGTTGACTGATTTCTTCTCACTTTCTATTTATTGCACATCACAGTGTCATTTTCGTTTATAAACAATATCTCATTGTGTATATTAGTTCAACTTGTGGTTACTTGTACACTTTTGAAGTTCTCTTTGACTTAAAAAACTCATTTAATAACATTTTAAACTCTTGTGTTTAATTTCCTCTTCTAGGGAAGGGCATAGTTTAGTAGTTTAGGAGATTTAATGAGCATACTTTGTCATTTAAGAATGTAAATGAAATTGTTGCTACAACTGACATCTCTGAGCCAGCCACAACTCATGGATATGTTTTATTAAAGTAAACAACCAGAGGAGAAGAGGAAGAGACAATCAGACATTTGGATATTTTGTCAACATGCTGTTAACTGTCCAGATGTTTTAGAGACATCTGGTATTTGACAATTTTGTTTAACTCATGGCTGTTTACTGTTACATAAATATATCCCCTTAATTTGAAGACCCCAATAATCTCTTACAACTGTGAGTTTCATTATAGCATACAAGAATTCAGAGTAAGAAATGTATTTTGTATCCTGGCCCACTGTATTTGTACATAATCACACCTACAGCCACATCCCTGCCACACATGAATGCATAAATGAAACAACAGCTTCACAAAGTAGTATCTAGCCTTACCCATGTGATGAATTGTTATATTTTCTATTCCATTTCATTATATAAGAAAGATAACTCTATATCAATTCTACTGCCTATAGAATCACTAAGTTACAATTCTCATTTCAAAATCTTTTAATTCAAGGAATATCTGGCTTGGGCTGTCCCTCTTATAGGATAGTATAGACATTATATAGTGGTATGCAACCTTCAAGTAATGTCCAGGAAATGAGTGCAGTTCAAATTTGATTCTTGACAAAATATACTATATGTATTTATAGTGTATTTTTTTTCTGTGGGATTCCCTCCAAGGAAAGAAAGTAAGGTTGGAGTTAGGGGACAAATTCTCTTGTGTTTGATTGCCTTTCAACAGTTTTAATTGCCAACTTTAGTGAAGATTCCCTGGAGAGAAAATTAGCTGTAAGTAGCAGTAGGTAAGATGCTGGCTCACTCAGGAGTTGTAAGCAACCATTTCTGAGTGCCATTCTTTATTTAATAAGGGTGTAGAAGACTCAGTGTGCCACATTTTGTTCTGCAGATGGGAAATGACTTACTGTCCCATTATCAGAAGGTTCTTAAATCTTCTATTTTATGAACACCTAGTACCTGCAAATCACCTGTTTGTACTGAGCACATCATCTCCTTTATGTCTTAGTGATCCAAAGGTGAAAATGTTAGAAGACATCTTGTTTATTTGGTAGCCTCTTATCTAATTAGGCTTCTTATTCAGTTCTTGATGATTCTTCTGACCACACTACTTTTCTAGACCTAATGCAAATCTCTCTAGGGTTCTTATTATCTCCAGAGATTCAGAAACACTAAAATCTTTAAGCAAGATGATTCTTACAAATTCCAGAAAAATGAAAATCTATACCTGTGGAAGAAGAATAAACCTCAGGCTTTCATAATGTATGCCAATATTTTTTGTCTGGAAAATACTGGTTGTATCTCAAAATTTTCCTGCTTAAATTTGAACATAATTTCTCATTTTCTCTGTGGAAGTGGAAAACAATTGCTTGTCACCACTTTTGTAAAAACAAAAAAAATAAATAAAAACCCAAGATATTTATGCGTTTAACTGAAGGATGAATAATCTTAAACTTAAGGGTTTTTTCTCAAATATCTTCAAAATACTTTCTTTGTTTTCCTAAATTATTTTGATGTCCCCAACTCTGTCCTTCAGTGTGGAGACCAAAAATCTAGCCAATATACTAATTTGGCGGTAGAACACTATGAGTGTCAGCGTTCCTAAATGTTAGACTTCTAATCATGCATCCCAGCCTTTTTCAGTATCCATGATTTATATTAAGGATTTATCTTAAACTATATGTTGAATACATATTTTTACATTAACTACATGGCTGTTTGGCTAATATATTTTGATATCTAGATTTGTACATTTGTTTTTCTTCCAATTTTTTATTGTTCCTTTGCAATTATAATTATTCATTTTCGTTCCTAGAGCTTCCCATTTGTGTTGGCTACTTTGCCAATTTCTCCAGGTCACTGAATTCTAGTCTAATTTTCCTATTACTCCTAAGGTTTGTGTAACCTAAGGAATTAAAATCTACTATAATCCCATTACTCAGATAACCAGTGAAATAGTCCTATATCCACGGCTGACTCATCTTGAACACCAATTATTAAGTTTATCCAAAACAGTATTAACTGATGACTCCCTGATGTATCATATAGACACACCTGACTGTAGGGATATAAGAAACTAGTGGTTCTATGATTCGAATACTTCTCAGTGTATGGAATTCCCATGGCAGCTGCTCATCCACCAAAATTCATTGAAATATGTTAGGAATTACAAAAAACTGTGGCCATATGGAAGATGCATTGGCTGCCAGTTTGTTTTCGGATGGTATACTGTAGTCAAAATTGAATTTAAGTTGTTTCTTGTTCCTTTTATAGAGCATCACATTTGGTCAGATTTAGCTCATTTAAATGTTATTGTGAAATGATCTAACACATCCTAGGTACTAACTCTACGTAACAACTGAACTCTTGGATAGGAATGTTGGTTGGGAGGAATACTTGATTTTGTTTCATGATTCTGTTGGAGTCCAGGTGATGGAGACATCTGGTAATGAAAGAAGCCTGGGAAGAAAATATTCTCCACATTTGAGAACGTTATTTAGGACTTTAACCTGCTTTCAAGATGAAATGTACAAGATGCAAATGAAAAGGTCTAGTTAAATACAGTGTTCTACTACATGGGAAGTCAAATATAGAGTTATACTATAGAGAACCATGAGAGATAGTTAACAGTCTCTAGGCTGAGATGAACAGTAGAGAGAAAAACATTAGGAGAAAACAATGCTTTTTGAATCTCAAATGTTGGAGAAGTAGTGAACTGCAGAAATGACACAGTATAAATAATTTCCACACATAGGATGGAGAATTGCATTAATTACATCTTAAACATTTCTCCAAATTTCTTAAGAAGAATCTTGGCTATTTATAGTATTTATTGCTATGCATTGTGTTTCAGTATACGCCTTGCACATAGGTATTAATTCCTTCTCTAGGAGTGATTTATTTTCAAGTATGTTATTAGCAGAATGCATAGACTCACTGACAATAGAGAAATTATATAGGGATTCAATGAAATTGAACCAAATGGGAAAGTATTTAGAGTTTTGTTCATCCTGTTAGTCCAGTTTTTTTTTTTTTTTTTTCTTAATCACTCACTAAATATCTATTGACTTCATACTCTGTATAGCTGGTAGTGGAGAGGATAAAAAAGAAATATAAAATACAGAGCCTGCCTTTTATAAGTTCAGAGATTATATAAGAATACAAGTCAAATTCATATGAAACAGTACATAATGATAAGAAGTGGTATGTACTTGAGGCCAGATTTAGCAATGAAGAGCACAGTATGGATTTTTGTGGCCTGGTAGGGGTGAGATAATAAAGAAGACCTAGAATTACCTGCTTCAGACTGTAAGCTTACCCTAGCCCAGATTTTGGGATAGTTCTCTCTCTGGGGAGGAGAAATTTATGAAACTTCTTTCATATGGGTGACAAAGAATCACATCAGTCTGTCTGCTGCTCCAGTTATGTCCTGGGCCCTAGTGCTCGGGCTTGAGCCCCTGTGTCATACCCAGGCCAAACTATAGTCATATACTCCACTGCCAATTATTTATTCTTGTTCTCCTATGCTTTTATGGCTTTGATCTTCAAACAGGGAATGCACTGGGGTGCCTGGGGCTCAGTTGGTTAACAATCTGACTCTTGATTTCGTCTCAGGTCATGATCTCGTGGTTTGTGAATTTGAGCCCTGTGTTGGGTTCTGCTCTGGCAGTGCGGAACTTGCTTGGGATTCTCTTTCTCCCTCTGTCTCTGCCCCTTCCCCCTCTTCAAAAATAAATAAATAAACTTAAAAAAAAGGCAAACAAGGAATGCATAAAAAATTTCCAGGCTATGAAATGTATTGTAGTTTATACTGAGTGTTCCTGTGCAGACTTTGCCACTAACACTGGGATAGAACAGTTCTATGAGGGGTAACACAGGGGAGTGGATTAGCAAATTGGTATGTTGGAAAGTTGAGTGCCTTTAGTTTGTATTGGTTACTTCTGAAATGTTTGACCATTGGCAGAGTTAAACTACAGAAGGCGAAATTATACCAGTGGACTGATAGAATAATGAGGGTGAAGAAACCAGAGGATGCGGGTGAAAATTGCATTTTATGGGAGGGGAAGATGGGAAAGATGAAAGGATGGAAATGGAGCCCCTTAGGGCAGAGATTGTGATGTAGTTTTCGTTGTGCCCTGTGTAACACTATATCTGGAACATGGTAGATAGAAAACAAAAGTTGCTGAATAACTGAGAGAGAATATCAGATTTGAGATTTTAGAAGCAGAGTAATTTCAGATGGCGATAAAAGACAGGGGACGATGCCACTGGTGGGTGCCAAAGTTGAAGAACCATCACACTGGACATCTCCTGGACATTGAGGAATTGTGAGCCAGAATACTGCTCGGAGACAAGAGGAAAAAGGAAGTCTCAAAGACAATAAAAGTAGAAAATGGGTTTGAAGCCTGTTAAGGAGCAAAGAAGAAGCAGATTTCTCATCCCAGCTCTGCCAGTTGGTGGAGGTGCTAAGGTGCAGGGGAGGGACAGGTAACAAATTTAGAAAAGACTGGATGTCACATGGTAATTTTGTTCAAACCATATTTAACCACAAGAAGAAATGGTCTTCATAAAAAATCTGAAGGAATTTGTTCAGAACAGAATCTAGATTCTAAATAAACGGGCACAGACCGAGCCAGCCTTGGAAGGAGCCTAGGAAGAATGAGTTGATCTGAATAGGGATGAAAATACAAGAATAAGATTAAAAAATGAAAATAACAGGAATTAAGATAAATGGTTGTGCAAGGGAGGTTGGAAAAATGAATTTTTTAAATCTTAAATATATTTATTTTCCTATAGTTATTGGGTATCCAATTGGAAATATCCAGTGAACAGATGAATATATTTGAATGAAATTATTTAAAATGTTTTATAATGGCCGTTTTGATTATTTTTCTTCCAGTTTTTAATATTTTGCAAGGGAAATAGGCACTATTATAGAACATGAATAATCACTGCTGGAGAGGAGTTTAAGATGGTTTAAGATTGTAGAGTGGTGTTTAGTGAGCACTTACTATGTGTCACACTTAATTGGGAGAGCTTTTAAAGGTTTCAATTCATGTAATCCCCCAAAAGGCCTAGGTAAGTACCACTATTGTCCCAAAGCCATGGAGTAGAAAAAAAAAATACATTAGTTCACACTTACACAGAAATTGATTATTGGAGCTGGGATGGGACCCTAACCAAAGTTTTAAGCCACTACACTATTTTACTTTCCAGTATTAATATGGTTTTTACTATTAAACTGATAACCATCAACCTTTAGCCATTATCATGATACCCTCCTCTTGACAGAGAGTATTTATATTTCTACATTTATCAAGAACATGTAGAAAGTGTTGAACAAGAAAAGGAGTAAACACTGACGGAATAATGTGAGCCAAGGTGCTGCCTTACAAAGAGGTAAAGGATGGCACAGCATTATGCTGTGGGGCAATAAAATGTGATGGATTTCCTATCCACCCAATCTTTGACTGACACACTTGTTCCAATCTTTCTGATGCAGCTTGATTATATGGGCATGTAAGATATGGGAAAACCCTAGCGTTAGGAGCTACAATAATATACTATTGGTCACTCACTCAGGGGTGAGACAAACTAGGCTAGAGATAATCCCTAAACTTTCCCTAAAATTAGCTGATTGGGTTGTCTCTTCTATCCTAAATTCACTCAATATCTACAAAATCTCCTTAATTTTAAGGCCTGGGAAATGAGAGGCATATCCAGTGAGGTGGGGAGACTTGAACTCTAGATTGTAAACTACCTGAAAACCATATCAGACCCTGTGATCAGATCATTTTTTCTTGCACCATGCCTAACAGATTCTCCATAAGTGTTTATTGAATTGAATTAAATTTAATTAACAGAGCCAATAAAATATTTTATATGATATGCATAACATTATGGACTCTTACTAGTATAGGTTTAAAATTGATTTAGATCTATATTTATTGACCTAGAGGCATATTCACAGTGGACTTTGGGTAAAAGAAATAATGTCTCGAAGTGTAATGTACATTAAGATTGCATTTATGTTCTCTATGTAGAAGACAACATGTGGATAGCTCTTTTTCATTGAGCAGTCCTGAGGCCATATATTATTACAGCGGTGAGCATGTGGGCTTTGGCATCAGACCGGAGTATTAGTTTTAGATGCTCCTTCTATTAGTTGTGTAACTGTGATTAAACTAGTTTTTCTGTGCTTCAATCTTCTGATTTGTAAAAAAGGGAAATAGTAGAACCTATCTCAGAGAGTTACCATGAGCAGTTAAGACATCATAAGTGTAAAAATATTTAGGGGCATCTGGGTGGCTCAGTCAGCTAAGTGTCTATTGATTTCAGCTCAGGTTGTGATCTCATGGTTCATGAGATCAAGCCCCGTGTCAGGCTCTATGATGACAGTGGAGAGCCTGCTTGGGGTTCTGTCTCCCTTTCCCTTTACCTCTTTCCAGCCCCACTTGCTCTCTATTTCTCTCTCTCTCTCTCAAAAATAAATAAACATTAACAAATTCTTTAAAATTATTTAATATAATGCCTAGTTTATAATAAGGAGGGATATTTTACTATTAGGTAACGATAAATATATATATTTTTTAATTTTGAGGAATAAAATAACATAGAATCTTTGTGTTGGAAGGGAGTTTAGACATTTGTCCCAATTTTCCTATGAGTACAGAAACCCACCGTGTACCTTGCTGAAAAGATTGACATCACAGTCTGTAGAAACACCTCACACTCTCACCTAACTAGACTATACATTCTGAGGGCAAACCCTTTGTCTTCTATCCTTTTTGAGTGCCCTGTGGGATAGTTCTTACATAAATCATACATCAGTGTGGGATGCCTAGAGAAATCATGAGTGTGCCATTTTCCTCCCAAGGTATAGCCACCCTGTCATGGGTTGTTTTTAGTTTCTCGATACAAGTCTCTTTCTCCCTTTGTAGCTGAGAGAACTTCAGTAGCATGGCCTCCTGGGGACCAAAGGAAAAACACCATCCCTTATCACTCTCCTGGGTCTACATAAGAAGGGCTCACATAGAGAAGAATTTAACTTTCCTTGGCATCATTAGCCTTAACAGCTGTCTCCCAAATAGCATCCTGAGTCCTTAAAAAGCAGATTAATAAGATTACAGCACAAAGAGTAAAGCACTGAGGTGTCCACCAGGGAATATATATTGGAGTCCCTATTGTCAGCCCTCTCACAAGTTGTCCTCCCCACAATATTTCATGTGTAGTTCCCAGAATCATTGAGGGATCTTGGGGTAGGAGGATGGAAAAGAAATATGTATGTTAGGAGGCATATTCTAGGTTTTCTTTTACACCTGGGAATTTAACCGGGAATTAATAGTCTATTGAACTGCAACTCCCCAACTTTTCCTGGACTTGAGTTGCCTGTCCTGTGACCCTTGCCATGCCCAGGGCATTTTTAAGAGTAAAGCTTTATCCAAGAAAGGTATTCTGTCTTGGAGTAGATCTGTATGGTAGGGCAGTGAGAAGGGGAGCATCAAAATATTTGTGGAAAGAATAGAGTGAGAGGTTACATGCCATACAGCTCTCAAAGAATCAGAAGCTGTACACAGGACTTAAACACACACACACAGCATAAAAGATTAGATTCACGCCACTTCCACTCTGACAGGCATTAAGAGCTTTAGCTCGTTTTTGCCCCTCATATTCTTTATGCACTTTGCTGGGGTGAAGTAAGCCCTCGTCTTATTCAGCACGTGTTCATACAACGCTGCCCACTTACTGCGAGAGAATAAGAGCAAATGTTCTCAACTTGGGCAAGTCCTCTGTTCACTAACAACACACTCATTAAACCTCCTGCTCCTTCCTTCCTTCTCTTGGTGACCTCCAGGATTCTTGGCTCTACTTCCCACTTGGACTTAAGGCAACCTCATTTCCTTCCTTTAGTTGACCTCTCTTGGCTTGCCCAGTAAAAAAGATGCTGTTGCTTTGCTGGGACAGTAAGTTAAAAAATACCTCTGTTGAAGATGGTCTCAAAAAATATGCTAACAAAATATATTTCTGAAAAATTCTTTCTGTCAAGACGAGAGAATTTCTGGGCTCTGACAAATGTCAGTTTGTTAAAGGGGCGCCTGGGTGGCTCAGTCGGTTAAGCCTTCAACTTCGGCTCAGGTCAGATCTCACGTTCATGGGTTCGAGCCCCGCGTCAGGCTCTGTGCTGACAGCTAGCTCAGAGCCTGGAGCCTGCTTCTGGTTCTGTGTCTCCTCCTCTCTCTGCCCCTCCCCCTTTCATGCTCTGTCTCTCTCTGTATCAAAAATAAATAAAACATTAAACAAGTTTAAAATGTCAGTTTGTTATGTGCACAGGTTCTCGGAAGATGATGTAGACTTTATTATGCCTTTCTTTGCATAGCCAGCGTAATATCATGACCCAATAATAAACAAACGCCTGCTTTCAGCATTAACTCATAGAACCAAAGACTGCTATTAGCAACTGAAAAGTGTTGAAATCAATGCTTGGTTCTACTTATGCAACTTGCTAGATCTATATCTCAGATTCCTTATCTATAAAATGGGCTAGTAATTGTTCTTGCTTCTTGTTGAGGATTAAATGAGTAAATCCTGTCAGGTTTAGCTCTTTTGGCTGTTTTGCTTCTCCTGTCACCTAGCTTTTTGTGTTCTTCAGCCACATTCTTGCCTCCTACCCCTCCAAATCTAATTCTAATACTGTTTTTCAAGCCTTTTTTCCCCCTTTTTCTAAGCCCTGTGGTTTTACCTTCTTATCCCTACTGCTTTATCAATTCTTGAGCTTAGTTTACCCTTTTCTTCATTTCACATTATTTGCTAATTATTGAAATGTCTAGATTAGCAAAAAAAATTTTTTTTCAATTAAGAGCCATACGAATCTTCTATTCTCTTTGGTAAGTATAGCACTCTTCAAACACTTGTTGATCTTTTTAAAGCACAGAGTGCCATCTCTAGTTCCTTTGTGAAAAATGAATTTTTAAGAACAATTAAAACATTTTTACATTCAATATAAGAGAATCTATAACAAGCATTATCTTAAAAATATATTTTCACAAATGACGATACAAAGTCTTTCCACTGTTGTAGATTGATTTGACTAAGTTATTCTTAAAATCTTACAAGGGACAGTTTTAGTGTTAAGTTTATATGAAACATAAGATAGAATCTGTGCTAGAGATAATGTTAAAACGTGATGAAACTCATGGAGGTCAATGATTTAATATTGCTCTAGCTGGCAGCAATCTGTTTTTTTAAAAGAACATGAATGCTCAAGCATGAATATATGGGATTATACTAGAAGTATAATTGTCTGTAAAGAAGGTTTTTATTTATTTTTTAAATAGTCCCTACTCGCTATTGTCTCTTTTGAGCAATTTCATACAGCTTTAACAATAACAACAACAAAACAAAACAAAAAAAGAACTGATACATTTTGTGTATTTTATTCTTCCAGGTTGTCTTCATGGTATGAACGTAGGGAAGACATGCATTTATAGATATATTTGCCCAGTCATAGTAATTACATGGAAATATGTATTTTTAGTCAATTTATTCTTGTTTACATTAACCTGAGTGAGAAGTTTTTTTGTTATTAAGACTTGCTATTCCTAGTGACTAGATGTTTCTTTATTTTTATTCTTTCATATCTGTTAGAGTGCCAATCATCTAATTTGAAATTAACTGGTCAAAATCATTTGTTTGTTTAAACAATTATTGAGCATCCAGTGTGTGCCAAGCCCTCTCTCAAACCCTGGAGACACAGAAATAAGAAAGACATAATATATGTCTTCCATGAGTTTTTAGTACAGTAGAAGGTAGACCTATAAGCTAACAAATGTATATAAATACATTAAGTCCCTTGATGGAGCTGTATAGAGGACACAGTAGTGCTTTAAGGAAAAAGTATCAATTATGTACAGAAGTATTGTTAAAGAAATTATTTTTCATTTAAGTTGTCAAAGTCAGGGTTCCCTAAACAACTAGGAAAAGGGAGGAAAGAAGAAGTCATTATTAAAAAAAAAAAGTTTCAACAGCCTCAAACCAAATGTCCATTGACTGATGAATTGATAAAAAAGATGTGGCATATATATGCATATACATACACACAATGGAATATTACTTGGCAATCAAAAAGAATGAAATCTTGCCATTTGCAACAATGTGGATGAAACTATAGTGTATTCTAAATGAAGTAAGTCAGTCAGAGAAAGAGAAATACATATCATTTCATATTATATCATATCATATATCATATCATATAATTTGTTTAAGAAACAAAACAGATGAACATAGGGTAAGGGAAGGAAAAATAGACAGGAAGGCAAACCATAAGATATTTTTAAATACAGAGAGCAAACTGAAAATTGCTAGAGGGGAGGTAGGAAGTGGTATGGACTAAATGGGCAATGGCCATTAAGGAGAGAACTTGTTGGGATAAGCACTGGGGGGTTATATGTATGTGATGAATCACTAAATTCTACTCCTGAAACCAATACTACAGTATATGTTAACTTTAATTAAAAAAAATCCAAACAACAACAAAATAAAATCAATGACTGTTATATAAGTAAAAAAAAAAATCTGAAACAGTTTGGGCCATGGAATATCAGGTTTCGTAGGTGGTGGCAACAGAGAGGCTACAAGCAAGCAGCCTGAGACTACATGAGGCACCATTAAAGGCTCTTACTTTTAATAATATGATCTGATGGTTGTGTTGAAAGCTCCAACTTAAAGAGCATGAGGGATAAATTAGAAATGTTGTAGAAACAGTCTCTTGATACAATCTAGAAGAGAAACATAGAAGGCAGGAACTAGGCAGAGTTGCTGATAGTGGGATGGATTCAAAAATTTTATAATGGAGGGAGATAAGATTAGAACTGGATCTTGACTGAACATGGGGTATAAAGGAGGTGCAAAGGGATGAGTTGGTGACAAAATCAGCTAGGTATGAATTCTTGTGATGCTGTGGTTTATAGCAGAAGGGGTCAAGGACCTAAGGAAATAGGTAGCTTAGAAGAGGCTTGTGTAGAGTGGAAGTGGGTGACCACACCAGGAGGTAAAGTGGTTGAAATTGAAGATCAAATTTATGATGGCACCAGTGGTACATTTGAACTTTAAAATATGAAATTAAAACTATTAGGTGAAAAAGAAGCCATATTGTTTGGTGGTTAAAGGAGCTGGAACTGAGTTATCTTGGTTGAAATTTAAGTCTGCTACTTAAAGCTGTGTAATCAAAGGCAAATCCACATTTTTGAGGCTATTTCCATATCTACAAAATGGGTGTGGTAAGAATACTCAGCAAAAAGTAGCTATTATTATAAGGGTTATTTTATTTGTCTTAAAAACACTTACTTCCAAATATTTGCTTCTGTATTTTAATAAACATAGTTTATTATTGAGCTTCAAGCATTTTTAGAAACAAGTTTGAAATAGAATAAATGAATTCTCTTGCAAGATTCATTACCAGATTTTATAGATCAAGGAGTTTTGTGTAAGTGCTGAAAGGAAATGCTGTGACTAATCAATAAGTCAACAACTAAACCCACCGTGTGATACAGGATAGTATAGATAACCAATAAACCAACGCCCTCTCTGCCTCTTTATCTGTGCCTGCTTTTTGAGATGCTTTGTCTAGAAAAAGAGTCCACACTCCTAAATCATTATGACTAATTACCCTGTACCTCTCATTTTCCTAAAATCTGATAAATTTTTAAAAAAAATTTTCTCTATGGAGAACCCTGTGTTCATTCCAGGGGTTCTGCTTTTTTTTTTTTAAATTAAGCATCAATATGTACATCAGTTTAATGCTCAGAAAAAATTCTTTTTGCAGGTGTCTTTGAATCCACCAGAAAATTCTAGAAAAGCTTAATGATGCCTAAGAATTACATGGACCAAAGTTAGATATTAGTATCTCATGTCAGTGTTTTCTTTCGTGGTTATGGAATTTGTTTATATTTACTTATTCTAATGGCAAAGATTGTCTGAGTTGAAATAGTTTGATAAAATGTAGCAGTTGACACAGATGCCATTTAGAACATTCTAGACTGATTAGTACACTTCTAGAATGGATCATGATAGGTGTAGAAGATACAACAGCCCAATATTTGAAAGAGCATGATCATATCTTCTGAATGAAATAGATTATAGCATTGTACTTCATTTTGGACTAATCTGGACATTAGGTTTTGTGATGACAATGAATTTCTTATCAACTTCTCAAGCATAGAAAATGAGGAAATTAACAACTTGATTTTGAAGATTCCACTAATCTAACTTACTTTTACAAAATGAATCAGAAATAGTGAAAAGACTCTGAAATAGTGAATGTAGTTTTTATATGTGAAACAACTAGATTATGTAGATAACTTTATATGTACATCAGTTGAAATTATAGTGAACTTTAAAATCAGTTAAACCTTAACATTGAAAGGGTAAATTCAGTGTGGGAAAGGAGTTAAAAAGATCAAACATGTAATTGTTGACTTATTACAGGTTTTATCCTAGCACATACATTAATTCCAAATAGCATCCTGGCATTAGTGTTTTTGTTAGTCATTAAAAAAATCTTGGGGCGCCTGGATGTCTCAGTCGTTTGAGCGACTGACTACGGCTCAGGTCATGATCTCATGGTTTGTGGATTTGAGCCCCATGTTGGGCTCTGCGCTGACAGCTCAGAGCCTGGAGCCTGCTTCGGATTCTGTCCCTCCCCTGTTCATGCTCTGTCTCTCTTTGTCTCTGAAAAATAAATAAATGAGGGGTACCTGGGTGGCTCAGTCAGTTAAGCATCTTGACATCAGCTCAGGTCATGATCTCATGGATCATGAGATTGAGCCTCATGTTGGCCTCTGTACTGACAGCTAGCTCAGAGCCTAGAGCCTGTCTTCGGATTCTTTATCTCCTTCTCTCTCTGACCCTCTCCTGCTCATGCTGTCTCTCTCTGTCTCTCAAAAATAAATTTAAAACATTAAAAGCATTAAAAAAATAAATGTAAGAAAATTTTTTAAAAATCTGGTGCATGGCCCTCTACTGTTGAAGTGTGACTTCTCAGCTTGCTTACAGGTATGATCTTCAGACTGTGGAAGTATATTGGTGCACGTTTGCATTTTTGGGTGGGTGCTATGGATTTACCTGCTTTGCCATCATGTGTTGCTCTTGGTAAAGTGCTGTGCTTCTAATAGCTCACATTGATCTCTTGATTCTGTGGTTAATTAAGATGTATTTTGCAGCAACAGCCCACAGGTTCAAGGCTCAGAGGATTCGTCAATAGTTGTTTTGTGGCTCTGCTGTTAGCAGGGCAAACTGTCTTAAAGACAAGTCTGTTTCCTATATTGTGTGCATTTTCTTGTATTTGAAGGGACTTGATGTACAGCCATAGCAGTCAGAGATGGAGATAGGCAGCTGTGATAAGGTAGAAACCTCAGGGGACTGGTGTTCTAATTCTGGATCCCAGCATTACACGTTGAGAAAACTTGGGCAGACTTGATATGTTTAAGCCTGTGTCTTCATCTGTATAAAGAAGATGATGGGGTGCCTGGGTAACCCAAGCGTCTGACCCTAGATTTCAGCTCAGGTGATGATCTCAAGGTTTGTGAGGTTGAGCCCCATGTGGGGTTCTGGGCTAATGGCTGTGCTGACAGCCCACAGCCTGCTTGGGATTCTTTCTCTCCCTCTGTCTCTGCCTCACCCCCACTCATGCTCTCACAAGCCCCCACTCTCTCTCTAAAAATAAACATAAAAAAAATGGCACCTCTTACTAGGAATAACATAGTATTCTTATAAGTAACACTTCATTAGAGTAAGAGAAAGTATTTTAAAGTCCATGAATCATTTTACTTGAGGTTTGGAATAGGCATGAGTTGAAAAACCATGATATTACTTTAAAATACAAAAAGGAAGAAAATGAGGCACAGATTGGGAAGGGAAAGGCAGAAATGAGAATTGAGCAATTGGGGTTGAAGGCTTGGTAGGGAAAACATGCAGGAGTGTGAGAAGGAGAAAAGCTGTGGTTTCACAGGAAAATAAGAGGGCTGCTCTTATTTAGGGGGATCATAATAAAGGGGGAGGGTAGTGGAAGCATGAGGTGAAGCAAGAGGAGAGTGTTTACTTTTTAACAAGTCCAATCCATTTGGAGTACTGTGCTGCCTAAAATCTAGCTATTGCTGTGCCAAAGAACTACTGTTGTCGGTTGTTTACAATGCATATTCACAAGGATCATGTTGATGGTGTGGCAGGATGAATAGTCCCTTACTTTTCCAGAAGCTCTGGCTGGTTCAGTACAACAGACTCAAGGTTCTTATCTAAATGGCCTCACAGTTCTCATGGCCATAACTCTCTTACAAGTAGCACAGGCTCAGCCAATGGCGTTATCATCACAAAACTTCAGAGAATCTGGCCAGTGGTGCTCACTAGTACCACATTGGTCTAGTACTGGATTTATGTGTCCCTGGAAAGATGCACTTTTCTTCATCACCATTCGCTGAGGTATTGCATGTAAATTAAAGAGAAAGGGTAATGGAGTGTGAATAATTTGGCAAGAAAATATCAGGCTACTCAAGAACTGGCCTATACAAAGAAATAGAAGTATTTTGTTTGTTTTCAAGATGGAGATATAAAGGAAATAAAAGAATGATTCACTTATTTCATTGACCACCAGAGGATCTATTTCAGTGAGTGAAGGGAAATTCACACATAACTAGCTACTTAGGTGAGACGTGCATGTAGAGGAGGATGGATTTTCTATGTTGCTTCACAAATATATAGCAGTCCCTACCAGCAGAGATAAATCACTTAGTGAAACTGGAAGGAAACTGGGCTCTAAATTTACTTAACTTTTGGGTAAATTTGTCTGCAGTTGCCTAAAATTACATAATGATTTTTTAAAGTAATATGGTCCATATTTAGAAAGTCTAAGTTTTTTTCTTTTTCTGCATTTATCTCTCATACATGTAGGAATCAGGTGATTTTATGGACTCTCATTTCTAATTTTTTCACTATGATTTCATACCCATGGTGGATACTAATATATGTCAATGATGACATTATGGGTCAACACATCTATTGGGATTACCACATTTGCTGATAATGATCTAAATCAACACTTTAGAATCACATAAGGGAAAATACCAAATGTCTATCAGCACAATGAATAATGCTGAGTGGTTTATCCCTCTATAAGGACTATATATCCCTTCCTCCAAATTATTTTTCCAAAAGGATACTAAGTCTTAGTTGTCTAAGTCCCAAAATAATGCACTTCAGGGATAAATTCTAGATCTAGAAATAGATAAAACTAATTCATAATATTGTACAATCCTTCTTAAGTATGGTAGATAGTTAGAATTCTAGGACTTAACAGTCATGTTTTAAAGATTTTTGAACCCAGATGCCTATTTCAAGGAATAATTTTATAATGTTTTCCAGTCTAGGATTTGAAGCACATCCTGGAGCTAGACATATGAAAGCCAATCACCAGCCTGTCACTCAGGGACCTCACTTCAACATGAATTCCTGGTCCCCTGTTTATTTCCATGGACACTGAAATTCTCACTAAAGGGTCACTTTACATTTTATGGGTAAAATACTATAATACCTAAGAGCTGAGGAATTAGAAAAGGTCTTAGAGGTAACTGGTGAGAATATTAAGGGTGATTTTTTAAAAGCATAATCACTTTATTTTCCTTATCTCAATTTCTGCCTCTTCCCCAACTCCCAGAAATATCTGCATAGGACGAAAGCTAGAGTATCAAATGGAGGTCAAATATAAATTTATTTAGTAAGTAGAAGAGCTGTAATTGAAATCCATATCTGACTTCCCAACACATAGATCCTATTACACTGTGTGACTCAATTTGGGCACATCCAGTTCTGTGCACTGCAGTTACGAGTTCAGTTCTTTGCCTGCTTATCCCCCTCTATTCACAGCTAGAGAGGCCTTAGTTAAAGAGTATTGAGCTACTTTGAGTATAGACTCTTCTTTCTCCCTGATAACACAGTGCCCTCTTGGGATGGGACTTCCTGGTGATAAAAGGGGCAGAAAGTCAGGGATTGTGGGGTTCTGGTCTACTTTTATTTCTCAAAGATTAGACAGGTTTCTAAACCTAAGCCTTTTGCTCTTGGGGAGTTCAATGTTGCCTTCTGGAGTATTCTGAATCTTGCTTTTGTGGAAGCAAGAGCCCTGGGTCATTCTTAAAAACACACTTCCTAGAGAGAAGTTGTCTATCTTTGAAATCCCACAGGCATCTCTCTACACTTAGGCTGCGAAAGAAGTTGCTAATGGAGTTTAAAAGGTTACCTTCATTAACTAAAAATAAATTTAAAGTGAATAGCCTTCTTTCACAGAAGGGGCATTCAGAATGGGTAATGTTAAAATGAAATGAAAGATAGTTTAGTCTTTGTGATGTTTTCCTAGCATGTTTCCCCCCTTTCTGTTCATAAATGCCAGCCATCTCAAAATCCTCTCTGGAACCTGATTAGACTTGAGGGCCTTCATAATGTTTGAAGGTGAGCTCAGATCAATTTCCTGCGTATTTTCTGCCATGGTAAATCATTTACTGGGGCGAATGTTTTACAAAGCCAGGCAAGAGAAAACTCATGAAAAATAAATATGGTAAAATACAGTGTGCTGTCCTGCAGCAGTCTTCAAGGCTTCCTCACATTTAAACTGTCCCTGGCAGTTAGAACATTTCTCATTTGGCTGCACTGGGGCCAGCTGAACTCAATTAATACATAGTGCCACTGAGGCCGAAGTATGCATTTTATTTCTTCATATATCATTTGATTCCCTCAGTTCTGTGGCCACAGATTTCTTGATCTGATTCAGCAAACATGGGAACTCCCATGGCTCACTCACGATAGGGAGTGAGCCAGACAAGGTGGATGCATCCGAGTTTACTCAGTTTTGTTTTTCCATATAGTTTATTGTCAAGTTGGTTTCCATATAACACCCAGTGCTCTTCCCCACAAGTGCCCTCCTCCATGACCATCACCCCCTTCCCCTTTCCCCCTCCCCCTTCAGCCCTAAGTTCCTTTTCAGTATTCAAAGGTCTCTCTGATGACAAAACAAACAAGCAAAGAAACAAAAGCAAGGAAAGTACTTTACCTGGTGTCCATTAAACCTTTATTTTTTAGTTTTTGAAAGAGAGCTAGAGTGATAGAGCAAACACGTGAGCAGGGGAGGGGCAGAGCAAGAGGGAGGCAAAGAATACCAAGCAGGCTTCAGGCTCCAAGCTGTCAACACAGAGCCCGGTGTGGGGCTCGAACTCACAGACGTTGAGATCATGACCTGAGCCAAAGTCAGACACTTAACGGACTGAACCACCCAGGCACCCCAAATGGTGTTTTTTCCCCTAATGTTTTATTTAGTTTTGGGGGAGAGAGAGAGAGAGAGTGACCTTGGAGGGTCAGAGAGAGAGGGAGACACAGAATTGGAAGCAGGCTCCAGGCTCTGAGCTAGTTGTCAGCACAGAGCGGGGCTCGAACCCACGAACTGTGAGATCATGACCTGAGCCTAAGCCAGGCACTTAATCAACTGAGCTGCCCAGGCACCCCCAAAAAGGAGTTTTTAAGAAGAATAAAATATAAGCATACAAATTTAATTTTAAAGTTTCCTTGAAAATTATTTTGAACGAGTAGGCAAAATTACAAGAATTGATTTTCTAATTTTGAAGCTATTTTGCATCTGAATATTCTAGTCATATCCCCTGGGATGATAAAGTGGCATAATAACCATTAGAAAAAAAAAGACAAACAAACAACATTGATAGCAAGAGTGACAACTTTGGTCTCCGATTGCTTTAATTCTGCTTTTGCTCTTGCCTTTGTTAAAAATACCCACATTCTGATATCAGAAGATAAACCAAAGCATGGAGGAAATAAAACATGTGCCTCTGTTATGTATCAGGTTCATTTCACAATCTTTTAGTTTAATCCTCATGACTATCTGTCAAAATTGGTAGAATCACTCCCATTTTACTGATAAAGAAACTAAGAATGCGCAGTGTGCTTGAGGTCATATAATTAGTAAAGAGTGAACCGGGATTCAAATCCAGTCTATTTAAAATCCACAATCTAATTTAGAGGAGGTTTTGTAGACATTCCAAGTCTAGACAGAGGGGGGAAAACACTGGAAATATATCTAAAGTAGAAAGAAGTATGTCAGTCATGTTAGGAGGCAAACAGGATAAGAGACAATCAGAGCAACATTACAGAATGAAGGACTCTGATTCTCAGATATTATACCAAAAGAATGTAAATTAGAGGAAGAACCTGCTAAATTTCTCTTGTGGATGATACCCTCTCATGGTTGTACCGTCTTGACTGGTTCTTGATTAAATCTCTCCAGAGCTCTCCTTTGGGGAATATGTGTGGCTTCTCTGATGATGTCTTTTGTCAAGAAGAGGAACTCTGAATGTTTCTGATTGTCATTTCATTCCCAGAAGCATTTTAGTAGATTGAATTAATAACTCTTTTCTATACCCCACTCCTCACTCCACCCAGTCCATCTGCCTCACCGCTATATATTAATCCAAATGAGAATTTGGCATTCATCAAATCCCTACTCAGTACAAGAATGTCAACAGCTCATCCAGATTTTCCAGACATTAGGTGTCCAGTCACATTTCCAGCCCCCTCCCACAGCACAGGTGCCCTTTGCTGCAGGCACATTCTCATCATTTTGGTGAGGCAAATCCCCACCTACCCACCTTTGCTGAAGTGCTTCCATTGTCTTGGACTTTCTTTCCAGCTCTGAACATCTGAGTCAAGTTATTTATAAAGTTTTCTAATACGGAGAAGTCATAGGGAAGTATAAAGAATTATTTAAAATGATCTACATAACCTCAAAACCTAGCAAAATCACTATAAGCCTTTGTATGCTTTTTTATATATTTTCTTCAATTATGGACATAAAGTCATATATAATATAAATGGTTTGTGTCATTTTATTGATGTGGTAGGCATTTTTCTGTATCATTGTTTTCAAAAACTTTAGTGTTTGGATAACATCCTATCATACCTAATTTATCAAAGTATTACTTTGATAGTTTTCCCCCAATTTTCCCTCTCTTAATAGTCTTGTGATAAATACACTTTACAAATATTTGCATCTTTGATTCTGTCTTTGAGATGAAATCTTGGGTGTGAAAATATGGTTTCTAATAGTATGAACCTTTTTTCAATTTATATACACATCATGTGAATATAATACTGTTATGTAAATTTACCCTAAAGCTAAACATTATTTTTAAATGTATGTCAGTTTGATAAACTTACTATGATTTTAATTTTCATGTATTTGATATTCAGTAGAGTTCTTTTAAAAATATATCTGTTATCTCAGTTTTTCTTTAGTCATTTAATTTTATGGTTTCAGTCTATTTTCTTGTTCTTAAAAAATAATATTTAAAAAGAGTAAAGAGAAAATAAAAATTACCAAAATTTCATTTTTCCTAATTTTTAAATTTTTTTTAATGAGAAAAAATTGGTAAACTTAATTAAAGGCACAATTTTAATCAACCTGTACTCTTAACTACTTTATAGGAAGGAGGGAAGGAAGGAAGGAAGGAAGGAAGGAGGGGAGGGATGGAAGGAGGGGAGGGAAGGGAGGAAGAGGGGCACCTTGGTAGTTCATTAGGTTAAGCATTGGACTTCGGCTCAGGTCATGATCTCAAGGTTTGAACCCCATGTTGGGCACTGTGCTGACAGCTCAGAGCCTGGAGTCTGCTTAGAATTCTGTAACTCCCTCTCTGTCCCTCTCCTGTTTGTGCTCTGTTTCTCACTCTGAAAAATAAAAACATTTAAAAAAATGAATGGATTTGTACCATCCCTAGGGGTCAGTTGCCCAGTTTTCTATTTGTCAGAGAGTTCTCTCTTTCTGTTTGTCAGAGATTTCTCTGTTTCTGCTTTTCAGAGTTCTCTGAACCAGGAAGTAGGAAAAAAAAGGAGCAATAAAGTAAGATTTTTTTTCTTCTCCTTTTCCTTTCAGGTAGGACGACTGGTTTTAATGCAGAACATGGGTAGGCTTCCATCTCTTTTTCTTAATCTTGTTCCATACCTAGGGGTGGGTGTGGGGGGATGGTTTCTTTCAATTACAGATGTTGCTAAAAATGTGAGTCTCTTATTTTTTACTAGACGTCCAACCAAGTGCTAGTTCATCATTGGAATCATTCCCAACAACAGAACAGGGATTGTTTCTTCTTCATTTTAATGTTCACTTACATCCATTTCAACAGTAGCTACTTCAGTGTTTTGTTTTTAATACTGCTTTTCCCACTTTCATGAGAAATGTGATTATAAGTTTGCTAGGAGCTTGTAACTTAAAAGATCCTTAGCATGGGTAGGTGACATACTTATGGTCGGGAATATAGAGTCCATGTACCAGCTAAAGCAGTCCTTAGTTGTTGGAATTAGGATTGTTTTAACCCTTGAGAGCCTCAGTTTTCTCAACTGTAACCCTTATAGGATGACTTCATGGATATTCAATTCAGAACCTGAGTTTTCTTCAATTCTCTCTTTAATATGAAGCCTTATTTTTGAAATCTTGATTTCAGGATTTCAAGTTTTATGAATGAGAAATTTTCAGTTTTGAACTGTTTCGTTCCTAAAAGACATATTTCTTTGGAACCACAGACCCAAGTTGTGAGCTAGTTGGTCATCAGATCTGGACTTCGAATGAAGAAAAACTTTTTTTTTTTTCTCTTAGCTATATCTAGGATAGAATGTGAGTTTAATCATGTTCAGTAAAAACCATGGGAAATCTAGCAAAACTGTTAAATAAAGCCAGTGACCTGGTCAGGTAGACACCTGGTCATTGGATGTCCCCAAACAGTCTATACCTAATATTCACTCTCATGTGTGTTTTTACCTTGCAGAGGTCTTGAATCAGTCTCTGATAGATCTAGTTCAGTGCTACTCATACTTTGAGAGACACCTTGAAAAGCTAATGTCGAGGCATCTGGCAATTGTACATTTCCTTTAGGCAGCACTTAATGAGTGATGTTACAAAACACATTTCATAGGTGCTTGGGAAAACTCACTCTGATTTAGAAATTGTGATAACATTTCCAAAATTTCCAACTTTGTTTCAGGAAATACTTGGCCAGATCCAATGTGAAAGGGGCAGCCACTTACCCTACTTAATTCTGGGAATACTGTTTCCCCCAAAGATTTCCTCCATCTGGTGAGATTAGCTCAGTATCGTTTTAGTGCTTTGTGGTGTTTCAGTAGTTTGTTCATTAGTTAAAAAACACAAAAACATTTTCCAATAGTGCGCTGTAAAACAGATCCTGGCAATATATGATTTTATTTTTCTATAGTAACCCAGATCTCTTGTGTGCAGCCCAGGCACATTCCTGATGTGAGATCTTCGCTGTATGTCTGCATTCTTATCTCTATTGCCTTTTGTCTTTGGTGTCCTGCTTGTTGAACAGACCTATAACACTAGTTAGACCAGTGCCTGCAAAAACAAAGTGTGTAATGTTCATGACACTAAAACATTTTGTGATCATTCGTACAATGAATTTGCTGCTCTATATATCACTTTCACATTAGGTATAAAGCTTAACTCGGTTCCAAAATGGTTTCCTATTTTGTGTTAATGTTTTCATACAGTTTCATAATTAGGAATGCTAAAGAGGTGGTATTTTTCCAGTCATTTACCACAGGATTTGCACAAAATTTACTGCTGCCCATGGCATGTTCGCAGAGTTGGCTGGTTTCAAGTAAGTTAATTTACAACTGATACTTGTGAGCTTTCCCAAATAGTGAGTTCTTTTTGCTTTCCTATACTTTGAGAGCCTTGACTCGGATATAGAAGTTGAAAACCTGATTGATGACACAGCTAATTATCTTTCTTTCCTCTATTCCTATTAATGATATGTTTACAGCACATTTCTAGGAGTTTGTCTCAGAAACAAAACATCTGTGAAGGAAGGGTTTTATCAGTGTTTCTTTTATCAATTGTTAGCAAATCATAGCAACTAAAAGCATAGGCTTGTTTATCGTATTTTTGAACATCTGAATATGCACAGTGGCGTCCGAAGGACTCTGAGAATCACATTAGATCATAACTTCTGGTTAGAATAATTAGCTGCATTGCTTTACATGGTAATATCATTATAACAGTCTTATTTCTTAGCTTACATTTGTCACATTATGTGTAAACCTTGTGTACTGATATACATTACCTCAAATAAGAGGTATTTTAAATTGTTCTGTGACCCCTGCGTAGGCAGTACTAACACCTTAGAATAGCAAGATACTTTCTCATAAGAATATATTTCTTATTTAATGATACATTAGCTCCAAGAATTTCATATTTACCTCATCTAGGCTCGAGAAGGAGCCAACGTTTTGAACTGTGTTGTTTGATGAATTTATATAAAACCCCATGATGACATTAAAATTTTCTAACAAATAGATGAAAGGAATAAACATGTTTGAATAACATTAACTTTTCAAAATATTTTTTCCTTCAGTATGCTGTTTAAATCCCCACAACGATTAAAGGTGGATAGATGTTGGCATTCTCCTTATAAAACTGAGATAACCAAGGCAGAGATAAATTAATTTGTGTAATAGTTGTTAACATTTTGTAGCTCATAGACTCTAAAGAATTTGATTATAGCTATGAACTTCTACCCTAGAAAATGGATGTAGAAAAAAATATAAATATATTTTGCACAGAACTTCGGGTTAACAACCTGTAACCTAGGCAACATAGGTGTTGTTATAGCCAGGACTAAAACCCAGTTAGCCTAGCTTTCAAATCTGTTTTTTCTTGTTCCACATTCTGTTTATTAACTATAGCAAAGATAGGACTTTCTTCTTTTGAAAAACCTATTGCATATTTCCCTTCTCTATGTGATATGCTACTAAACTATATAAAGCTGTAAATTAATTCTGCTCATTTCCTCTTCTACACAATTTCGATGAAGGTTTCTTTCTGCCGTGTTACTTTCCTAGTTCCCCCGGGATGTGGAGAGACAGCATGTGCTGATAGTACGATTTCAGACAGTACAACTTGTGCTTCACATGCCAGAGAACGGGAACTCAGTAAGCTGTGCCTTATTTTTCTGTTCTGCCACCAAAAGGCAATATATTAATTAGGTTTCTAAATATTATTCTTAGGATGACAGTGCTAATTTATGGAACAGAGTGCCTATGAGTTATGGGAATTCACTTTGTGTTTCCCTCCATTGTTTTTGAGCTTTGGGAAAAGCATAAAGGATTTAGAGTAGAATGAGTGTGGTGCCTAACACTCTCTGAAACAAAACATTGCATGAAAACATGTCTGTCCTTTGTTACCTATTTGCTTTCTTTATGATTTCTATGACTTTATTTTCTGTTTGCAAACATAGAGGATCATCTTTTTCTGTGTCTTTTTTTTCTCTAAAGCTTCATTAAAAATTAAGGCTTTTATTTTTTATAGTTTACTCTTTATCATTTTTATCACCAGATTCAAATGAAGGAGATTGTAGGAATTAGAAAAGCTGCAAGCCCTTTTATGTTGAGTACATAAACACAATTGTTATAATTAATTTCAATACAGAGGTTGAGTTTTCTACCATTCCTCTTGGCAATTTTAGTTGAGAGATGCAAAATGCCACAGATTTGAGTGTATGTTTGTTTTATTGGGTAGTTAATCCTCTGTTCTACTTTTTGAGAAAGGCTAGGAATATTGTACTCTCTTCTACTCATAGCCCATTATCACCAGACCATATTTTCTCACAGCTTAGGCCATATGAGCAGTTCCACATATTACCTGTCCAACAGCAGGATTCAAAGTGTGCTAAAACCCATGGTCCTTATTCCATCTTCTTGGTGAAGAGATGTGGCCTTTCTTTCTTTGATGCAATTGATAGTTTGTTTTTGTTGTTGTTGTCCTTTTTTTGTTTTGTTTTGTTTTGTTTTTTGTTCTGCTCTTTGTGGTCACAGTTACTCTACTTCCTATTGGCATCCTGAGGGCTTATCAGGTAGTACAAGCAGTCCAGAGTTGTGCATAGCCCTAGGCAGGAGGAAACTGGAAGGGAAGTGAGGAGTGAGGGCACAAGGTGAGAGTTGCTCATTAGGAATCAGCAGTGAGAGGAGAGGAATAGCACACAAATGAAGTCCATGACAGTTGCCTTAACCAGCTTTTCTTATAGTGCAGTACCTACAGGTTTGGAATTGAAGAGTTTGGTTTTAGAGACTGTTTTTCTTTTTCTTCTTCGGATTAGCTTTCCATTAGGTCTTTTTATCCAATGTGTGTTGTCTTGGCTGTCTCTTTATTTTGCTTAACCCATTTCCTGTTTATCTTGGAATTTCCTTCTTTTTTATCCTACCATCTGTCTGCAGATACTTAAATTGAAATATATTACCCCTAATTAGTAATTTCCTATGATATGGAACTCTTTCATCACTAATAATTTTTTTAAGCTTGTTTGTGTATAGCATGCACAAGCTGGGGAGGGGCTGAGAGAGAGGAGTGAGAGAGAATGCCAAGCAGGCTCTGCCCTACCAGTGCAGAGCCTGATGTGAGGGCTCAGTCTCATGAATTGTGAGATCATGACCTGATCCAAAATCAAGAGTTAAAAGCTAAAACAGCTGAACCACCCAGGTGCCCACCTCATTAATAATTTTGATGGCCCACAGAAGAAAGCCCAGTGAAAGATAGCAAATGATCTTGCATAAGTCTGAATAGTCTAAACTACAAGAGTTATCTCTTTTAGTGCAAATGTATTAAAGTCCTCACAAAAAAAAAAAAAAGGGAAAAGTCACTCAAAATTACTGTTTGAGAGTAGTAAAGTATTTGCAAAAATAACAAAATCTGCATTAAAAGTCTTTTTAAATTTTTAAAATTGAAAAAAATTAATGTTTGTTTATTTTTGAGAAAGAGATAGAGTGTGACCAGGGGAGGGGCAGAGAGATGGAGACACAGAATCTGAAGCAGGCTCCAGGCTCTGAGCTGTCAGCATAGAGCCCAATGTGAGGCTCAAATTCGTGAATGACCTGAGCCAAAGTTGGACACTTAACCAGCTGAGCCACCTAGGCACTCCTAAAAGTCTTTTTTAAAAAACATTTTATTGTCAAATTGGTTTACATACAATACCCAGTGCTCTTCCCCATAAGTGCCCTCCACCATCACCACCA
>NC_043704.1:63866238-63937660 GCF_006229205.1 Suricata suricatta | reverse complement strand
AGTCTCCTGAATCCATATGCCCTCAACTGCTTTAGTTTGTGCCTTTCTGATTCTGTAAGGAACAAATTGATGAATTATAGGCTTTAGTGAAGGGTAACCATTTGTTAGCTTAAATAAGATGGCTTGCCTTATTTGCAGTGTTTAGTATTGAGTACATTCACTGCACCTCAGATCCAGTCATTGAAATGTAAATTACGTGAAATGTTTGTGAATTTATAAAAGTCAAATACATTACTGAAAGACATGGGTTGTGAAGTGAAGGCAGTGGGTGTTGGTTTTAAATAAGCACTTTATTAGACTTGGAAGTAGAGACATGGACACAGAATTTTTGCGTGCCTACTATCTACCAAGCCAAAGTCTTACAAGGTAGTTATTTTCCATTCACTTCTGAAGATGAGCTCATTGGGCCAAGTAATTCGCCTGTTTATACAAGTGAAAGTATGTAATAGTTTTTCCATTTGTTCTTCATTATGTCCCAGAATTTAAATATATTCAGGTTTGTTCTTTCAGATATATGTAGATTATATAATTTTGTAAAAAGGAAATACCTTGTAACTTCTGTGTATCTGTAATAGAAGTCCCTGGTTACATATCAGGGCAGTGTCATATTTATTTCTTCCAGGATCTACTGAGATACTTTTTTCTCCTAGGACACTTGATGCCTAACCAACTCCCCCCATAGTTATCCCCCAGCCTGTGATGACACTTAAGTGAAAAGCTATACAAGATTCCCCTTGACTTCCCAATATACAATTTATAAACACACTTACCTTTCACTGATTATGAATTAACTGATACTGCAGCTTTCTGTCACAGCTGATGAGAACCTAAAATTAGTACTGCCAGGTGTGTTTTAGTAGGCACAGAGGGCAGGTACATTCCGGGAGCCTTCTTCATTTCTTGGCTGTGGCTTCTTGATATGAGAAAATTGGCAGCCTTCGGATGGCACAGACAATGTCAAGCAAGTCCCACACAGGCTAGAGAAGGTGGAGGCAGAGTAGTAACTTGTGCATGTGGGGTACTTGGTTCAAAGGATTTGGGTTTAATGCTTCATCAGGCCAGTCTTTCTGGGAATCCATTGTCCTCTAGGGCTGACATTAGATTATTCTAGATGGTGTGCTTCCATATTGCTCTGGACCCACTGTGAAATCTTGAACGTGGAGTGAACACTGTCTAGCTTTGGAAGTTTCTCAAATGTGTGAAATAGGAGATCCAGTTTTATATAGTGCATCATCTTAATAAGCTCAGTATAGGAGTCGCAGGATAGCAAGCCTTTCTTTGTTTAGAGTTACCCTCATGTCCCAGTAAAGTGAAGGCATTACTCTTATTCACCTCGTTTGTCTCAGCCTTTACATAGGGAATTAAATGGATTTCTCAAGATCTGAAGAACAAGCAGAAGGAAATGCTATTAAAAAGAAAGATTGGCTATGGCGCTTGTCTTCACTGACAATTATCTACTTGCTTTGTTGGGGGAATGGGATTATTCCGGCCTGTCTCCACATCTATTTTTCCCTTCCTTGAAATGCCCAGGGAGACAAGTGAATATGTATTTACCTAAATTATATAAATTGTTATTATTTCATCAACACAGTTGTTCCCCTTGACATTTGTAGAGTGTCTTTTAGTAGTTATTAGACGCAATGCTTCTAACTCCCTAGTAAATAAGAGATTTGTACACCCTCTTCACAGGTAAGATCTTTGAAGTACTGGGTGATTAAATATGCATAGGTGGGATAATGAGGCACCTGTCTAATATCACCCATGTAAAGCGATTTGAAGGATTGAGTTACTTTTCCCTTGGACATGCATTTATTGAATGTGAGGTATGCCAGTGTTTAGGTGTTATGGATAAAATATAAGATCTCTTGCCTCAGGGACCTCAAAAATTAATAGTAGGAATAATGAAAACAATTCAGAAGAGTACAGTGTTCCATATAATGTACAATGTATAAGCTGGGTGATGACTCCTTATAATGTACTTTGGGGTTAATCTGTGAACTCCATAACATTCTATGTAAAACTTTGTATATTAAGTTTTTTCCTCATAGGAAAACTTTCATTATTTTTATTTGAATTCTATTTCAAAGGAATATAATGACACAAATCAAATGAAGAACTATTGGTATAAGGTATTATTGAGAATCAAGGTGAGATAAGAAGACCTTATAGATAGAGGCCCAGAAATTTATATGTGTTGCCTTGTCCCAAATGCTCCTCTTCCATGATATTTCCATGAGAGCTCTACTTCAAAAGCAAAAATTAACCTATGGGTTCTAACATGTAATGCAGAACTTTTTGTTAGAGTTCCTTGGACACTTTATTTAGGACCAAATAGAGGCCAGGACTCTTTTCTCTATAAAGCCTAATCATACCACCAGCCATCCTATGAATAAAGTTGGTCAAACAATACCTTATTTTTTTTAGATCAAAGTAGTCAGTCCTCAAAAAACCAAACCAACAAACAAAAATTAGTCACTGCTTCTCAGCAGGGATTGATATGGGAGTTAGTGATGGATAGCAGCTTCTTTAACTACTGATGCTAGGTTATAGTTAGGGGACATGCTTAGGAAAGTTTTAAACATGCTGAGATTTAAACCATAAGTTTTCACCAAAATAAAAAACAATAAAATTAAATTAAATTAAAAAAATAAAATGTGGCAAAAAATGGTTTTGGAGGAAGACTAATAGTGAAAGTTTTCCTATCCCCAAAATAACTGTTCTTCAGATAGTATCTAACCTCTACTCACCGTGATAATTACTTTGTAGTTCTAATGGAAGAACGAGATAAGATTGATAGAAGAGTTATTTTTCAAGCTGTTAGTCCTTCAGTTTGAATCTGGTTATTGGATTAGGAAACCAATCATCAAACTGGCTTCTGACAGCAAGACAAGGTAGGTTCAGGTGTAGAGAGGGGAACAGTATTTAGTGGATGACACTGAAGAATGGGTTAGAGACCATTGATGAAGCAGTCGTGCTTTAGGTTGCAAACAAACAAAAAACCCAGCTCTAGCTAACTGAAGTAGAATCAGCAGACATCCAGCCCCAACCAGGAATGAAGGGAGACTGTGCAGCTGAGGGCCCAGGTGTCATGACACAAGACGTCCACCTAGAATGCTACTACTAATGTTTCACCACTGAAAAGCATGGACATCTTCCCCTTCACTGTGTCATGTCCACATCCAGCACCATGAATTCTTGTTCTCTGTCTCATGTCTTTGTTTTCCTACCTTTGTATTTCAAAGCCCTAGGAAAGGTCCTCTGGTTGATGGAGTAACCTGGGAGCCAGAGAAGAAAAGGAGGGGATACTCGAACCTTTTTAGATTTTGAAGCATGGGGAAGAGTCCTGTCTTGACTAAAACATGTGAATCAAGGCATATTCTTGAAAAAAAAAAAAAAGGAGAATTCAGGTACTGGTCAGTCAGGAAAACACTATGGTTGAAATGCCTTGTGTTTGTCCTGAAATCTCAACTGTGTTCCTTTCTTGTATGTTGACCAAACTTAGAACAGGTGAGGAATCTGATATTCATTGTCAGAATAGACTAGCCTTGAGACTGAATTTCAAGGAACTTTTAAGAAGCTTGAAGTATGCGGATGAGTAGCAATGACAACAACTGAAACTGTTCTATGTGGTCAGAGTCGGTAGGCCAAGTCTGCTGCTGATTGGAGCCATGACCTCGGCAAATTCACTTCATTTAAGTTGGCCTCAATATCTTCATCAATAAAATGAAGGGATTTCTAACTGCTTCTGAGATATCTTCATTAAGAAACCATTTATTTATAAATATTTTTTTCCTTCTCTATGCTAGTCCATATTCTAGGCATCAGGTAATAGTATTAACAGAGTAATAAGGTCTCTGCTTTCCTAGAGCTTGTGTTGGAAAAGCACAGACATTCAACCTGAGATGGGGCTGATGACCTGACAGGGAGAGTGAAAATCAATAATTCTGTTGGGTATTCTGAATTTGAAATAATTATTAAGTAATCACATAGATACCTGGATTTCAGGGGAAAAGAAAGGACTAAAAATACAATTTTGAACTTCATAAATAAGTATAATGTGTGGTATTTAAAGCCAGAAAATGAGATCTTTTAAGTTGTGAGCAGAAATTGAGAAGGGGCTAAGGACTTAATCCAGAAGTACTATACTATTTAGAGAGCTGTTATAAGAGAAACCATTGAAATAAGTAAGACTAAATACATAAAAGAGAATGGGAGGCTCACAGAACATCAGAAGAAATCTGGAAACAGGAAGAAAGTGAATCAAGATTTAGGGAGTGGTCAGCTTTGTCAAATGCTGGTCTTTCAAGCTTGTATTGTCTTTGGGAAAATATGAGTCCCTGAGGAGTGTGATAAGTGCTTTCTGATTCAAGTGATAATGATGAGAACCCAGTTAAAGGGGATTGAGGAGAGAATAGGAAATGAGAATGTGAAAACACAAATGGTACATGACTCTTCTAGGAATTATCTTTAAACAACTGGTGCTAGGTGCTTTGCCACCAGATCAGATCTCTTTTATTATTTGTCATTGCATTATAAGGTCAAGATTTTGTATCTTAGAAAAAACAATGTATTAGTTGAACCTAAGTTTTAGGTCCTTGCTCTGAACCAGGGACAGGAAAGGTAAATTTCTACAATGGGAGGTAGAGTCCTAGTTCCTAACCATATTCATATAATGGGGGATTCTTCAAATTAAAACAAGGTATTCAGATGTGTTTTCAAAAAGTTAACATGCCCACTGTTGTCTCTGTTATATCTCTTATATCTGGTATGATCATCCACTTCAGCTGTTAACTAATATCATTCTGACCATTTTTTACTCACCTTTTGTTTTTTCTTCTCTTCTAGCTGATGTCTGTTATGTAACACTATTGTTAAATAAATTTTTGTCAACAGCTCTGACAGTGCATATTTTTCAATAGATGGTGATATATTCTCATTGTCACTAGAATAAAGTTCAAACTTCATAGTCTAAAATCTAAGGAACTTCTGAGTAAGTCATAATCATTTCTTTCTAGTCTTATTTTCCACTATCTTCTTAAGTGTTTCCTGATCCAACAAGACTATATTACTGTTTAATGTGCACTTTTGCTTTGCATAATAATATTCATTGTCCTTGAGAGATTATCTCCATATTCCTCTCTACTAGTCTGCTTGGCCTTCCAGAATTCTCTTCCAGGTAGAAATAATATGTCAGTTTTCATAATCTATGTAGAATGTTATCTAGAAATCTGTTAAATGCGGTATAAACATATAGGGGGATGGGAGAGGCATTGCTTTTAAGTTGTGTTTTAGTTTTAATCTTATCCAGGAAATAATTAAACAAGATATCCTGGCTTGAAAATTTTGCATCCTATAGTCTTGTAGAAAACTAAAGCCTTTCCCTAGGTCCCTACCATTTCTGTTAATGTCTAGGGGACTTAAATTCCTTGGTCAGGTCTGCCTTGGAAATCCTCAAAACTGTCTTTTCTAAACAATATGTAATCAAATGTGAAACTTGGATTCTTCTCTTTACACAGTAGCAATCAATCCGTCAAAATAAAAACAAATCAATCAACAACAACCCCACTGGACATGTGGTAGGTCACAAGACACATTATGATTTTCCCAAAACACTGTCTCAATTTAAGATTGCGTATTAGACATGATAATACTTAAATATTCTTTTGGCTGTCCTGCAACTAAAGGTTCTCAACTGATTCCTCTAATAACCCCTTCCCCCCACAATTTAGCAACTTCCATTCACCACCTTCTGAGGAAGCCCCTTCATTTCCTTATTTTGCTTTTCAAAGACATTTTAATGTTGTACTTAGGGACCAAGGCTTTTAAAGCACCTATGATTTGGGGCTTATCCTCCATTACAAACTGACCCATCGAGGCAGATTTTCAAAAATAGTTTCCTTACCCAAAGTAACTATTAAGGGTCAGCTGTCAAGATTTTCTTTTTCACTTTATTTTTTTTGGAATAGTCTTCTCTTCCTGGGCAGCAGATTCCTCAAGAACATAGGGACAAATAATCTTATTTATGTGTTCTATGGGATCAAGCACAGTGCCTGACATACAATAGTCATTGAATATGTGTTGAGTGAGTGAATGGTTGATACTGAGTATTTTTTCTAGATATAAAATTCTACTTTTTGTTTTTCTAAATAATTTATTCTAAACTTCTCAAAAATCCTTATGAATGTGCCTATTATTTAGAAGTGTTGGCATAGAATAACTAGTTGAATAAATACTGATTTAAAAGGAATGAATGTTATATCTTCTTGTTGGATTATCCACTTTATGATTCTATAATACCTTTCTTTGTCTTTTTTTTTTTACAGTCTTTTTTTTTTTTTTTTAACATTTACTTGTTTTAGAGAGCCAGAGTATGTGGAGGGGAGGGGCAGAGAGAGGAGACACAGAATCCGAAGCAGGCTGCAGGCTCTGACTTGTCAGCACAGAGCCCAATACAAGGCCCAAGCCCACAAACCGTGAGATCATGACCTCAGCCTAAGTTGGACACTTAACTGACTGAGATATCCAGGCATCTTTTTTTTTTTTTTAAGTCTAGTTTGTCTGATATAAGTATTCCTTCTCTGAAATTCTTTGACATCTCTTTGTGTGATAATCTTTTTCCACTCTCTCATTTTCAATCTGCAGGTGACTTTAGGCCTGAAATGAGTATCTTGTATGCAGCATGTAGATGGGTGTTGGTGTGTGTTTGTTTTTTAATCCATTCTGACCCCTTATGTCTTTTGATTGAAGCATTTAGTTCATATACATTCAGAGTAATAATGTTTTTTGTTGTTTCTAGAGATTTTCTCTGATTCTTTTTTTTTCACTTTTAAAAAGATCTCTCCTTTGCACTCAGAGTCCCTTTTAATATTTTTTACATGGCTGGTTTAGTGGTCATGAACTCCTTTAGTTTTTGTTTGTTTGGGGAAACTCTATCTTTCTATTCTTTCTGGATAGAATATTCTTGGCTGCAGATTTTTCCCTTTCAGCACTTTAAATATATGATGCCACTCCCATCTAGCTTGCCAAGTTTCTTTTGAAAAATCTCCAGCTAGCCTTATGGGTTTTTCTTGGTATGTTAAGGACTTCTTTTGTCTTGCTCCTTTTCAGACTTTTTCTTTATCACTATATTTTGGAAATTTTAATCACAGTATGTCTTGTTACTGGCCTGCCTTTGGTGATTTTGAGGGGAGTCCTCTGTGCCTCCTGAATCTAGATATCTGTTTCCTTCCCCAGATTAGAGAAATTTTCTGCTATTATTTCTTGAAATAAATTTCCTGCCCTTTTTCTCTCTCTTCTGGAACTCCTATAATGTGAATGTTATTTCATTTGATGGAGTCACTGTGTTCCCTCAGTCTGTTATCATGTTGAATAATAATTCTTTATCTCTCTGAATCTTTTGTTCAGATTTATTATTTTCTATTAGTTTGTTTTCTAGGTCACTAATTGATTCCTCGCTTCTTCTAGCCTGTTGTTCATTGCATTAAGCCTGTTTCCAACCCTATTTATTTCATTCTTCATCTCCTGCATGATTCTTTTTTAATGCTTTTATCTCTGTAGTGATGGTCTCAATGATGTCTTCTTTTCTCAAGCCCAGTAAATATCCTTATGATTGTTGCTTTAAATTCTCCTGAAAAAAATGGCCTTATAAAGAAGAGGTCATGTAGTGCCACGGGCATGGCACTTCAGCAAGTGTCTCCAGTGTGCTGTGTGGACTCTGCTGTTGTAAATATTTATGCACTCAACATAGAAGCACCCAATTATATAAAAATATTAATAACAAACATAAGGAACTAAATTATAGCACAATAATAGAAGGGAACTTTTAACACCTCACTTACATCAATGGATAGAAAATAAGCAAGCAAACAATGGCTGAATGACACACTGGGCCACATGAACTTAACAGATACATTCAGAACACTACATCCTAAAATAGCAGAATGAACATTCTTTTCAAGTGCACATGGAACATTCTGCAGAATAAACCACATAGTAGATTAGACACCTCAACAAATACAAAAAGATTAAAATCATACCATGCATCTTTCTGACCATGACACTGTGAAACTAGAAGTCAACCACAAGAAAAAGGTGGAAAGACCACAAATAAATGGAGGCTAAACAATGAAAGAGTCAACTAGGAAATCAAAGAATAAATTTAAAAAATGTGCAAAAAACATACCGATCCAAAACCCTTGGGATGTAGCAAAAGTGGTCCTAAGAGGGATGTGTGTTGCAATGCATGCCTACCTCAAGAAGCAAGAAAAATCTCAAAAAAATCTGACCTCTAGTCAGACTTCTAAAAAGTTAAGAGGACCCAAATAAATCACAAATGAGAGAAGAGATAAAACAATCGACAACACAAAAATACAATCATTTTGGGGGGGTCTGGGTGGTTAAGTGTCTGACTTCAGCTCAGGTCATAATCTCAGGGTTTGTGAGTTTGAGCCCTGCGTTGGGATCTGTGCTGACAGCTCAGAGCCTGGAGCCTGCTTCGGATTCAGTGTCTCTTCTCTCTCTGCCCCTCCCCACTGTGTTCGGTCTCTCTCTGTCTCTCAAAAATAAATAAATATAATAAAAAATTTAAAAAAGAAATACGAACAGTTATAAGGGATTATTATTAAAAACTGTATGCCCTGATAAACATTAACCCACACTTTAATATGATACTGGCCCTCCTATAGCAGGGCATGTGTTTTGAGTTGTTTTCCAATGTCTGTGTTTAGCTTAGATGTTGAGTTGTTAGGGAGAGACCCACCTCATTCTAGCTCTAAGCAAAATCGGAGTTTATTGTTTCATGTAACAAGGAATTCCGAGAGCAGAGTTGACTGGATCTTTGGGCTCAAATGTTCAGATGTCGTGTTTTTGAATTACTTAGTTTTCCATGCCTCTGTTTTTGCTCTTTTCAGCCCTTACCATAAAATGACTAAGAAAGCAGTAGCTCACAATCCAGAGTAAGAAGGATGCTTTTTCCCTGCACCCTCCTATCTTTTGGAAAACTTGTGGTGCACTCTACCTATGTAAGGAGCTCACTTTTTGGAACAATCCATGTAAACCAGGGTGTCTCAACCTGGACACTTTTTACCTTCAGAGCTGGATAATTCTTAATTGTGACAGACTGTCATTTGTAAAGTGTCGAATGTTCAGCATTATTCCACACGTTGGCAACAGCACCACTCCTCTTAGTGGTGACAATGAAACTCTCTCCAGACAGTGCTAAGTGTTCCTTGGCAGTGGTGGGGTCGGGGAAGCAGGACCACCCCAGTGGGAAACCACTGTTGTGAGCTGTAGTGCCCCCTGCAGCGACATGAGGTGTGGTACAGGGAAGGGGCCATTAACCCAACAGAAAGAACAACTTTAGACCAAACCAGAGTGTCCACCATGCGGTCCTTTCTTCCAGTGTTTTCTTCTGCCTTACACCCTCAGGCTTCCCTACTCTGCTAGGATCCCTGAGCAGACTAAAGCCTCTTGGCCCAATTCTGTGTTCAGTATCTCAGTAACATGGTATGTTCAAAGTTTAAGTTAACTAGCAACAAGTCCTGTAAAAAAAAAAATGGAAAAGGGGTGTGTGTGTGTGTGTGTGTGTGTGTGTGTGTGTGTATGTACATAGTTAAGAATTCATTGAACTATATGCTTAAGCTTTATACATTTAGTAATTAGGCCTTAATAAAACTATGTATGTGAGGAAGAGGAAGCACACTTGTGAAACTTCTTGGAGAAAAAAAAACCATGGATAGGAATAAAACCTTCAGTTATAAATGTCTGATTCCTGTTCAGTTAGGAACTGGAACAAGGGTAGTGTTGAAGTTTGTTTCAGTGTACTTCTTAAGTAGAAGATTTAAGAGCAAATTAATTTAACATATGTAATATCATGCGGTATATCTTAAAACATCCACATTCACAGCCTTAATTCTGGTTTGTTAGTGTTGGTTCAATTTCTAAACAGGCAGGTAATTACAATGAATTTGGTAAATGGATCTTTCAAGTAAAAAAAATAAAAACTGTATGACAACAAATTAGATAACCTGGAAGAAATATACCAGTTCCTTGGAACATATAAATGACCAAAATTGAAACGGGAAGAAATAAAAAACTTGAACAGAGTGATAACCAGCAAGTAAATTGAATGAGTAATCAAAAAATTCCCAGCAAACACAAGTCCAGGACCAGATGACTTCACAGACAAATTCTAAAAAAACATTTAAGGAAGAGTTAGTACCTATTCTTCTGAACTACTCCAAAAAATAGAAATGGAAGGAAAACTTCAAAATTCATTGCCAGCACCACCCTGATACCAAAAGTAGATAACGACTCTACTAAAAAGAGAGAGAGAGAGAGAGAGAGAGAGAGAGAGAGAGAGAAACAGCAAGCCAATATCCCTAATGAACATGGATATAAAATTTTTCAATAAAATACAAGCAAACCAAATCCAACAGTACATCAAAATAATTATTTACCACAATCAAGTGGCATTATTCCTGGGTTGCAGGGGTGTTTCAATATTCACAAATCAATGAACTTAATACACCACATTAATAAAAGAAAGGATACAGGGGCCCCTAGGTGACTCAGTCAGTTAATTGTCTGACTCTTGATTTTGGATCTGGTCATGTTCTCATGATTCATGTGTTTGAGCCCTGCGTTGGACTCTGTACTAATAGCATGGATCTTGTTTGGGATTCATTCTCTCTCTCTCTCTCTCTCTCTCTCTCTCTCTCTCTCTCTCTCTCTCTCTCTCTCAAAATAAGTAAACTTAAGTAAGGATAAGAAACATAATGATCATTTCAACAGATGTAGAAAAAGTATTTGACAAAGTATAACATCCATTCATGATAAAAACCCTAACAAGGTAGGTTTAGAGGGAACATACCTCACCATAATAAAGGCCGTGAAAAACTCACAGCTGTTATCCTCCTCAATGGGGAAAAACTGGGAACTTTTCCTCCACAGTCAGGAGTAAGACAGACATGACTACTCTTAAAGCTGTTTAATTAATGCAGTACTAGAAGTTCTAGCCATAGCAATCAGTTGGTCAACAAAAAGAAATTAAAGGAATCCAAATCAGCAAAGAAGGAGTTAAACTTTCACTATTTGCAGATGACATGATACTCTATAGAGAAAACCTTAAAGATTCCATAAAAAAAAAACAACTGCTACAACTGATTCAGAAATTCAGTTAAGTCACAGGATACAAAATCAGCATGCAGAAATCTGTTGCATTTCTATATACCGACAGTGAAGCAGACAGAGAAATTAAGGAATCAATCCCATTTAAAATTGCTCCCCAAACTTCAAGATACCTAGGAATAAACCTAACCAAAGAAGTGAAAGACCTGTACTCTGAAAACTATAAAATACTGATGAAAGAAATTGAAGATGACACACAAAAAATAGATAATCTGTACTTGTGGACTGAAAGAACAAGTACTATTAGAATGTACCTCCCAAAGCAATCTACACATTTGATACAATCCCTATCAAATACCAACATTTTTCACAGAGCTAGAGCAAACATTCCTAAAACTTGTATGGAACCACAAAAGACTATGAATAGCCAAAGCAACCATGAAAAAGAAAAGCAAAGCTGGAGACATCACAATTCCAGACTTCAAGTTATGTTACAAAGCTGTACTGATGAAGGCCGTATACTGCAGGCACAAAAAATAGACACACAGCTCAATTTAACAGTATGGAAAATTCAGAAATGAACCCACAAATATATGGTCAGTTAATCTTCAGCAAAGCAGGAAAGAATATCCAATAAAAAAATAGTCTATCCAACAAATGGGTTTAGGAAAACTGGGCAGCAACATGCAAAAGAATGAAACTGGGCCACTTTCTGACATCATACACAAAAATACACTCAAAATGGATTGAGGCCTCAATATGAGACCTGAAACCATAAAAATTCTAGAAGAGAACACAGGAAATAACTTCTTCAACATTGGTCATAACAATATTTTCTAGTTATGTCTCCTGATACAGGGAAAACAAAAGCAAACATAAACAACTGAGGCTTCATCAAAATAAAGAGCTTCTGCATAGTGAAGGAAAACTAAAAGGCCACCAACATATTTGATGAAGTGTTAGTTTCAAAAATACATGAAGAACTTCTAAAATTCAACAACAAAAAATTAATAATGCAGTTAAAAATGGGCAGAAGACATAAAGAGACATTTTTCTAAAGATGACATACACATGCCAACAAGACACATGAAAAGATGCTCAACATTACTCATTATCAGGAAAATGCAAATCAAAGTTACAATGAGATATCACCTCGCACCTGTCAGAATGGCTAAAATCAACAATACTAAAAACAACAGGTATTGGTGAGGATGAGGAGAAAAAGGAACCCTCTTGCAGTCTTGGTGGGAATGCAAACAGGTGCAACCACCGTGGGAAACAGTATGGAGCTTGCTTAAAAAGTTAAAAATAGAGAGGTGCCTGTGTGGTTCAGTTGGTTAAGGGTCAGACTTTGTCTGAGGTCATGATCTAGCGGTTCATGGGTCTGAGCACCATGTTGGGCTCTGTGCTGACAGCTCAGAGACTGGAGCCTGCTTCCAATTCTGTGTTTACCTCTCTCCCTCTTGTTTTCTGTCTGCCTCTCTATCTCTCTGTCTCTCTCTCTCTCAAAACTAAACATTCTTTAAAGTTAAAAATAGAATTACCCTGTGATCTAGCAATTGCACTACTAGACATTTATCCAAAGAATACAAAAATACTAACTGTGATGTTTATAGCAGCATTATCTGGAAACAGCCCAAGTGTCCATTGACTGATCAATGGATAAAGAAGTGGTATATGTACAGACTGGAATATTATTCAGCCATAAAATTAATGAAATCTTGTCCTTTGCAACAACATGGAGCTTAAAGAGTGTTAAACTAAGCAATATAAGCCAGTCAGAGAAAAAAAAATACCTTATGATTTTACTCCTATGTGGAATTTAAGAAACAAAACAAAGGGAAAGAAGGAGAAAGGCAAACCAAGAAAGATACTTTTACCTATAGAGAATAAACTGATGGTTACCAGAGGGGAGGTGAACTGTGGGACAAGAGGAAGAGGGGATAGGGATTAAGGAGTGTTCTTGTTGTGATAAGTACCCAGTGTTGTATGGAAATGTTGAATTGCTATATTATACACCTGAGACTAAATTAAACAGTATGTTAACTAATTGGAATTTAAATAAAAACTTTAAGAAAATGAATGAATGAAGATTCCTGATCCTAATGGAGAGGACATCAGGCTGTGTTGAAATCAGAGTCAGGGACATTGATGTTTGGCACTATTGAGGTAGTTGAGTTTTGCTCCAATTTATATTTGCTATTACTATCACAAGTGAGTGAAAGAGCATCTGAAATCTGTAGGATTTAGAATAAATAGGTTTATAGTTCCCCATAGTACTTATGCAGAAGTTGTTTTCATTGACTTTGTGTAATTCCCCGGGGCATATGGAGTCTTCCCCATGGAAGTACATTGCCTCCTACAAGCCAACACTGCTTTGTGTTCCATATGTAGCTGCATAGCACTTATATGTTCATTAGATTGTTGTGGTGGTGGTTGTTTCAAACAGTTTCTTGTTGAAGTGAATTGATTAGAATTTGGAGGTTTTTCTGAACTTCTTGATACTGACTCATCTTCTTTTTTCTATTCTAGAAATGGCTAAATCTTTCATGTTCTCCAGAGACCAAAACATATACCCAGTGTTTAAAACAAAGACTTGTTTTTCTACCTTCAGTATTGGAAAAGTAGGAACAAAACTAAGTGAAAATGAACCAAATCTATAAAGATGAAATAGCAAAATACCCTTTTAGATGAATCAACAAAAACAGTACTCTAAAGACCAAAATATTTAATCAAATAAATAAATCAAATGCTAAGTTAAATTGAGAGCCATCAAAGGGAAGCAGTTTTTCAGATCTTTAGCAAGTATGAAACATTGAACCATATGTCAAAAATAGGAATGTTTTATCTTTGTATAACAAAACAATGTTCTCAAAATGTGGTCAGAATGAGGAGGAGTCCAGGGAGGGAGAGCTATTAGGCCTGAAACAAGGGTGCTATTTAGCCAGAGCATTGTCTGTGATGGAGCAGCACATACTCAAAAGTAAATACAAATGTATTGTTTTCAACTGTGCAAAAATCCAGGATGATAGGATCCCAAGTGATTTATAAAATAGAATTTACTTTCCTTATTTGAATAGACAACTCTCCAAAGAAATAAATGTGCTTAGTACGTTAGGATACTTCATGGCATAACATGAAGATGATCTAGGACAGGAATAACTTTTTTCTGTCAAGGGCCAGATTATAAACATTTTAGGCTTTGTAGACCAGATAGACTCTGTTGCATCTGCTCAACTCTGCAATTGTAGTGCAGAATCAGTTCTAGGCAACATGTAAACAAACCACGATGGCTGTGTTTCAGTAAAACCTTATGTACAACATCAGGCAGTGGCCCAGGTTTGTCCTGTGGGCCATAGTTCGCCAGGCCATGATCTCAGGCAGTGGGCATTGTGTCGACAATGCTCATACCTAAACTTAATGTAAAGAAAAATCTAGCAGCACACTTCTTGCCACATAGACAATCTTGGATAAATGCTTGGGTTAATCAACCAATCAACAAATCAGGGAATGAATATAACCTGGTGAGGATAATTACCATTCCTAACTTTACTACTTAATATTTTATTACTTCACATGTCATTTTTGCTGTTTTTATGAGATCATTTGACAGTTCCTACTGATGTCCCAGATATAGTAACAGTTCTGTAGTCAAAAATTTTCTTCAAATGATTTTCTTAAAACATTCCTAAAATAATTGGCTGAAGATATGGTATTTGGAAAGCTCTGTGCTTACTATTGGAGAAAATCTCCTCTTGCTTTTTCTTCCTAAACAGTGTTCCATGGATAACTGTATACTAGGAAATATTAATAGGGTTCTGTGGTAAAATATTTTTGAGAAATGCTGTGTTAAACAAAATTAAACAGACTTCTTTATTACAGAAATTCTCAGAGGCTTTGATGTTTAAGAGGGTAGAGGAATATTTGGCACAGTTTCCCAGATATTTATCATTTTTTTCACATACCTATTATCATTTTCCAGTATATAGTCTTTGGAGAATACTGTTTGGGAAATAGTGCTCTGTAACATAAATCAGGTCTTCATACATTTGAAATAAATGGTGTGAGTGGACTGCTCAGACAAGGAACTGAGTGAACGAAAAGGGAAAAATTGCTAACAGTTAACCATTAAAATTCCTTCATTTTTTCATTCCATTATCTCCTCAGTCATGATTCAGTGTTTATTCTGTTCAAGTTGGTACTCTATTCCTATTCCTACTCTGAAGTCAGGATTAGCTCTATGAATAGTAAGTTTGGATATTTTAAAATGAATGGCTAACATCTTAAGCTCTTTGTTTCACATCTATAAAAAATCTTTCTGAGTTTCATGGGAAGATAAACTTTTATTTCCAAAAAAGAACTTTAAAGTTCTATAAAGATAAAAGAGCTCCAGTGAGTGAACTGGAGTAATATTTGGCAATAACTTGCTGGAGAGTTCATCTGAATTAGAAAGAACTGTGATAACAGATCTCTTATAGTTTAGGTCCATAGAAGCTTGAAATAGGATTGAAGCAGCCTCGTTGAAACTAATACTCTTGCATTATAATAATTTGCAGAATTTGATAATGAATTTCATTTAAGCAGAAATGAAGAAGATGAATCATTTCCAGGCAACCCTTTGTGTATTTCAGGGCACTATGCTTTTTTGACTGGTATCAAAAACGTGAAGGCACTATTTCAACTAAACAATTGCTATACATTTAACATCACCAGTCACCAGTATTTTTATCATAGGGCTTTCCTCTGGTGTTGATATTGGAAAGGAAAACAAACTTTATAACTTGGTGAGGCAAAGGATACCTATCTTCTTTCTTGTTACTCCTCACCCTTAGTACATGCACACACCACACACACACGTAAACTTTTTCAGAATTTCTTATAAGGATTTTATTTACAACCATTTTGTTCCTTCTTGTTCAAGATCATCTTGAAACAATATTTTCTATAGGGCCAATGGGACAAGAATTTGAATCTATAAAGTCTTCTGATAAATTATGTATTTAGTGACTTGATTACATTGTAATATATTACGTGCGTTTAGTAATATGTGCTTCTAAAATGCTTAGTGCTGAGTTACACAAGGCATTCAGTTAATGTCTACTAAAAAGCAAGCACTAGTGGGGGAGGGGCAGAGAGAGGGAGAGGTTAAGAATCCCAAGCAGGCTTAGTGCTGTCAGTGCCATCAATTAATGTCTGCTTTTTATTTTAAACTGGAATTGGTGACTAAGATGACCCAACTCCAACATAACAGTGTTGAGCCATTCTTGGAATATGTGAATTAAAGAAAAGCAATACAGAATAAAAAGTATGCCCCAAAATACTTACAGATGATCTGAGTTAATTAGATGGTTACAAGCCAGATATGATGAATATATGTAATTCTTAATGTTACATAGTATAATTTCTCAGAATGTGGGGAAATATATAGACCTCTCTTATTTTCATATCTTAGTAAGAAAATGCCAAAATTCCATAGAAATATATTTGAATAGGGCTGGGGGGACAGTTAGACTTGATGTTCATGTTTAAGATTGTGGGTTTTGCAACTTGGCCTTTGTAGGGTGTGGAGAGGACCTTCCTATCCAATTTGGTGAGTATCTTGTAATTTAATACAGGCAAGAGAAGGGTTGTAGCTGACAAAACAACTGCCCAAATCCAGACAGAGACTATTTTTGCTCTTTTAGAATTTGGTAAACAATTGGTGCCATTCTAGAACTTATCAATATTAGTATCAGATATTAAATAAAAATGTCCAAGTCAGGTCACATATTTCTTTTTTCAATCCATAGTTCTTGAAAACTGGATAGCTGTGTGTACATATGCTTTATTTTATAGGGTATGGAGAAAAAGAAAAAACAAAACATTGAGAAGTATCTATGCAAGAACCTGAAATGAACTGATGGAATTGACAGAAAATAAATTGTGAAAAAGAATGGTAACTTAATAAATGCAACAGAGCCAGTATAATTAAATAGCAAGTATGGTATCCTTTAATTATTTTTTCCCAAACAGAACCATTGTTATGTATGACCACCAAATAACTTTCCTGTATTTATTTGGCAAAGCAGCAAAAAAAAAAAAAATGAATTGAAACTAACATTATCAATTACAAAAATGGCATTACAGTGAATTGGAAGTAATTTGAAATTACACCTAATAGAACAAAGCACACTCCAAATTAATGTATAGTGCTACTAGGAAATAAATGAATTCTTTACTCTTAACGTCTTTTGGTTTTTGAAGAACCTCTAGCAATGAAAGCTGAATAATTGTCCTTAAGACCATGAAATGAATCAAAGAAGCCATAAATGGCATTTGTGATTACAAGAAAGGAATTTTCTTCTCTTTGAGTCCCTCTCCTTTTTGACAGTGTGGGCAGAGTCCACTTGTATGACAGAGAGCCTCTTAGGTTGTTTTCTTGCCATAACTTTGACAAAATTGTTCTCCTTTGTCTGGTTTCATCTTTTATGCTGCACTCTTTTCTCTTCACACCCACTTTTGCAGGCTGCTGCTTGCATGCTTGCTTCCCACTGTTTGTGAGTGTGTGTATGCTCTGACTTGTAAACAAGGAACTGCTATTAGCCAATTCATTAATTAGGGTCCTGTCTAAAGTTCTCCTGTGAAGGATAATAATTTGTTAGCTTAACTAAGATCTTCCTTCCTGAGAAACGTCATTCTGAGAAAATATTGATTGAGGGTGGACCCCTGCTAGGTAATAAATGTACAATTTATATACTTCAGGATACTCAAGTGCATTATCTCCTTTTTGATAGCCTGTAATGACTGTAATAAACTAAAAGCACCTCATTTTAAATACACAGATATTTTTAGTTGACAATGGAGGCATAGTTCACAAATATCCTAATAATTATTTCTGAGGTAGGGGATTTTAGCCCAGATTGGAATAGATACCTGTAGAGACACTTTATACTTCATTTTATTTAACCGTTCCAAAACAAAGTATCTTTGTTCGTGCAGTTTCCTAAATAAGAAATACTATTCCTTCTGCTTATTCAGTTTAAACTAAAAATTCAAAATGATCCTAAGTTCTGTCCTCTCATGGTCTATCTAAAGTTCTAATAAATATGTATTTTGACTTTTTGACCACCTTTAGTCGTGACTTATAAGTAAAATATCTGTGATTTCATCCCAGCCATGTTTGATTTTAAAACTGTTGCTTTTGGATGTATGGCTAAGCATGGCTTAGTATTTGGAACCCCGATGTGGGACTGTTAGGCGATCTTCCAGGCTGCTACATATATTTAGTCCTTGGTGCTGTACTCCTTTTCAATATGCTGTGTTTTTGACTTCAAAGTCTTAGTCTGTCTTATCCTAATCATCTGGCCTCTGCTTTCTACCTTTGCTTTTATTTTATTTATTAATTTATTTATTTTTACATTTGTTTATTTTTGAGAGACAGAGAGAGAGAGAGAGAGAGAGAGAGAGAGAGAGAGCGAGCGAGCATGAACAGGGGAGAGGCAGAGAGAGGGAGACACAGAATCTGAAGCAGGCTCCAGGCTCTGAGCTAGCTAGCCATCAGCACAGAGCCTGACGCAGGGCTCGAACCCACAGACTGTGAGGTCATGACCTGAGCTGAAGTCAGATGCTCAACCAACTGAGCCGCCCAGGCACCCTTCTACCTTTGCTTTTATCCTATCGTTAAAATTTTATGTTTTTAATTTAGGGATAAACTTCAGTTAGATGAACTACACTTCATGGGGGAAATGGGCCAGACCTCTCCTCATGGCCCATTTTCTGTGGTAGGCCAAAAGATAGCTGGAGTTAGAAGGTAAGGCTTTGAGGATCATTTTATATTCCTACCATGGGTGCAATCTTAGACAAGGCTAATCTACCTGAGCCTCTGTTTTCAAGCCCTTGACCCACTTCAGTATCCTTTGCCTCATCCTATCTGTATGTCTAAGGAAGACCAATCTGGTTGGTGGATCATGGGAACAACATTGTAGGCATTGCAATAACACTTGTAGTCACACTGGTGACAACTTGGTTATGTGGCCATTTTCAAGGGGATCAAATATCTCTAAGGAGAAAATAGTCATGAACTGACAGGAGAATAAAGGTTTATCTAAGGATGAAAATGAGGATGTCAGAGAATCCTATAGGTCAGCTGAGCATGCCAAAGTCCAAGTTGTATGGATCAGGCCAGTAGGAGAGGCATGTTCTATTATTTTGACCAAATTAGCTGACTGCTTCATATGTATATCTAGGCCAGAGTTTCTGGATTTGAATCAAATCTTAACTCCCAGCAAAACTATTAAGTGGCTTCTAAGTAAGTTAGTTTCTCCTCTGTGCTCCCTCAACTCCATGTTAAAATATCTAAAATGGAATTTAACATCATAGTATTTTCATTTTTTATAAGTCCCTTTTCCCTTTAGATGATGAGATCCTTAAGGGTGGGCATAAGATTGCTTTCAACTTCCTATCTTCAGTGCTTAGGACAATGCCTGGTATAGATACGCAACAACAACAAACAACAACAACAACAACACTCTTGAAGGGGTTATTGAATGATCAAAGAATGAACTAAGAAAGCTTTACTTAAGGTCAGAGGCATATGTCTTTGGATGCTATTTAACTCTCTGGAAAAGGCATGCCTTTATCACATAATTAACCAGCCTCAAGGGAGGGATGTTTTGATGTCTGGGATGGATCTGAGGATGAGGGAGAAGTCAAGGTGTTTTGTCCACTTTTCTTAGCTATCTTGTAAAACATTTGGCCCAAAGTCTTCATTTTAACTAAGAGCACAGTGATGCACACCGAAAAGCATCTGGTTCTTTCAAACGAGGTATTAGGAAATTAATTCCAAATATATGTCCTACCAACTGGGAGGGTTTATTTTGTCAGATGAAGTTGATCCATGATTCATTATGAATATGAATTTCCCATCATAGGACTGAATAAAGTTGATGCAGAAGAAAAGAAAGGACTTAATTTTTTTTTCTTAGTATCACATTTTACCATTGAGAACTTCAGTGAGGAAATCCTATAGGAATTTGGTTTACAGGGATTCTATCAGTTTTCTAAATACCCAGGAAGCATTTTGCTGAAGGAATGGTTAATGTCCCCTTTATTTTGAAGGCATTTTAGAGCAAGCAGGCGGTTGATGATCCTGAACTGTTTTCAGTCGGCCCAGGCTTCACTGCCATAAAAAGAGTACTTTCCCCCAAACTTAACTTATAACAAAGAATAGGTTTTATCTGACTTCTTAAAATCCAAAGTTAGAGACTTTGCTCAAGTAGGACTTTTTTTTTCTTAATCTTCACACCCTCCTATTTCAGAGTGTTGAATTACCAAGTAAGCCAAGAGAAGATTATACTAAAAATGGGACTCTTAGAATTATTGCGAACTTATTCTGCAGAGATTTTACAGGAATCTCAGGGGATTTTATTCAAAAGTGAACTTGAATAATTTTTAATAATACTTTCTGGTTTTGGAAAACTGTCTCTCAAAGTTTCTTTTTTTCTTCTTTAATGTGTGTAAAGATGAGTAATTTATATAATAGAGAAAATAGAGTGAAGAGAGAAGTTTGGGGATCTAAATCCTTGGTGAAAGCTTTAAGTTTATGAAAAGATTTATAACAGTTGTTTTAGAAAAAGTACATTTAGGCATAGGAGTCTACAAATTCATTTACTCAACAAAAATGTATTGAGCACATGCCCTATACCAGGCTTTGTCAGAGTGTCCAGACCCCTTGGGTAATAATTTAGAGTAGAGCCAATCAGTTCATCTTTGCGATTTTTCTCAGGTGGAACTCCAAAGCTCAAATATAGAGAAAGGCAACTGTGGAGTTAATTCAAGTTGATAAGATGTGCAGAGAGTGAGAAAGCAATGAATTCCAGAATGGAGTGTGTTAGGTGGAAGTGGCTATTGACTGTCTTGTCCTTGAATGCTCTTCCTCTAGACATTCCCTTGAGGCTGCCTTCCATCAGTTCCTTCTCCCAGAGAACCTTTCATACACACACTGACCTAAATCAGCCCCACCTTCACATTCTCAACCACCCCCCCCCCATGCCTGGCTACTTTTCTTCATCACTGTTCAGCAGTATATTAATAATGATGTTTTTGTTTATCATTCACCACTTTAAAAAAGGTAAACCTTCTTGATGGCAGTGTCTTGATCAGTTTAGCTCATCTTTATATTTCCTGTGCTTGGATTGGTAGGTGATGGGACCCACTAAATCTTTCCCAAGCGGAAGTATTTATTCCAAAATGAGAGGTAAGTAGTTCCTGGATGACTGCCTTCTGTAAGACTGCAGAGGAGTTGAATTCTGACTAAAGGAAAAGGTGAGGAAGGGTGTAGGACGGCAGACATACCTTTAGATTAAAGAGGTGAAGACTCCAGAACTAGAATCCTGAGGAGAGCCAAGGAGAGATGATGAAGGCCAAGCTAAGGCTACCAAGGTGGCAGGTCACTGGAATTCATGAAGTTCAGGGGGTGTGAGGTGAAGATTAGGAGAAATCAATGTGTACTTCTTAAGTTAGGTTGGATTCTTGTGGTAAGTGTGGAAGGAATTGTGCTGAAGTAGGTGAAAATGACTTTGAAGCAGGGACAGGGAGAGTCGAGTGAGCATTGCTGGCAGCTTCCCTGTGATACTGTCATTATTCAGTGGTTTGAGTGAGAAATCTGATCTTCAGAGGGTCAAATGCTAGTTACGTGACTAACAAAGAAGCACAGACAGGATGAAAAAAACACAGTTCTACATGGTTCCAAGTTCCATGATTTGCATGATCATGTTTCCTCCCCACTTCCTTCTCTCTCTGAGCCACTTCCTCCACTCTTCCCTCCTTCCTTCCTTTTCTTAACTTACTTCCATTGTCTTTAGCATGAGATAATTTAGAAGCTCAACAGAACCATTCCAAGCCATTTTTCTCCCTTTCCCTTCTCATTCAGGGGGAAGAATTAAGAAAGCTAAAAGGAATGTAAGATAAACTACTTACCAAAATCAGCAGGATATTTTACTAGCATTTTTCATGCATAATGGAGAAGAAAGCGTCTGAGAACAAATCACAATAATAAAGAGAAAATGGTGTCAGAATTTGTTTGGGAAAATAAATGTTCCATAGCTTAAATTTCTAGAATTTGTCCAAGGAAAATTATATCTCTATTAACTTAAAATACCTTGGTTCTTAAAGATTTAGCTACTGCCTACAAAATGCTTTGCATGATGTATTTAGGGGTTAAGGGGATAATAGTTGCTAAGAAAAATCTGTAAGAGATTCCAAAAGGACTGAAATGATAAAGGCATAAAATAAAATTTTATGTAAGTTTGTGGCAATCTTGTAATATGTATTAAGGTTTTTTTTGACTGCCTAGAGGACAAAGTGAGAGGATTTCAAAGAACATGGGGCCTATGGCTTAGAAAGGCAACATGGAGCAGAATGTTCTATTCTGATGATCATAGGTTTAAAACAATGGTGACACATATCAGCTGCCATCTGGGGATTTATTAAAGATTACTGTAGTATGGTTTGTATGTAGGTATGCTGATAGATACTGAAGCATTTTTAAGGTCCATAGTTAAGATTATGTGTTATGGAGACATAGTCATGCCTTTTTAATTACCTTTATAATGCCCATTGATTTCATTTATTTTACCCTTAAGAAAATAAAGTTTGTGTTTCCATTTTACATTTCTTAGCTTAGTTCCATAATAACACAGAGGGGGCTTTTAATTAGAGACTTTCAAATCATTAAAGTGGGTCTCCACAGAAAAGTTAAGTGGAACTATGAACAACTAGGTGAGAAAAAAATTCTTCTCCTTATTCAAAAACATTTATTGGTCAACTTGTATGTATTCAGTATTCTGCTAGGCTTTCTGAGGATACAGAAATGAAACATGACAACAACATCTTGCCCTCATGGAACTTAAATCTGGTTAGGGGTGGAAGTGGACTGTAAACACAATACACATCACACACTGTACAATTTAGATAAGGGCAAAGAAAATACAATGGGCTAAGGGGTGAGAGGTGCCAGGGAAGTGAAGAATCTGCAGGATGCTAATTTAGGTAGCGTTGTCCAAACTGTTTCTCAGTAAAGGTGACTTTTAAGTAAGATTAATTTCATCAGCTAGTAGGAAATGTGAATGAGGAAAGATATAAATAATTGGGCATTTATTATACATCAAACATTTTGGAAAATTATTCTTTATAGAGTTTTGGAAGCAATACTCAATGTAACAGAGCAATATATGGATTATTTCAGTCATTTTAAAGCCGAGGAGTCTGATATTTAGAAAGATTGACCAATTTCCCCCAGATCATACAATTTCTCAGTGAGTCACAATTAAATTTCTGATGTGTCTGGACTTTAGAAACCATGTCCTTTTTTCCTCTCCTCTCCCCTCCCCTCCTTTTTTCATACTGAGGCACTCTGCAGATAGGAATTGCAATCTTGAAAGTGAAGAGGAGAAAAAATGGAGAGCAACACTAGTAGAGTTAATAATAGTCTGGGTCTTGGAAGAGCCAGAATTTGGAAGTTCTGGGGGGTAATGGGTTGGAGGTTTAATTAGTTATCTACAGCTGGTATGACAAGTGAACCACAAACTGGGTGGCTTAAATATTAGAAATGTATTATTTTATACTTCTGGAGACTAGAAATGTGAAATCAGTATCATTGGATTGAAATCAAGGAGTCTATAGGTCTTAGAGGACAATCTCTTTCCTTGACTCTTCCAGCCTTTGATGGCTGCTGGCATTCCTTGGCCTGTGGCTGCTTCCCTTCAATCTCTTTTTCCTCTTCACAGGTATGTACAATTTCCCTCTGCCTCTTTCCTATAAGAATATATACAGTTGCACTTAGAGCCTACCTAGATAAACCAAAATAATCTCCTCATCCCAAGATCCTTAACTTGCATCTGCTAAGACCTTTTTTCTCCCTCCAATATAAGGTAATATTCATGGCTTCCAGAGATTAGGTTACCCATTGGATATCTGTTCCAGGGTCATTTTTTCACCTATCAACAAGGGTTAAATAAAATACCGTTTAGAGGAAAAGACAAAGCAAATGTTTGGAGGCCTTAAATCACTAAGCATAGGAGTCCAATCAAGGAACTAAAAGACCATGAGAGAAGATCTTTCATAGTAGTTGCACTGTTCCAAAAGGAATTACCACTCAGCATTCATTAATTCCATTGTTCATTAGTGCTAGAAACTGAGAGAACAGTGATGGTGAGACAATAGCCACGGTTCCTGTCCTTGTGGAGCTTGCAGTCTAGTGATGGAAATAGGCTATTAAAAAAAAAGCCACACAGACAAATTATGTGGTTACACATTGTGATAAATGCTATGAAAATAAATGTAGAGTGCCATTGGGATTACAAAAGTTATGAGAAATGGTGCAAAAATGTTCCAGCATGTTGCATATTGATACATATTCTATATAAAGTATTTTCTTGTGTTCCTTGAAATTTCTTTGCACGGTGTCCTTGAGAATGTGATCTTTGAACTGAGATCTAATGGATGAGTAGTAAATAGTCAAAAGGTGGAAAAACCAGAGAAGAGCATTCTTGGTAGTCATGAAGACTCTAGGATGAGAAGAACAGTACATCGAGGGGATGGCGCAAAGACCAATGCAGTTAGTGTGTAGAGAGGAGGGATGACAGGTGCAAGATGCACTTGGAGACCCAGACAGAAGCCTGATGCTGAGGGGCTTTCTTGGCCACACTCTCAGATGTTGCTTCTTATTTTATAAGCATTATAAAGTACAGGAAGATAGTGTGTGTGTGTGTGTGTGTGTGTGTGTGTGTGTGTGTACGCACATGTACTTTTCTGCTTTTTAGACCTTCACAAGAGTAAAATTTACGTTTTTGTTACACAATTTGACAGATGCTTTCAGTTGTGGTAACTATACTTCTGATCAAGATGTAAATCAGTTCCAGTAGCTCCCCAAATTACATCATTCTACCCTTTCATAGTCCACCCCTACCCCTCCTCTGACCCCTGACAAATACTGTTCAGTGAGGTCTTAGAGCTATGTAAAAGCTCAGTTGAAGACACAAGACTAAAATTCAAATGAGAAAAGAGATGGTCCAACACCATGATAGTATAAGAAGCGAAGAGGCATATATTCAAAAGATGTTTAGGATCCAAAATCAAGAGAACGTGGTGAGGTTAAATACTTTAATTTGAATATAGAGAAGGAAGCATTCAGGAGATTCTCAGATTTCTTGCTTGAGTAAATAGAAGGCAGTGGGACATTTCAAGAAATGGGAAGAGCAACTATTGTAGACAGGGATTAAGTTCAGTTTATGGAGCCAATGAGACCTCCAAGACCAATGGTAGGTGGAATAATTTTGGATCTTGAACCCCTTAGAGAGATTTAAACTAATGATTTATATTTGAGAGATGGGACTTTTTCAAAGGAATCTAAGCCCTTTTATTTTTGTGCATAATAATTTTTTGTAAAAGTAAAAATATTCATTGTGTGTAAACTGTGTACTAGGCATCATTCTGAATGTATATGTCTTTAATCATGGAATTTACCTGAAAGTGAAAAACATTTGTTTTACGGATAAGAGACTAAGAAATAGAGCAATTAAAATGTATGACCCAGGGGATATCCCCTCTATTTGTTAGATGGGATGTTGCCCAATTCATGAATCCCTTAATAAAGTTAATTAGATCTTTTAATAAATAGATAGGGGGTGACTAGGGGGCTCAGTTGGTTAAGCATCTGACTCTTGATTTCAGCTCAGGTAATGATCTCACCTTTCATGGTTCATGAAATTGAGCCCTGCATCAGGCCCTGTGCTGAGAGCATTTAGCCTGCTTGGGATTCTCTCTCTCTCTCTCTCTCTCTGCCCCTACTCTGCATGCTCACGTGCTCTCTCTAAAAATAAATAAATAAACATTAAAAAGAATATCAAGGTTTCACAGCTAGTAAGACTCAGGTGGTCATACAAAAGCTGTTTCTTAAATTCAGTTACTAATAACTTGATCAGTTCTATTTTATTAGGTGGTTAAGCCAGTGGTATTTGCTGTAGGAAATTAATCATAATTGTCTTTGAAGCTTTTAACAGTATAAATGCAATTATACTTTTACCTTACCTGCCTAGTAGGGGAGCAGGGCTTGGAGGATTTTTGAGCTGTTTCCAGCTGATGGTCACATGTTCTTCTTTCTCCTTCACCAACATATATCACTACTGTCAAACACATGAAGATTGACATCCATTGGATTGGTGGTCAGTCCTGAGATTAGTGATTTATTGTAGATATTAATGGATTATAGAAATAAGCTGCCAGCAGATGTTGGCAAACAACTATTCTGGACTAGAGGTTGCTTGCATATATTCTGTGCGTATATACCTGCACACTGATGACAATGAGATAATGTCATTCTTGCATAAAACTGCTTTTTATGGACCATGTGTTGGCCACTAATGTCATATTATGGAATTTATAGGTGTACTATTGAATGAAGAGGTAAAACTTAGGATTGTTTACAGTATGGTCTCTAGGTCATATGGACAGAATTGCAGAAATCTATCCAGGCTATGCAGGTTATATAGACTACATGTAAATACTGCTTTTTCTTACATATTCTTGAAATTCATACTGTACATCTCCTTTATTTATACTTTATAGTGAAGAATGGTATTTAAAGAAATATTCTCTCATAAAAACCTAGACTCTGACAAAACGAATGGCATTTCTAAGCCATCTATTTGGTAAATCTACATGTTCATATAATGCATCTGGATATAGTAATAGGCTCCTCTTCTTCATTTATGTTTATGGGAATGAACCTTCAAATCTTAATTCATAGAAAAGCTTGGTAATGTTTCTTCTCTGATGTTGTTATGTAATTCAAACAGCAAAAGGTGTCTCCCATATATCCAAAGAGACATGAGTGAAACCAAAATACTTATTTTGCATTGATTTTATTTTTCACCACCAAAGAACAAAAGCTAAAATAAACCTATAGGCAAAATAACAGCAACAACACAACATGTTGACAATGTTGGGTTTTTTTTTTTTTTTTTTTGCAAAGCCTATAGTAAATTTAGTATAAATGTATCATTTTAACCTAGGAAATTAACCTCTTTCTCAGCATTAGAATTACCTTTTTCATTGTGCAGAAGAAACACAAGCCTTGTTGTTGTATCGGGCCTATTTGTGTACTCGGTATTCACTGGTGATGAGAAACAGAGATTAAATTGGAGAATAGATCATTGGAGGTGACTTTTGCAATGCAATACTAATATAAAAATGGATTTATAATCTTCTCTTATTCCAAAGGTTGAATAATGATTGGGCTATAACATTTTGACCTCCTGTTCACTCCCCAGGGGACCATGGCCCAGATACCCCCTGTGGTTTTAGTAGATCAGACAATGTGCCCTCTCCCTAGAGGGGGCTAAATGCCGTATGCCAGAGGTATGACCTCAGTATTTCCCATTTATGCTGTTCTTCCTTTTGGCTCATTCCCATTTTTAGCCTTTAGAAGAGGAAGGTAGAGAAAAATGGGTAGTCAGTTCAACATGACCTCTTATATAAGACAGTCAAGGCCTGGGATCACGGCCCAGCTCCCAAGGCCTATGTCATGTAGGAATTTTTTTTCCTTCAGTAATTTCTAGTGTTGTAACTGGAATGGTTTGGAGGTGAGGGGAGAAACAATAGAGAATGAGTAAAAAAGAGAGAAGCAAGTTGTTTCATGGGGAAAACTCTTGGCTGTGATTTCAGACTGTTAAATCCTATAAAGAAATAAAATGGGAAATGCTTATCATGTAACATAAAACAAGATTTAAATGTGTGCATATTTTATCATTGCAACTGTTTTTCAAAAGTACCAAATCATAAGCATAGGGAGAAAAAAAGCTGGAAGGAAATAGACAAAAATGTTAACAGTTGTCATATTTTGGCAGAGAATATATATGTTTTTTCATATTTTTCCAAATGTTGCATTTTCTGAAATTTTAAATGAGTTTGGCCAACTTGTATAATATAAAAAGATACAAATTAGTGTCAATAGCTGAGATCTGGTTGGTCATCCAAGAGTCTGATCATGGTTCAGGATAAAAAGCATGGAAGTGAGCAAGAATGTAAGCATTATCTTCAGGATACTTGGTGTTCTTTCTGTCATTCATTTCCTACACTGCATCACCACCGCTATCTCCCTCACCTAGTCTGTCCTCAAACCTAGAAGGCTTCCTTCTGCAAAAACCTTCCTACTCTTTCCATCCTTATGAACATGCAAGATCCTTCTAAAATCTCCACTAAGGAGCAACACATTCCTTCCCTAGCTGCTCTCACCAGGGCATCTGCAGCAGGTGTGAGAGGCTGATTTTCGTTGATGATATTGCCATGTGTCCCTTTTTATTGTGGTGGGGGTTTAAGATACTACAAGAGAACTCTGGGGAAATATTTTTTGATAAATGTGGAAATTAGCCCTAAATTTGAATTCATGGGATCTGGATCTGAATCTTCTATCACTTCAAACTTCTTAACTTTACGCAAGTAGCTGAATCTATCTTTTCTAAGCCTCAGTTTGCTCATAATTACAATGGAAAAAATAATACCCATTTTTTGTAAGGATCAGTCAGCATTATTCATATGAACTAAAAGACCTGTATTGACCATGCCTATTATTTCTCACAATCAAGTGATGAGACGGGTATTGGGATAATAATGGTAGAGAATATTGCCTCATTACAACCCACCCCTGTTTCTCTCTCTTAATAAACTAGGGGAGACCCACTGGCCTTCTCCCTTCTCCAATTTGGGTTTAATTTAAATGAATTTAACGTTTATAGAACATTTACTATACACCAGATCTTGGTCACTTGTTACACATTATGTTTTGCCTGGTGACCAGACAATAACTAGAGGTCAGTATTTGTTTTAAATTTGACCTGAGGAAGTACAAAGTGGTGATAGGGCCATTTTATTGTTTTATTTTTTTAAATTAATCTTTGATTTTTTTATTTTTTATTTTTATTTATTTTTATTTTTTATTTTTTAATAGTTTGTCAAATTGGTTTCCACATAACACCCAGTGCTCTTCCCCACAAGTGCCCTCCTTCATTACCACCACCTCCCTTCCCCCCACTCCTCCTTCAACCCTTGGTTTGTTTTCAGTATTCAATTAGAAAACATTTTAGAGAGATGTCTGGGTGGCTCATTTGGTTTAGTGTCCTACTTCAGCTCAGGTCATGATCTCATGGTTCGTGAGTTCAGGCCCTGTGTCAGGCTCTGTGCTGACAGCTCAGAGCCTGAATGGAGCCTGCTTCAAATTCTGTGTCTCCCTCTCTTTCTGCTCCTCCCTTGCTCATGCTCTGTCTCTCTCACAAAAGTAAAATAAACATTAAAAAAAATTTAGATCATCCATGCCAGCACTGGTGTGACTTCTTGTCCCATTTGAAAGTGTGCTTCACTGGCTGTGTGGCAAAGATGTTGTGAAGTCAGAATTTCATTCCATGTTAGCAATCACTGGAAAGGTTCAGGTTTAGAAATGAGAGAAATTAAAAAAAAAATGAAATTACTGTGAATCTTCACTGGCCCTTAAATGTACTCCCAGAACTCTCCACAACTTTGAGAATACAAAGAGATGAGAAGGGAGGGCAGATAAGTAGTGGTTTTCATTTGTAAATGCGTTTTTCTGAGGATCACAGGATTTCTTATATCTATTTCACCTTCAAAATGGCATTGTTGAGTTCCCCGTAAAGGTTACTCATGAATCTGAGGATTTGCCTTTCTGACTCAGAGTTTACTGGCATTTGCTAAATGTTTGGCTTCGTATTCATCTTTGTCTTTAACTGTGATGAAAGTAAGGTATTGTCTCATTTATTAGATGGCACTTGCTGTGCTGAATTAAGGTTGAATCATTTGACATTGGTCCTACCGTGGCTTTAGTCTTCTGAAATGTTTTGTAGCTTCAACCTGTTTGCATGAAATTTTATTTCCACCTGTCCTTTGTCTAGCCTTATAGAGTTGTCTAAGGCTATATACATTAGCTATTGCTGAGTAACTTTTACTTCTCCACAAACTGACCTTTCCCAGGTAGCCTGAGCCATTCCCTCAGTGAGAGGATTCCTTAAGCATGGATTGCCCCATGCATCCCTACTTTTTGGCTTTGTCTTCTCTAGTTACAGTTTGGTTACACCGTGGATAAGAGGAGCTGTCTCCCCAGTTATGAAAGCTAAAATATTCCTTTCTGGGTCTTTGTGGAAAAGGTCAAGAAATTAATTTTAGATGAGTATCTTCACCTCCTTAGCTAGTTGCTGTATTAATGATCTCATGACTGATTGCTCCTTACACCGGCCCCAGCACAGGTCAGAGGAGAGTGAGAATGTGCTCTATATAATGAGGCAGGAATCAGAACCCCTAATATTTTATCATTGGCATATAGATGGAAGGAGTCAGAATAGAAAGAGGCTAAAGAAGCCTAGTGCCATATACAGGGCTGTGTGTTCCACTGAGTAAAACACCTTTTGCACTGCTGGGAGGGAGGGGAAGGGATGGGTAGATAAAAGGCCTGAGTCTAAACATTTTTATTTTTTCTTGATGTTTTTATATCCATCTTGGGAAACTAAAATTATATTGATTTTTTCTACTTTGTATATTTAACTTTTTCCCAAAATACAGAATCCTTGAAGGAATTGAATAATGTTCACCTATGTACTCATCACTGAAACTTAATAATCCTGTCAATATTTTTATACCTTTTTTCAACTAATATCTAAGCAACTTTCCTGTATTTTTTTTGTCTCTTTTAATCTAGGAAAGACTTCCAAATTCTTTTTTTTTCTTCCCTGACATCATTTTTTTAAAGAAGCTAGATCAATTTTGTTTTGAGATATACTACATTCTTCATTTGTCTGTTTTCTAGTAGGATTTTTTTTTATTGTTTTGTTGTTTTTTGTTTTATACTTGTCCCTTTCTCCTCAGCATTTCCTATAGACTGCATCAGTCTCAAAGCATAATCAAATTCAAAGCCAAATCAAATTTGGCAAGAATGCTTCATAAATGATGCTGAGTACTTGATTTTACATCCAAGAAAGAGGTACCTAATGTCGGGTTATCCCACTTTCAGTGATACTAAGTTGTTCACTTGGTTGAGATGGTGACCACTAGATCTCTCCATTATACATTTACTCCTTTGATATTACCAAGCAAACTTTTGGGCAATACTTGATTACTATCAAACCTTGATCTACTTGTCCTCATAACCATTGATGGTCTTGGCTTTCTGAATCAATCATTTCATTAATGTTTGCTTAATGGTGATTTTCTAGTTTTATCATTCCTTTACATTTCTTTTCTGATATTCTTTGTAATTCTATTTTTCACTCAACATGATAGGGATGAACTCTGGCTCTTCCTAAAACAGGAAGGATAACCTCTTAGTCCCTTCCACTTAAATATCAATATTCAGAGAACAAAATTGATGTAAACATCACCTCTAATTACAGCATGTGCATATTTTTATGTTCCCTCTTTAGACTCAAAGTGTACCCAAAGTTTTTATTCAGTGTTATATAATTAGTTATGGCCATCATTCTTTTTGATGCTCAAATTGTTTGAAATTTGGACAGTGAGAGCCTCCTCAAACACTCTTATGACTTTTCCATATGTCTCTATTCATCTCTAAGAACTCCCTTGCTTTCCAGTAAAAGACTCTGGGCTTGCTTTGCATTTTTTCTAACCCATATCAAGCATTAGTCATTTCTCCAAGGAAACCTCATTTCCTTTAATTAAGGACTAATATTCTTCAATATCATTGTGAGGAATGTTCACTGCTACCTGGAAGCCACACTTCCAGAAACTTTCAGTGAAAAGAATGAGAAAAAATATATAATATATATTTATATTCAGTATATGTAATATGTTTATATGTAATTTATATACAACATATATTATAAATTACATGTTTAAAACATTAATTCATATTAAACACTTCAGATGTTTGCTGTGTTTTTTGATATTTGTTTCTGTGTTCTCTATCATATTTATCTTTTAGTATGCTGAATTGTATATAGTTTTTTTAATGTTTATTCATTTTTGCAAGGGAGAACATGAGTGGGGAGAGAGCAGAGGGAGACAGAGATACAGAATCTGAAGCAGGCTTCAGGGTCTGAGCCTGAAGTGGTGCTTGAACTCAAGAACGGTGAGATCATGACCTAAGCTGTAGTCAGACGCTTAGTTGACTGAGCCACCCAGGCACCTCTGAATTTCAATCCATATTCTTACACTATGACTTTTAGATTCCTTAGCTTATGCATAGAATATAATGATCTTAACAATGTGTCTATTCTGCTTCTAACTTCTCTTCAAGTAAGATCTGCTCTTACTCAGATATTTGCCATGTCTTTAAAATGCCAATATTTTGGGTCAAGTTTCTTGTTTTATTTGTTTAAATAAAACTGGTAGTCTGTATGTTGAGGTGACTCGGTGGAAGTCCACTTGGCTGTGGGAGCTACCACTAGTCCTCTCTTCCTTTGCACTTGAGACTTGGCCTCTGAATTTTTCTCAACTCTTCAGGCAGCCACCACATATTGGCATGCTGACTCAAACTCATTTACCAGCCCTAATCTAACCAGACAGTCTTGCCTAAGATAAAAGATTATACTTCAGCTCAGTGCTTAGTTAGAGACTATATCAGGCCTATAGTTTTATAATTATGGATTTTAGAATAGGCAAAACTTGAAAAAGGGCAGTAGCATGGAGTTGGATGTAGTTAAGCAATTTTTAGGCAATTCTGAAGATTAGGAAGCCCAATGCATTTTGAGAATAATTAGCTGTGGGAACAGAAATGGACAGGGATCATCTCAAAGTTTCACTTCTTTATTGTGCTTTAGTAAATTTAGACATTTTTAAGAGAGTGAGACAGACTTGAAAAGAATGTATGTTAAATTGATGTGCCACTTAACAAACTTATAGGGAAAATCATGACTTAAATATGTATAAGAATAGTAGCTGAGGTTTCTGCAGGTGCCATAGGTTTACTTCCCTTAGATGTTATTTTCAGTGTCTTAATTGTTTTCAGTATTGGCTAATGGGGCAGACAACAGAGGACATTTTCTCTTTGAAAATAAGATTTTGTTATCTTTCTAACATACTTTCAGACTGAATCCCAAATCCCCATCAGGTGCTTCTCGATCTGTATGACAAGGTTTTGGGGTTCTTGTAAGGTGCCGTTGCTCACTCTCACACATCACCACAGACAAAATGATCCACAGGATGCATTGTCATTGAAAATGTGTTTGGTATAAAGAGAAAAACTCATCAAAATTGAAAACAGAGACCCTGAACTTGACCTACCCTTTGAGTATAGGGCAGCTGCTGGGCAGCTTTATTGCTACTTCCAGGGTTGGCGGCACCATTCAACAGTAACTTTATAGAACAGGGAAGGGAAGACAGAATAAAACTACTCCCTTTTATGGTCTGCCAGAAAGATAGAGGAGAAGATAGGACTATTGGACACTAGCAATACTGCTGGCCAACTGCTTTCTGTCTTCATGGTGCTTTGAGAAGGGATCTTCTTTTTCCAGTGTCTTTAGCTTTGCTTGAAACCATTCTCACTGCATCTCCCTCAGTTCATCCTAAGTGGTTAAGTTTAGCTCATTCTATCCAGTAATGTGGGGAAATCATACCTAGGATTGCAGAAAGTATTTGACTCAGTCACCTGGGTCATTTTCCAGTCTTGGCAGTGCACTTGTATGGGCAACCATGGAGAATCAAACAGAGTGAAATTAGCCAAGCTTGTAAAGACAGGAGTTGACTGTAAATGATATTTTGAGCTTGGTGTATTTAACCATTTGCTGATGTCACATAAGTTTGATTTCAATATAGTTCTCTTAAGAATGGACAATAATTTTGTTACTATTTATGTATAGCATTCTATTATCCTTTCATTATGTTAAACATGTACATATTGTTTTTCCAGGTTGTAATTTTTTGTCAGGACAGGAGCTATATTATCTTATGGTACTTATTCCCCACAGAACCTCATACAGTACAGAACACAGAATAGGTGTCCACTGACCCCTTGGGAAGTGTGTGTAAAGTTTATTTTACTGTCTCTGTCAGAAAGAATGTGAAGAAGAAAAAAAGATTGGAATAGTTTACTGGATAATATAGGAATAGCCAAGTATAACCAGGCTTTGTGTGGAGATTTTAAACATTAAAACAGAGTGATGAAATAAAGTGTATGATAGGCAGTGAGTAGGAGGAAAAATAAGACATTTGAAGACTTTGCAATTTCTAGGGGGAAGGAGAGATTCAACTAGGGAAATTAGAAGAACATAAGAGTCTATCAGAGAATGAAAGATCAGTCATATTCCTGAATAGTATTTGGGGAAATGGAAAAATCCAAGAATGTTAGGCTGTTCATATCTTGTTTTTAGCAAAAAAAAAAATGGTTTAGGAAAGAGGAGTGCCACAGTTGATTTTCGGAGTAAACTGTGTCTAAACTGTGAGGGAAAATGTATTTTTGGATACAAGTTTTAAAATAGGCTTAAGTTCCCTGTGTTGTGTTTCACAAAACTGTCTTCTAAGTAAAAGTTGATAACCAAGACCGACTTTCCTGTAGATACAAGAAATGAAGGGTTTGCTGAGGATTAGTGTGAGGAGGAGGAGCACATGGTGCGAATGTTGGGATGCTGGAACAGTGGAAATACTGGGCAAGAAAATAAGCACAGAAGAGCTGGAAATGCCAGGCAGAAAACACAGAAAGGCGGGAAGAGGCAAAGCAGTGCTCTAGTTCCTTTGCTGGTCATGAGAAGCAGAAATACTGTAAGTCCAAAAACTCATTATCTCATCACTAAGGGATGACCAGCACATCCAAAGCCATAAGCTTACCCTCTCACAGGTATAAATAGTACTCTGTCAGTAGAAGAGAGTCAGGGAGGGGAGACAGAAAGAGAAACAAACATTTGGCCAAAATAAAGCATAGAGTCATGCAGATACACCATGATGTAGAATGTTTAAATAGAACACTGAGAAATGTCATTCATGAGAACTTTGAAAACCATAAATAAGAAACATATAATGTTAACATGACTAATAGAAGGGGTAAACTATACCAAATAACTCATTGGAACACACATTTTGTAAATCTGGACAAACATCATTAATAATGGGCTAACCCTAATAAGGAGACTGTTGCTCCACAAATCAAGGATAGGAAAACACATCATCTGAAATGACAGGAGGAACAACTAAGGCACATGCTATACTTATATGCCTCTAATTTGCAAATCCAGTTCACAGCACAAATTAATTTGGAAGGCGGTTTGAATTTTGGAATATATTTCTTGTAGGAATAATATTCTACACTAAGTTCCCAAGCCTGTTCACAAAATCACTTTTATACAAACGTGAATCTGAAGCCTAGAACCAACAGCACTGTCTTATTATTTAAATGAATTGATTCTAATTAACCACCACATGTGAGATTGTCTGATAAACTGGGTAGGCTAAGGTGCTTCCAGAACCTACATGGCTCATTAGCATATGATTGAAGAGTGTTCTCTTTTCCACTGTAATGAGTCAGGGCATTGAGCTTCTTTATTTTGTGTTTCCTTTATAGGAAATATTGATTTTTATGGCATTTTAATATAATAGACCTTGAGCCTTCATGAAAGACAGGAGTATTTACTCATCCTCGGGTCTTCAAGTGACTTGAACAGAAGACCATCTCCATGTATAAGCAGCCACATAGGTTAATACAAAAAATAGATCCTTTTCCTTTAGGTTAGCTAATACATGATGCTATGTTAGTAGCAAACACTTAGAAGTATATTGCTTCTTATGGAGTACTGTAACTTGAAAGTAGTGAATGAATTAAACAAATCTTTTGGTAGCATATAGTTGACTGCATTTGAATATACCCATCCAGTAAAAGAATATATATAAAAATGAGAAAATAAGATAATATATGAATAGAGAATGCATAATAAATTCTACACAGGTAGAATTCAATTTTTGAAAATGCCATTTTAACATCTGGTTTTGTATAACAAGGCTGTTTCCAAATCCTCCTGACAGCCCTTAAATATTCTGTTTTGCTGATATGGATAAAGACAATCTTTGGAAAAGAAAACTACTATAAAACAGATGTATTCAAAAGTTTCTGAACATGGAAATAATAAACCTTTATGACAGAGGCATTTGGGAGGGGGAACAATAGGGCTGGAGGGAAGTTGCAAAGCGGAATGCTACAGTATGGGAGAGCGAGCAGAGATCTGGGAGGAGAAGGTAAGAGAACGAAGGCAGGTGCAAACCCAGGAGTCATCCTGAGGATGGGTCCTAGCTGGGCTTCATACAAGGAAATGGATCCTCTCTTGTCCCAGAATAGTCAAAATGCTGCCCCTCTTTGTTACCCAAGGATTTGACATTTGCTGTACTTAACTATAACTTCAAAATTGGTCCATGTCCTTATGTTATCCAGATCTCATTGAATTAAGTCTTTAAGTCATTCATTTTTTTATTTCTGGGTTTATTTTTTAAATATAATTTATTGTCAAATTGGCTAACATATGGTGTATACATCATGCTCTTGGTGTTTGGAGTAGATTCCGTGATTCATTGCTTATGTATCTTGTCCTGAAACTCTTCTGACAGAATATTGGACATAAAGCTATGCTTTGGTTTGTTTACTTTCTTTTCCCAGTTGTGACTCTTTATAGCAGGGATAGAGAGTGCTTCTGCTTTGCTTTTACAGTCAACCTTAAAGTGTTTCTTTCTTTCTCTAACCCACTCTGTAATACCTCACAGTGTTAGCAATAGAATGAGCTGAAAATTAAAGGTCTTACTCTTCCAACATTATTTAGTTGGCAGAGAAACAGCCAAACAAGTAATAACTGGTAACATTTACCCAGAAAGTTTTATGTTTGTAAATATATATGGTATCTGGTATTTAATTAGTGACATGAATGCTTGACTTGGAATACCTTTTTGGAAGCAGGTTTGTTTGGGGGTTAGGTAGAGTATTAGGTACCAAACAGGATAGAGGAGGAACAAAACAGCTGTTAAGTTTTTATTTACTTTAAAATTTCACAGTGCTCAGTCTTCACTGTGAGACTCTTTCTCTGTCTTCTGTTTTTCCCTGGTTGCTTGGGGATAGAGGAGGGACTGAGAGGTGTGCATATCTAACATGACCTAAGAGAACAGAGTAAACCAGGAAGATGATGCGAAGGGGATTCTATGGTTATAAGAGGTGGAATGAGAGAACTGAGACAAGTCCTCAGGGAAATTCATGTTATGCAGGAAAGAGAAAGGGTGTAGGGAGAGGCATCTGATGACCTGACCACACACAGCCACTAAACTTTTCTCTTATTCATAAATCAGCCTTTAATGTATTGTCCAATATAAGGTATTCTTTAGAGTGCGACAAAGTACTATTAATAATTCAGTACTAATAATTACAGGTGTCAACCAGAATGCATGATTACTTATTTAGAGATTGCACCATCATAATTTCTTTTATAAAAGTACAACTTAAAGACTTTTACCTTGTTTAAAACAAATCCAACTCTGAGAAAAAAAATCTGGATCTAGCATGGAGAAGATAAACTTTATTATTTTAAGCACCTGAAAAAATGCCTTCTCTACCTTTCACCCTGAACTAACATTTTCAGAGTCAGATTTAGAGATGCCTGGGAGTTTTTTTTAGTAAAATGAGTTAAGCTCATAAGCCATATCCCTAAGTATAAATGGATTTATCAAAGTCTTTTATTTTTATAGTAAATTTTTAGTATAGTTGATATACAGTGTTGTATTAGTTTTAAGTGTACAATATAGTGATTCAACTTCTCTATGCATTATGCTGTGCTCACCACAAATGTAGCTACCATCTATTACCATAGGATGCTATTACAGTACAATAGACTATATTCCCTATGCTTTACTTTTCTTCCCAATGACTTATTAATTTCATAACTAAAATCCTGGATCTCCAACTTCCCCTCACCCATTTTGCCCATCCCTTCACCCTTCTTCTCTCTGGTAACTATCAGTTATTTGTATTTATATGTCTAATTCTGCTTTTTATTTACTCATATGTCAAAATCTTTATCTTTAAAAATTTTTTTAAATGTTTTTTATTTATTCTTGAGAGACAGTGTGAGCAGGACAGGATCAGAGAGAGAGGGAGACATAAAATCTGAAGCAGACTTCAGGCTATGAGCTAGCTGTCAGTACAGAGCCCAATGTGGGGCTCAAACCCACGAACGGTGAGATCATGACCTGAGCCAACGCCAGACGCTCAACTGACTGAGCCACCCAGGAGCCCCTCAAAATCTTATCTGAAACTTTGTTTAGATGGATACTCAAAAATTCAGAGACCCTATATCATAAATATCAGAAGGTGTGTATGTGTGTGTCCATACACACACTCTCTCTCTCTCTCTCTCTCTCTTTCTCTCTCTCTCAGATATTGCTTAAGAGTAGTCATCAAGTGAAAATCCAAAAAGGAAAAAGAGGCTTTCTTAAAATGTAGTCACCAGGGTACCCTGTAAGACTGACTCTGATTATACTAAGAACATTTTAATGACTTATACTTCTTACTACTATGGAACTTTACTACTTTATAGTGTTGCAATTAATTAAGTAATGAAAAATTAGTTTTACAGTTGTTTTTAGAAGTTTGAGTGACAAAAGAAAAGTGAAATAAAGAACATATCTGAAAAAATGAAACTGCCTTTTAAATCCCTTGGGTTTTGTGAAGAAATAAAATAATAGATAAATTCAAATCATTATCAAAGGTTTTCTCTGCTCATACAAAGTGAAATAGAAAATCCATATGGTTGCATTTTAGTCCTACCAAAAAGTAACATTTTACAGAGTCTGGCCTCAGTCCTCAAGATATTTCAGACATATGTTTTTGCCTTAATACGTCTAGATGCTGTCTCATTCCTCCATTTCGTTTTCCATGTATAGACTCAGCCATCATGTATTGCAAGTGAACTCACCTCTCCCTAAGACATGTACTGAGCACCTGACTCAGAATTAAACTTTTAACATTTTGTAGGTCAACCTTAAATCATTGATGGAGCAGAAAAAAGAACAGAGGGTCTATTGTATATTTCTCTATGGGGGAACATGAAAAAAAAATGAATGGCTAGAGAAGCTATGGGAACTAAAGCTGCTAGCAGGGAAATCTGACAGTCATGGAGTGTTCCTAAAGCACTAGGCTAAAAGAACAGATTTGTGATTTATGCTTCAGAGTCTGGAGTTTGTGAAAATCCATTTGAGGAAGTTTAATGTGAGGAAGGCAAACACTCTGAAAAATTAAGTTTACAGAAATCACACTGCATATAAAATGGTCATTTACACATGAATTGTGTTTAATTACTTAATTGATTAGAATATATAGATTTATGTCTCTTTATATAGTCTATAAACAAACACCCAGTTTATTAAAGTGCCACATAAGTGATGCAAGCCCATTTCTTTTGCTCTGCGGACTAGGTGAGCTTCTCTGCCATCTATGGCAACTCCGAACACCCACACTTAAAGAAAATGTCCATTGTGGAGTTTCAGTAGATGGGCAAAAATGTTGCCTGCACTGGCTACACCCACCCCACCCCACCCCACCCTTACTTCCTGCAAAGAAAAGGGAAAACCATTCCTGGGTGACTCAGCAATTCCGATTGCAGAGAAGTATATCCCCTTTTAGCCTTTTTCTGCTTCCTCTTATGATAACAATTACAGAAAGAAAAAAAAATATTCTCTGGGAATTTATTCAGAAGAGAAAGACACTAAACAATATATTTAATGAACAAAGGTGGAGAACAAGACCTAGAGTATAGATAGGAGAGGATAGAGAAAACAAATAGAAGGGAAAAGGTGCCAAAATGATTAAAAGAGTCAATGTAATGGTGACGACAGTTTTTTGTCTAGAAAAATGAAAAGGAAAAATTAATTGTAAATTCTAAGTAGGAAATGGACCACTAGCCTACCAAAAAAAAAAAAACCTCAAAAGTAAATGTACAAATAGAATTATTCATTTAAGTATATGACACTGATGTTTAAAAGTTAGTATATGAGTATTTCTTGTAAATGTCATAAAATACCTCAATGTTTCTGAATATTAAGCTATTTCAAAATACTCATATGCCTGGACTGAGTAGGAAATATGTTTAGATACTTAAGTTACTGGTTAATATTCTTTCAAATATCTGAGAGTTGTATAGACGCAATGTAAAAAAAAAGAAGAAAATCAGAAATGATATACAGAAAATAGTATAAAAAAAGCAACATATGTGTGAATAGAAGATTTTATTTTTTAGATTTAAATTTGTGTATTACCAGTATTTTTCTTAAAGGATTTGAATGTGACATACCTATCTTGTGATACCAACCCTCATTTCCTGCTGGGCATATTGACAGATTGGCTCATTTACTTACCTTTCCTAGCAGGGCAAGCCGTGATACATCACTGGATAAGTTACATGTGCTTTTACCCTATTTTTCCCCAATTATTCATATTTTGGACTGTGGGAGAAAGCTGGAGAGTTGGAGTCTATGAAGTTCTTAGTAGGTGACAGACCTACTAATAATGTTTCTTTTGTATTTTCTTTCTGTTCTGAAGTTGATCCAATGATAAATGAAAGTATATTAAATATTTCTGAACACATATATGTCAGCTTGGTAAATTTTTCACTAGTGTGATTTTCTATATTTCTTCCTAAGAGATTCTTTTCCGGATTTTTTGAAATAACTTGCTGTGACCTTGTGTGCCTTGTCTAAAAAACCTAGCAAGCTTTGTGACATTGAATGAGTTTTGAAAAACCACTTTGTTGATTAAAGAAATTTACTGGACAAGAGGATTTGTTTTCCCTTTCTGACTTAAGTTCAATTTTCCCCTTCATTTGCTAAAAGGTTGGCTGTCTTAAAGCATGGAATGAATCTTTGTCCTTGGCCACGGTTGGACAAAACAGACATTGTGGGTCCATGCTTGACTTGGTGCTGTCCATATAGGCACTGCGTAAACCTTAAGACATGGCTGTATTAAACTTCAAGCTTCACACCGATAACAAATGCTTGTATTTAGCAACCTTAAAAAAGGTAAAGATACCTTTTTAAGTTTGGGATTACAATCATCTTTTGGTCACAGTTTCCAAACTCTTTGTCTGCAGGTTAAGTGTCACAGACTGTCAGATGGTGTCCACAGCCAGAATGGTTGAATCAACCCGGGTTATAAATGTAGACTCTCAAGTCCAAAGACTTGAGAAAAATAGATAGTTGCTTCCCCTGGGTAAATGAGAAGAAAAGATAATGGTAATAAGTCATGTGATAAAATTAGGCTAAACATTTTATATCTGTATGATTCTATTTATACTAATGCATCTTCTAGCAAGTAAGGTATACATGAAGCAGCTCAAAGTCAGGGTGGTGAAATAACTGTTTAAAGTTACCCAGATGCAAAGTGAAAGAATTGGGATTCAAGCTGTTACAGAGATGAGATGGAAGGAAAGAAAAGCAGATACATAATGTTGTCTAGGATAATCCTGATTGAGAAAATTATGCTCCATTGTCAAAATATATATTCAAATATATTTTAAAATGTGTTCTATATAAAAATTTGCATATAAAGCCTGGGTATTATATTTCTTAGACATCCCCCAGCTTTACCAAGATATAATTGACAACGAAAATTTGCACATATTAAAGGTGTGTTACCTAATGTTTTGATATGGATGTACATACTAAAATAATCACCACAATCAAACTAATTAACATATCCATCACCTCACATAGTTACATCTTTGTATGTGTATGTGGTGAGAACACTTAAGAGGTACCTTCTTAGCAAATTAATATTAACTATAGTCACATTGTTATACATCAGATTTCCAGAACTCTGTCTGGGGAGATGTTGGTCAAGGGGAAATGGAAGGATGTTGGACCTTTTTAATAGTAGTAGGGAGTATCTGTTTAATCAACCACTATAAAACCTGGGACAAAATACGCCATTTGGAATTACATTCTGGTTTTAATATGGTGATATAATCTGGCTTGGGCATACAGGCAATGTGATTGTAACATCTGTTACCAGACTTATCACCCGGGTTGATTAAGCCATACTGGCTGCTGGCACCCTCTGACACTTAGTCTGTGCAACTTAACCTTCAGACAGAGATCCCATGTAGATGGTGACATTTTCATGGATTAACTGAACCTTTTACCCTTTATCTCTGTGCTTTTATACTCTGACAGAGCCTTGGTTGCTCTCCATTTCCCAGATTTACTGTGTGTGTTTTTATAGAGTGCATCTTGACAGGTACCACATCAACCCAATACCTTGAAAACAAGCCATATTAGAAAGATAGTAAGTGTGTAAGTATTAATGTAATAGTAAATGATCATATAAGATCATTATCTGAGATTTGGTCACCACTGGTATTTGCTCTATGTTTGAGTTAAATAACAAAGTCTTACCAAAATGGGGGAATCTCAGCTTTGGTGACAGTGCAGTGATATAAAATGTAGGATTGAAAGACATGAGTTCAAGTTCCAGTTCCATAGTTAGCTGGCTACATGACCTTGAGCCAGTTATATAACCATTTTGGAGCCTGGTTGTTTCACCTGCAGAATGATTGGGACAGGTTAGACAAGATCCCTTAGAAGATCCATCTATTGTACTTGGAAGTTCTTTGAAATGACTAAGACTTGAGATTACTCCACTCTGTTAAATATCATTCCAGAAGTTTTGGGCAGTATTTTCTTCATTGAAGGACCATGTTCTTTATGTTGGATACCATTTTGCTATACATAATTATATTAGTTATATCATGCTGTATAATAAATTACCAGAGATATAGCTGCTTATGACAATAGATACTTATCATTTCACAATTACTGTGGATCATAAGACTATTCATGGCTTAGCTGACTCCTCTGCTCTGGATTTCATAAGGCCTGCAAATCATGGTGCCATGTTGACTACTGTCTTCTGGAGCTGGGAAAGCTTGTTAAGGTTATTGGCAGCTTTCATTTCCTTCCAGCTATATGATGGAGGGCCCCAACTTTTTGCTAACTATTGAATGGAGGTGCACTGGGGTCCAGTAGGCTGCCTATAGTTCCTGGCCACATTGACTTTCCCAGCATGACTGCTTACTTTGCCAAGTCCACAATAAGAGTCTCTAGCATTAGGCTCCTAACATAGCTCTTAGGTAATTAATGTAAGGTAATGATGGAACTGACCTCTATCTCCATCTTTGCTATATAATGTAACTGAATCTAAGGAGTCACAGATGATCACCTTTGCCATCTTCTGTTGATTAGAAGTAAGTCAACAGGTACTGTCCAAACTCAGGGAAAGAGTGTCATACAAAGGTTTGAACACCAGCAGGCAGGGTTACTGGGGTCACCTTTGAGTCTATTCACTACAATAATATTAGTAATGGGAAATATTTATGAACCTTCACTTTGTGACAGCTTTTTGTATTCTTGACAAACATGTAGCACTGTTAATATCATTATTTTGTATAAGCAAAAAATGAGTTTCAAAGAGGATCAGATACTTGTCCAAAGTTATATAGAATGAATTTTTTTTCATTTTTCTGTGTTTGGCTTTCTAAAACATGACTCATGGAAATTTGATATTCTCCTCTTTATTTCATCTCAAAATAGGGAGGCCATGACTAAGCAACTGAGTGTATTTTGATTATTATTTCATTGTCCAAAGAGCTAAGCTTTCCTAGAAATATTAAATAGACAGGAAAGTAGCATATGTATGTACAGATATAAGGGGCAAGATGACTGGGAAACAGAAAGGGGCATGTGTGCTCAAGTGCTGATCTGTACAGAGGTTTTAGGGGCAACCTCTAGGGCAGTGGCAGCAGAACATAACGAGGAAAGCTGTAAACTCATGGTGGTATTTCAGACCTACTAACCCTTGATGTCATGAGAACATCTGGACACTTATCTTTTGACAGCCTTAGGTACCATTTTGGACAATCCTTTGAATGAGGATCTGTTCTCCGTTTGTTCCTGTGGAACTCAACTAGTGGGACCCACCACACATAGGAAATATTCTTAAGTGTGCAAGCATTGACTTGTTTTTCCTCTGGGCCTATTTAGGCTCAATCTTTTCAGCTCCCTACATTCATGGAGAACAGTGCTTCTGCTACAAACATGATTGTAACATAGCATTGCCTTTCACTCAGGAGCTAGCTAGGCACAAAGGAGAACTGAAGGGAGGAAGTAACAGGATTTGTTCTGCTCTCCCTACCAAAGCAATACATGAAGCTGGAATCAAGTTCATTAATACCAATGAGAAATATTGAGTTTAGTCTATTATTCAATTCACTTAGCTTTCTTTTAAAAAATTGAGAGGTTTGTCTTTGTCACATGGTGTGTCATGATTAATCAGATATATTGGATAGGCAAATGGCTTAATAGTTATTGCAATTTGTCACATCAGACATGGCTTATCATGCATTATTAATACTCAAATGTAAAATTAGTTAAACTGGATCTGGCTTCTGTTCAAGACAGTTGTGTGTTAGCAATAGTAAGTAAAAAAAAAAAGTGCAAAGGGATGATTTAACCAATATCACCATATCTTTTCCATTTCAGTATCAGGGCTTCTTCAAATTATAATTAATTGAAAAAAATCTTTAGTGGGAGAGCAGAAAGCCTTCCCTTTGAGAGAGGAGGGTGCTTCAGGTTTCTTTAACATGGGTACACAGGAGGTCACATATTCTAGAAAGGTGCTGTTCAATTTTTTTTTCCTAAAGCAAGATGGAAGTTCAGAAACCTATATTTTTACACCTTTTTATTTGCAAACTCCAAAATGTGCTTATTTTGGTACCTGTGTTTTTTGCTAAATTTGATGACTGTACAGTTGTATTAATAAAACCTTGGTACCTTGTTCAGAGCTGTATATAATTACAGAAGGAAAAGGAGTCACATGAGTGTTATTGTTCACTTCCAGAAATGTGAGGGGATTGACTCTTTTTCTAATTTCTTCAGGAGAGGGCCTCTGTCTCATAATCTCTTACTAGCACCCACTTTGTTGACTTTTCAGGTCTTTTACAGTCCAAAAAAAGGGAATTTCTTTCATTATAGTGCGTAGTCCAAGGTGATAGTTGTTTCCTTATATTTGTAAGTCTGTTCTGATTCCAAATGCTTATATCAGTTTATTTTGAGGGGAGGACTATGTCTAGTTAGTAAGACATTGTGAGCAGTAGGTCCAAAGATGACTCAGCATACCATCTCCTGAACTCCTGCCTCATTCCAAGCAAGCTGGTTGTACAATTTTAATATCTCCTAAAAATTGAAATGCTCATATATTATCATAGACAGGCATATTTTCTTCTGATTGGAAAAATCCATTTCTTAGAATATTGATCATTTCATGCTCAGTGACCATTTTCCCCCATTCTATCCATAATGAAAGCTTGCTATAGAATTAGAATCCTACCAGATACAGTGAGATCTTTAGAAGAATTATACAGTGTGAGCCTGGTTTGCAGGAGAGATCAAAACATACCTGATGAGAAAAGATTAAAATATTCAAAGATGGAATATAATTTAATGCAAGTTTGGTGCATATAGATTCTGGTTGTTGTTTTTTTTTTTTTTTAGAAATTCAGAGGAGATCAGATAAAGTTGGGGTCTTCACCTAAACATTTTGGAAGAGTTTGAATTTGAGCTTGGACTAGAGGATGGCTGTTATTTTAGTTGGATGGAAGACAAGAAAAAAGAATAATAGGAAGAGGAACAATACCAAAAAATGTTTTGGACAAAAATAAGGTGTGTGCCACAGAAGTTGAGATAATGAACCTGACTTGTTGAGAAGGTAGGTAGGCAAAGGTCAGATGATAGAAGACTTGGGAAAAGGTTGGACAAAGCAGTTAGATCTCATGCCACTTGATCAGAAGCTCCTGAAAAATGCCATTTGCCTTTAGAGAGTGGGCACTTGGAAAGTAGGGATTCACCCAACAGAAGTCTATCAGTTCTGAGAGGTAAATTCATGTTTGTATTTGTTTGACACATGGATTGGGAGCTTAAGAGCACAAATAACTTCTTTAAAAGAACTCCTTTGTATAGAGAGGGAATTAACATTGTTAAGAGTACCTTCTGTTCTGTGGAAGAGGACTTAGATTCATGATACCTTGGCACAGTAATCACTGATTATTTGTAAGTTCATCAGGAATCTTAGAGGTGTCTTGTTCATTCCAGTAGAAACACCAAAAGAAGAGAACAATAAAATATTTTTTACCAAAGCCTTTGAAATTCCAAAGGTAATGTAATTGTCATCCCATCAATGAAGCCTAGAAACACCTTTTGTCCTGATGTATACTTTATAAATTTAAACAAGCAAAAGTAAAATATCTCTGGAAGTTGTGTCATCAAAATACATTTTCTGTTTAATATTGTAGATTTGCTGTTGAATATAGTCAGTCACAGAGCAACTAGAATCTCTCCTCCATAATGTATTCTCAATGTACTGTACTTTGCTCAAAGTATGATAGAGAAAAAAATTACCAGTAGCAGTTAGATTCACAATTCCAATTATTCCTTTTGAGACTTCCATATATATAACCAGTCAATATCTCTTTTATACTTGTATGCAAACATATATGCAATACTTTTTCATATGAAATTGTCATAGCTGTATTACTACCCCTAGTTAATGATGGTATGTTTCCCATTGAGATTTGGTTTTCTATATAAGAAACTCCTTTTCAGTAAGAATTTTCTTTTTATACAGTCAGAAAACTACATAATTTTGGAGTAAGTTCCCAAAGAAAAAGAATCTAGTAAGCCTAGCCCAATATTCTTGGGATTATTTTAATCCCATTGAAACATTTTAGGGATGTCTAAAATGTATGTCACTTAGTCACTACTCCCCAGTTATTCCTCAATTCCAGAACAATTATGTAAGTTACAGTAGAATCACAGAATGTTAACAAGAAGCTTTAGGCTGCATTTCTTCCAGTAGTTTCCTAACAGATGGCCAGTAGCCACAAGTCATTTGACATGAATTTTATATAATTCTGCTTGAACATGTAAATGTATTTAGGTTAGATGTAAAGATATGGCCCAGTTTACGCAGTCCTGAGTTTCCTGCTACCTTTTACCAAGCTGCTTCTCACCTGCATTTGTTTGTGTCTCTGTATAGATTCTCTTGTTTATATGATTAAAAATATTAGGCTTAGAGTGGGTGAAAGATCTTCTCCTAAGTAACTTCTGAAATCTAAAAATATGGAGTGTCTCCTTGACTCACAAAGTAGCTAGGGTGACAGTCTAACATACTCCTCACCATGCTGTGATTTACTTGGTATTTTTCATGTGCATAATTCACTGCTATCCATTGCCAATTTATACATAAGAAAAATTTCAGAAAGTTGCATTTTATTAACATTGCACCTGTGATCTAAATTTAAACAAGATCTTTGAAGGTGATGCAAAATATTTGAATGAATACTTTTGTTAATTTTTTTAAAAAAATTGCTCTTTATAAGAATTTAATTCTACCTGGGACTAGAAAAAGTGAACAATTATATTTGCCTATAATCACCCCTGGGTTGTACTGGATAGAATGCTTTGATGGACTCCTGGTATAGCTAACATTTACTAGGATGTCTGATATTTGATTGGTTTGTGGATTTGGACCTCATTCCATTAGGATGCAAAACTTGTGGTATGTGAGACTCCTTGAAACGGCCAAAGCTTTCAGAGTGTGCCCAGGACTTGTTTTTCTTTGAATTGCATTCTTTTTAAGAAACTCTAGTCCATTTTCTTTTCTTTTTAAATGTTTGTTTATTTTGAGAGAAAGAGTATGTGAGAAGGAAAAGGGCAGAGAGAGAGGGAGAGAGAGAATCTCAAGCAGGCTCCAGCACAGTGCAGAGCTTGATGCTGGGCTTGAACTCATGAATGGTGAGATTATGATGTAAGCCAAAGTCAAAAGTTGGACGCTTAACTGACTGAGCCTCTCAGGCACCCCTCTAGTCCTTTTCTAAGGAAAAGCATTGAAGGATTATTTTTTGTGGCTAGTTCACATTGAAAGCATGGCATAGACTGGCAGAAAGAAACAGAAACAGTGTAAAGATGCAGAGAACATGCTGTTTGTGAGCTTCTGGAACACTAATGGAATTCTACTCATCTGAAATCTTCACAAAAGTGGGCATGGACCTCTAGGTTTCTTCCACCCACTCCTGCACCCTTACCACCCAACACGACCCTCTCTCCCTTCCCACAATAATAAATCATGTGAATGCAAAAGCAAAAAAAATGCCCCTCAGTGCTGAGAAAAGTCTGATGGCAAGAAGACAATGAGGCGTTGGGAAAGACATTGGTTCCAGAAATTGGATTCTAGGCATGTAGTGCCAGGATGGAGGACTTTTATTTAATTTTATAGAAAAATGTTCAGGTTATTTTACACTGAGATGTGAAATCTCATTTGCAGCTAAGCCCCGGAGGGAGTGAAAGGAACTAGGAGAGCTCATAAAGACAAGCGTAATAGGATTAATAAGAAAAAGGCCGAAGACATAAGCCTTTATTGTAGGAACTCCATGCTAAATTTTAGCATTGATGAAGGGTGAAATGTCGATACTTATCCAAACATTGGTGCCTTCAGGGCACAGCAACTGAAGGATGGTGGTTTCGTAGGTCAACGCTGGTTGGGTAGGTTGTCTGCTTTTCTCAGGAGACAAGGGTCACTCTGACGGAACAGGGAAAGAAAATCACTGTTTGGCAGCAATTCCTGAACCCTCATCACAGAAACAATTCTCAAAATATATTTTATATAATTGGAGTAACATTTAGGTTGTGTAATCATCTGTTGGACAAAAAATTGGAAAATTGATAATTTAGGGCCTGAAGGTTAAATTACTTGTTAATATTTATGGCTTGAATGTTAAAGAAAACAAATAGAATTCTCTGTCTAAAGAGTCAGTTTATGTACAAGTTCCTAGTCACTCATGAACATTGATTAGAGTTTAAGGTGGTAATCAAATTGTTAGCTCTATAGTCGGTTCTTTTTCTTTTATAAAAGTCGGTTGCTACAGATTAACTTGGGCTGAAAATGTGCTTGCAAGAGCAATTTAACTACCAAAGAGACCATCATCTACTGATTTCAGCCACATAGTCAGACCTATTGTCAGGTTAATATTTGGAGCCCCTACTTCATAAATACGTAAAGAAGATGATGCTGACCTGAGGCGAAGGGAGTGTCTGGGTGCTGATGATTTCAAGTCCCCAGAGGACCTCATTTATTTTTCTTAACTTTATGTCACTGAATTGATTTTTTCCACTGTTACTTTTCTAATAAGATGGGTATATTTTTTAAAGTCCTGATTTTTTAGCAATATAAATGCTGCCAAATGGACATTATAAGTGAGCAGAAGTATTATAGTCATTAGAGGAATGAGTTCAAGCATTTTATATCAATGATAATAATGCAACTTAAGTTTAGAAATGGTGCTAGGCCTTAGAGGATATCTCCCACCTGCCCTGACCATATCTGTTTATTTAGACTCAAGTTTCATATTTATAACAGTTATATACTAAGATTACAGAAATGTAAACTACACGAAGATAAAAATTATGGAATATAGAAATGCACATTTTAATTTGGTACAAAGCAGGAACATATATAAGATGTTTTTCTTAATTTTTTTCTAATATAAACATTTAAAATTTGTTCTTCTTGATGATCTTATGACAATATTAAGGCCTCTATATACAGTAGGAAAATCTCTGTATGACTTTTTTGAGATTATCTTAATGAGGTGGTATCAATTAAGATGGCTAGATCTTTTTTCCATGTTTAATAATGCATTTCTGACCATCAAGCTTATGTAAATGAGAGAACACCTGCTTTTAATGTAGGTAGGCTGCCTTCCAATAGCAATGCTGGATTCTGAATGTAGTGTCCATTAAAAAGGCATTTTTACAAAGAGACCACAGATTTTAGTTTAGTTATTAGGAGGTACTGTTTCTGAGGCTTGGGGGTAGAAACGAGAGTCCTTTTCAGGAAAGGTGGCCACGAAATCATTTAAATTCTTCAGAAGAGTTAATTGGGTAAGAAAGGGACCTTATGTTTCCCATTTTCCAAGTCTGTCCTTATCATGGTCATCACCATCACAGTGACGTTTGCTGTCAACGCCATTATTATTTCCAGCAATATCACCATCCTGAGATCTTAGATATCCTGATTAAAAATGATCCCCATGTGCACAGCCAAATTTATTAGGACCAAAATATCCAGTCTGGCTGTTTCTTGTGAGGTTATTTTGGCCTCACATGCTCATGCTTGGTCCAGTGTTTTGAGTATCCACCATGTGGCTTGGTTCTGAAGATGAATCCCAGCCAATGTGGAGGACTGAATGTTCTGGCCGCACCATATTTACACAGACTCAGCCATTGTCTTAATTTTACAGCTTTACTCACTAGCTCTTCGTTATTGAAGATGATAAATAAACATGAGAAATGACCAAAAATTTGTTCATTTGTATTTAAGCGTATCATCAATACATCCATACAAATGACAAGGTCTGGTAAACAGAAGCCACACTGGTGAGTGGGCTGCCTTAGTGAATCAGTTGGAATGACTACATCCAATTCAAATGGGGGCACAGGGATGAGGGCTAGACTCTTGCCAAATCATGCTACTCCCAGCTCTCTAATTTTGTTGCATTTTTATTTGAACTTCCTTTTCAACATTCAACCCTAATTACTCTTTGCAGTCCTTCTGGAAATGCTTTCTCTTTGTCCCTTTATGAGTAAAACAATGAAACCCTTTGATCTTTCCTTCCTTTCCTGCTTTTTTTCTCAACACTCCAGGAGTCAAGTTTAGGAGAAGATTCTACTCTTAATTTTTTTTTTTTGTTTTATTTATTTTTGATACTGAGAGAGAGAGAGCATGAAAGGGGGAGGGGCAGAGAGAGAAGGAGACACAGAACTGGAAGCAGGCTCCAGGCTCTGAGCTAGCTGTCAGCACAGAGCCTGACGCGGGGCTCGAACCCATGACCGTGAGATCTGACCTGAGCCGAAGCCGGAGGCTTAACCGACTGAGCCACCCAGGCGCCCCACTACTCTTATTTGAATAAAGGACTCAGGAGAAATGGATGATGGACCTGGTGACAAAGGAGAGAAAATGCAATTGGGTGCCTGAAGGAAGAAGTGAATGTCTGCCCTCATCTATCACTACTGATTAGCCGCAGTGAAAGAGAGGGAGAGACAGAGACAGAGAGAGATTGGAAATAAATGAATTCAGGAGAGAGGCTGGGCTGCGCTGCCTGGTTTTTCTGGCTCATCAATCATCTCCGTTGTGGCTGATAGGTGGCTCTGTCTCTCCCTCCTCCGTCCCGCCCACCAGAGAATCTGTAACCATGACAGGTGGTCCCTTGTCTGTAGCCCTTTCAGTGGCAATGGTATATTCAGCCCCTGAACAGAATGGCTGAGAGTAGGTGTCTTACTGTCCAATGTGTCTATTCCAGTTTACCTTAAGAGTGTGTGTTTACATGATTCCTGCCCACGTTTTCAGACTGTGGCCTTGCCATTCCCTCCTTGGGGCAAGTGTTGACAGCATGCCGGTCATGCTCACAGTGCCAACACTACCTGATAGGCAGGCATTACATAAACCATTTACTGGAGGTGGGGTGGGGCTTGGGAGGGTCCATAAAAATGTTGAAGCCATCCGAGTGTGAAATGGAAAGATGAAGAAAGTGTTTTCCCAAAGCCATTTATATCTGTCATCTGTTCTGGGTCTCAATCTTAATATGTCTCCTGTTCACTTCCTTCCTTCCATCTTCGCTCCTGAGGCTGGATATTTCTCTGGGAAAACACACCTATAGAGGTATACTTGTTAGGAGTGTAGCATCTTTGTATAAAGCAAAAGCTTCTGTAGCCAAATGTTCTATTGACATTGTTCTTCAAGCATCTTAATAGCACAGAATTCAGGCACATACGTGTAAGTGATTACCAAATCCTACTGGTTTAGCTTTTAAAATGTATTAGAGGGAAAGCATGTATGCTACCATTTAACTTGGGCTATATCTGCCATGCAGGAACTTCCTGTCATTTTGTGATATTTAAAATGATGCAGACATTATTTAAATTTAAAGTGATGAAGCCAGTCTGTAAAGACAGTATTCCTTGTCCTCACCCTGATCCTTGGTTCCATTTCCATTTTTCTCTTAGAAACTATAAATACTCTAATCCTGTGGACAGATAAGAATTCTCAACCTGGGGATGCCTTTTGTATATTTTGCATTTGTCTTTGCTCCCAGAGAATTTTTCCATAGATGATGAATAGAAGTAAGGGGTAGTACTTAAATTGTTTGGTTGCTATTAGACAATGACTAAGATGATTTCTACATATTTTCTGTTGATCCTTACATTGTTTGTAAATTAGACATTATTAGATTTATCTTACACATATGGAAAGTGACCCTGGACATGGACTGAAGAGCTAGTAAATGGCTCTTTCCCATTCTAGCTCTCCAAAGGACTCTAATGTTATCCAGCAAAGCCTTTATTGCCTGCCATCCCCTTTAGTTCATCAAGAATTGTGTCATTAATGCTTTAGTCACCTCTTTGAAAGACACTCAAGGGCCACTGGCTTTTGGCTTCAATGTCTTTGGATTCAGAAACTTTAGATTTAACTCTCAGCCTCTCCCCAGATGAGGTAATTAAAAGATAAGGCTATAAAATAATGAGATTATGGCTTTTACAAATAAACTAGAACATATACATAGAAATGAATCAAAATTTTCAGGTCATTATTCTAATGATGCTATTATTGCTTATTGTATGAAAGTCTTTTGAGGGGAAAGGAAGGGATTTTATTAAAAATTACTTTGGGGCACATGGGTGGCTCTGTCCATTAAGCATCCAATTTAGGCTTAGGTCATGATATTGTGGTTCATGAGTTTGAGCCCCGTGTAGGTTCTGTGCTAACAGTTCAGAGCCTGGAGCCTGCTTCAGATTCTGTCTCCTGCTCTCTCTGCCCCTCCCCTGCTTGTACTGTCTCTTTGTCTCTCTCATTCTCAGAAATAAACATTAAAAATGTTATATTAAATATTACATAGGAAATTGATTCTGATCATTTTACAATCACCCTTTATTCTTGACTCAAATGGTGTCACCCCAATTAGGCACACATGATTTAAGATTACATTTTTCTTAATATAAGAATGTTGTGGGTATGGAAGTCAGAGAATTCTGGGATTTATATTCTAGCTTGAATACTTAGAAGTTGGGTATTCTTGGATTAATTGATTAATATCTCTGATTCTCAATTTTCTTAGCTATAAATGGGAATAGTGGTATATGTCTTATAGGATCCTTTGCAAACTAAAATGTTATTTGTTATGTACTTATTATAGTGCCTGACATGTAGTAGAAGTTAAACAAAAATGCCAGTTTTTTCATTTAAAAAAGACATTTATAATCACTAAATTAAAAAAATGTATACTAGGTTCTTAAATCAATATCAGAAGAGAATTGTGAATTCTCAAGTGATTTTTTAAAAGTAGTATATAACACATGCATAATATAAATGGATCTGATTTGATTAAAGAAATATCTACTTAGCTAAGATTTCAGTTCTATTATTTATTGCTAATTAGACTCAAAGCATATGTTAGTTGGGCGATAAAGAAGAGTGGTTCACTAATTTCAAGGTCTGTAGGTATATTTGCAGTAGGATTTCCTAGAAAATTTGAGAACATGTATGCAAAGAACAGGAGAATGAAAAGAAAATAATATTTATTATGTTTATGATTTTACAGTCAATGTGTCTATATTTGTAATTAAATTTTTAGATTTTTATTGTAATTACAGCATAACTAAAATACAATGTTACAATGTGTCTATTTTTAAGTAGAAAGACTTAAAGACAAGGACCATCTCCTTCTCTGGGTACTGCCCAGTGTGGAACTCACTACTGAGCATGTTTGAATTTAACTTCAGTTCTGGCCATCTATCTGAAACCATGTTTGCCTGTGGTTTGATGCCTAGCTATTTCAGTCCTTTTGACAACCTTCTTGGATTAATGGACAAGTAATTAGTTACTCTATTTTCTGCTGATGTGCAGTCAATTCAAGTGATTGGGATAAATCCATCCTGTACCTACATATTCCTTAGAGGAGTGACCTCAGTTTAAGAAAACCCAATATATGACATTTTAAATTTACAACTAAATCAGGGGCCAATATTTGTATTCTAAAAAGACATATCATCAGGTATATGTCCATATAATACTTATTCTTTTTTAATTTTTTAATGCTTTTTATTTATTTTTGAGAGACAGAGACATCTGGAGCAAGGGAGGGTCAGAGAGAGAGGGAGACACAGAATTTGAAACAGGCTCCAGGCTCTGAGCTAGCTGTCAGCACAGAGCCCGACGCGGGGCTCGAACCCACGAACCATGAGATCTGACCTGAGTCGAAGCCTGACGCTTAACCGACTGAGCCACCCAGGCGCCCCCATATAATACTTAAAAAAGCACATCTAGGAATAATACAGTGTTAAAGTGAGAAATGCTTATATTATAATCATAACAACCATTGTTGCATTTATTTGTGGCTCTAATTTCCTCACATTATATTTAAAATACACACACCCACACACACACACACACACACTCACTTCCTATGTCTTTCATAGAAACTTTATTTCTCAGATTGGAGGGTTCAAACTAAATTACAATAAACTGGCAGAGAGCTGTTTTTCACAGGTGCAGTCTAGTAAAGAGGCGATCTGTCCCTCTGGGTAGAGTTGTTCGACCTGAGACCATGTCAGATGTGGGGTTTTTGTGCATGCATAGAAAAGGAAGCAGGCCTGGGCCTTGAGGACTCCTTACTCTACTGGGCATACTTATGTGGGGCTAGCCTGCAGTTTTCCTGAGGCATCCTAACTAGAGACGTGAGCAAATTAAATCCTTAAATCTGGGCCATCCCGGGAACCAAGAGAAGGCAATAATTAACTAAGATTGTGATGGCTGTGTATATATCAGGGCCTGTTTCGTCTTTCCTTTTCACAGTGTGGATACTCAGTAGTTTTAAATCACTTACGTGGCTCACACCTTGGCCTGTATTACATTTCCTTTGGTCAGTGCTCTTCTAGAGCAGCCAGACTTAGAATCAAATACTGCCCCTGCTATTTCCAGGTGAGTTTGGTCAAAACTTTTTAACAATTCAGAGCTTTTGTTTCCACATGTACCCCCTCCCCCCCAAAAAAGAGTCATAAAATCATAAAATCATGTTTCATAAGACATTGTGAGAATTTATTGAAATAACAGAAAATATGAATCCAGTATTTTTTCTGAAGAAATGCCAGCATTTAATAATTAGTTCTTCTCACATCCACCCTGTGTGTGTGTGTGTGTGTGTGTGTGTGTGTGTGTGTGTGTGTGTTCTACTTTTCAGGGATAACCAGAATGCTATTTGTTTGTTTAACAAAAACCCGTTTCTTTAAAGCCCTCCTTTTAAACTCAGCTCTGTCAGTCAAACGTTATATAATTTTGAGTAACTTGTATACCATTTTAATAACACTTACCTCCCAGGTTTGTTTTATGAATTAGAAATGATCTTTGCAAAACACCAAGCACATTACCTAATGCAATGCTAGTACTTAAAAAGCTGCATATACTGTCATCATTTGTGTTATCATAATCATCATCATCATCACCAGTATCATCATCACTGAATAGAACAGCTGGAAATCTCTGTGACTCTATATATAGCCTACTGGTGGTGGTTTTGTTTTCGTTTTGTTTTGTTTTGTTTTGTTTTTGCAACCTCGCTTACAAGGAAGCAAGTTTATTTTATCACAATCCCAATTGGGCTCTGTGTTAACTAGATGATACCTTTGAGAGGTAAAAAAGATGAGAGTGTGGCCTAACAATTACATGGTAGGCATTTCCGTCCAAGCTGCTTTGTAGGACTTTGTGTATTTTCTTCATCTAACATTTTTAGCAAAACTACTGTGCAACCCTTCCTTGCCGGTGTGCTATTACTCTAAATTACTGTGGTTTCTTTTTACCTCTCTCTCTCTTCTTAGATTTCCTTGGCCATAACTTCCTCTTTCTCAACCTGTCACCTTTCCCCCTCTCCTTCAAGTTCTCTACTCAGCAAATGGAACAAGTACATTTGCCTCTATTCTTCTAGTTAGTCAATTAAGATATCGTGTTTTAAGGCCATGCATGTGTGTGTTGTTTGTGTATGTGTTTCCTTTATGACTTGCAATTATTTTTTCCCTGACTCTGACTTGGCAACTATATTTATTTGGAGAGGAAAAAAACGTGTTATAATTTGATTTCCTAATTTTCAGAGAGAGCTCTCCTGGTTACATGGGGTCGGATTTCACTGTCTGGTGCCAGAAAGCTGAGGCTGCACACAGAGCTGTGTGCTAGGCAAGGAAATACTTCATTAGAGTTGTATTCCACGAAGGCACTTTTGCTTCTTAACGCCTGTGATTTTAATTAAAACCTGGAAAGTAAAGAATTCTCTGGTCGTATTAATGCTTTCATTTCCATTAGGATGGTGGAGTTTATAAACACTATCCGGGTTTATAAATTAGTTCTCATGTGAATAATAAGTGCACCATGTCGCATAGGAAGCAAAACTCTGCCGATCCATCTGTTCCTCTCCCACTTTTTCTTACATTTTTGTTTTCTTCTTCAGAAACTCTTGTAAGAGTCGATCCTTGATTTCTTTTATCTCTTAATCATTATCACGCTCATCTTTCACCTATGTTTCATTTAACATTTAAGCATGCTAAAACCAGACTTTATTCAGGGTTGATAGAAGGGGACATTAGTTGTTCATTTGGGTGGGGGTGACGGAAAGGGAAAAAATGGATGATGGGCATTGAGGAGGGCACTTGTTGGGATGAGCACTGGGTGTTGTTGTGATGAGCCACAGGGATGTACCCCAAAAACCAAAAGCACACTTTACACACTGTATGTTGGTCAGTTTGACAATAAATTATATTAAAAATAAAAATTAGTAAAAATCTTCTTAATTTGGTATGGGAGACAAGATTCCCTATTTCTAAAAACTTAGATTTAATAGAACATTTAAGACATCCATAATGAAAAAAAATTGTATGTACACAGTCATACACATATGGATATATACATGTTTGCCTTTCTGAAGCAACAAGGTCATCAGACACATGGACTTGTTTATATGTAGTGTTTTCTTAATGTATTATCATTTTTCTTCATGTATATCAAAAGGTGAAACCAGATAAACACAGAATCATAGTTAAGATTGTCACACAATACATGGAGTTTGTATAAGAAATGTTTGTGTGCAGAAGCAAATGATAAATTATCAATCTCAGTGAATGGTTTCAATTAGGCAAAATGATATATGGAACCAAATCAATGAGGACCTGGCCTTAAGTCTCTCTCCAATCCCTTTTGAATGCAGAGCAATATAAATGATAAGTAAATATAGACATGTTTAAGGAAGCAAGTGTCCTATGTGGAGAAATAAGTCCCTAGAACTACCTTCTGTTGATTACAGAGCTAGATGGCTTCCAGTCCATAAGCTCATCAGGTATATTGCTGTTCCCAGAGCTTGGAAGAGTTGACTTTAAGGTTGTAGATATTTTCTATAGGTACTTTCTGAGAACTCAGCCTCAGGTGGGCTGTGCAACTTTCTGGTTTAGAGAATTTTCAACCACTGTCTGTGTCTATCTCCCTTTGAAGACCCATTTTGCAGGTGTCAGGACATCCGAGTGAGTGTCCATAGGAGTGTCCATACTGCCCGGGGGGCAGAGCTCTCATCTCTGATTAGGTTGTTGTGTGTCCAGTGCAATTTTTTTTGCAGGGAGGTAAGGTCCAGGCACATTTTGTGTGTGCTGCGCCGATGTGGGAGTATCTGATGTAGGAGGGTGTTGGCAGTCCCTGCCTATGCCTGGCACAAACAGACAGACAGAATGGAATACTGCTAATAGGCACATCTTTGGTGAAATGTGCCAAAAATGAACATGTTTCCTCATAACAAAATATGCATAGCACAACAAACATATGTATGGCAGTGATTGTAAAACTCTATAAATTATCATAATTACAAAGCACCAAATTATATTAGTATATACCTTTATCACCAGAAGAATTATGTGGAACATTTACTCACCAAGAATAAACATTTTAGAAGAACTTAAAAGAAGCTTTATGATCTTGTTTCAACATTTTGCCATATTTTCCATTCATTTTGCTCCCACCAATTCTTCAGTCACTTCTGAATGTGAGCATTTGAAAAAAAAAAAAAAACAAAGTAATAATACCTTCTGTATTGGTATTTGATAGCACTGTACTGTTTCTAGAGTTGTTCCTTTCACATTAATTATCTGTTTATCAGTAGTCTTTCTTGGCTAGTGAGTCGATGAACATGTCTATGTATACACATATATGTGAAATATGAGAATTTGGTCACTGAGTCTAATACCGACTTCATGTAGGGTCCCTAAGGGTCCATGAGAGTGCTGTGTGGTTTATATATCTCACTATTCCATTTGCTTGTTTGAAAAGGACTGCTTTATGTTTCTTTATATTCAGTTTTTGGACACATTGATCTGGAGATGGTTTTCCTACAGTATCTCACCTCACAGCTTATTCTCATGTTTGTGAGTTACAGGTTTCCTCACGATAGTACAGAATTTATCCCCAAAGGATGCAAAGCCTTTTTATTCACATGATAACAAAGACTGTTGGTACTCTAATTATCTGTCTCCAAGGAGCTTCTAGTCAATAAAATTTCTCTTCTCAGTCTGGGTTCAGAGCAAGGTAAAAAGAAAAGAAAACTGGATGCCAAAATGTCATCTTAGTACTGGGATGACTCAATTAGCAGTTGTGGCCTTGGACCTATTTGCCACGTGAGTTTACTAATACTGGGTCTCTGGCTTAGAAGATGAAGGTCTGCACAGCGTGGCAGGACTTGGGCTTTGGTGGCCTACCCCAGGCATGGAGACTCCTGTGTGACTTCCAGCAGAGAGAAGCCAAGGAGGCTTTGGTTTGGGTGGATAGGTTACTTCCCCAAAGGAGAAGAGTGAAATTGAGCTAAATTTAACCATCACATAAGCCAGGCCACCTACTCAAGGGCAAGAAGTAAGAGAAGTCAGAAGTGTGCTGAAGGAAAATCTCTGCCTGTAGAAATGAGGAGCGGAGAAAAGGCATTTCTCTCTCACAATATATTTACCTAACTGATCATCTAATCACAAAATCATCTGCAAAATTGGGGCCGAGGAAATATGACATGGCCTCATTTAAAAGAAATCTTGGTAAATATTAAATTGGACTTGTTTCACAAGGGGTATATAGTATTTGGATTTTCAGAAGATTGGTTTGGATTGGAATGGAGATGGGCCAGAGGTTTATTTTTTTGGAGCATGAGTATAATTTTTGTCTGTATTGCACCCTCCCTGTGATAAATGGATGTGTGCTCATTGATTAAATGCATAATTACCAGTGTCGCTCAGACAGTGGCCAACAGAGCTCTGTGTCCTATTTGTTAACCTGACAAGCTCTTCTGTTCGGAAGGTCCTCAGTCCTTGTCGCCTTCACGTGATCGCCCAGGATGGAAGGTGGGGTGCGGAGTACAGGGCAGATGGATTCGCCCCCAGTCCTCCCAGCTCAGCGAAGGGACGTTGTTGAGACATCCTTCCAAGTACTTTAAATAGGAGTGTCTGGTGGCAAAATGAAAACAAATGGAGAAGCCAGCGAGGCCCACACAGGGGGCTCAGCTTCCTGCTGCCTCCAGCCCCTGTGGGAGAGGCAAGCTGGTGCTTCCATCCAGAGGAATGCATCTCAGTCAGGGGTGGAGCTGTCAGAATTAGCAGGGAGGAGGAGGTGTTGTTCCTTGATGGTTTTCTAAGCTCCCTGGGATTCTCTGACATTGCTGAATCTGTTAGAGGCCGATACTCTGGCTGCTTGAAGGGATGGGCTTTTTGACCCCCCAAAGGATTCCAAACTCATCAGTCTAATCGGAATATCTCCCTTAGATGTACTATTGGGACCTCCACAGATGCACCAGTCTCATCCTTGTTGCTTTCTCTGACCATTCACATTCAAGGATTCGCGGAAGAGAACACACAGCCTGCTGGTTCCCTTCAGAGCCTGTGCAGTGGCGTTTCCTTACATCCTTGTAGTTCTCAGTGCCGTGCTCCACTCAGTCTCACCCTGACTGTCGTCTTTCCCCTTGTTCTTTGCTGCTGCTTCCTCCACATCTTCAAGAAAAGCAATACTAGAGATTGAACATCTTAGAGTTTGAGGAGAACACCAGGCTCAGAACTTCTGTGTTGCCCCTTTGCTGACTGGTCACTGAAAACAGGTTATCACTCCATCACTGAGGGAGAAAGAGATCAAGGAAGGCTGTGTTGTATCAAGGGTGCAAAGTGGGAAGCAGTGGGCGGAATATTCTGGTGAGAATGTAGGTGTGTGTGAGGAAATTAATGATAGCCTCTCTCTCACCAAAGGAACAGAAAATTAACCTTTTATCAGGTTAAGCTCATGATTGGGGCCGGGGGCTGGTGGGGGTTGAATATTTTGACTGTGTACAACAAACACTACACCCTTGCATGCCAGGCTTATTGTTAAGATGACGAAAAGCTTAGGCCTGACATTAATAAAAGTAGAAAGGCCCTTATTTCCTGTAGTTTTACCTTTCTCAGTGACTAGTAAATTGCTTGCTATTAAATTGATTAGAGAGGTTAGGAGAACAGAACTCTGGTTTTAAAGATCAGACAGCCATGTCGGGAATGTCATAGTGCCCTGACTCACACATCCAAATCTCAGTCTTCCCTGAAGTGGTAAAGGTAGAAAAGGGTTTGTGGGGAAAAGGCTGTGATAAAAAGCGTTACTTTTCCAGGGGACTTTCAGAAGCCAAGCAAAACTTTCTACCATAAGCAGATGAAACTGGTATAAGACCAAGAAAAAGTAAAAAAAAGGTCTTACCTAAAACCGTGCTTGGATATTCTGCTTGCATTCTCCTCTACTATGCTGAAAGAAACTAGTTATAAAGCTGTTCCGCATATACTATCTCATTAAATTTTCACAACAACCATGTGCATTAAGAACTAGTTTATTTTTAACTTAATCCCTCTGTGCCCTTGTTTCCATTTGAACAATGAGGATAATAATACTAATTTCAGAGCCTTGTTAGGAAAATGAGATGAGATCATGTCAGTTGCTTGGTATGCATTTTAGTTTGGGTCATTGAGAAGCAGGCCCCAAGACCAAATGAGATGTGCAAGCAATTTATTGGGAAACACATGTAAAGGATGGAAGAATAGGGAACAGAGCAGGTGAAAATAAGCCTCAGACTGCTTTTCAGTTCTGACACCTGTGAGTGTGTGGGAGGGTTGAGACTAAAGGGCTTCGACTGCACTGTAATTCAGAGAAAGACTCAGTCCAAGCAGAAAGTTAACGATTTTAGAGGATTGTTACACTGGGTGGAAATAACTAGACTCCAGTACCTGTCTTGAGTGATTGTTTGTGAACAGCCTGGTGAAGCATGACCTCAGTGCAAGTACCACTGGATCCAAAAATGTGGCACCTGAAGCCTCCAGTCAACGTGACCTCCCTGCAAGGTAGGCTTTTGGAGGGAGATGTTTGTGGGGTGTCATAAGTCCCTGACCCGCACAGCACAGATGCCTAGAGTAATAAGCACCTGAAATGCTTAGCTATTTCTGCTCCCATTTTACAGGTAAAGAGGTTGCATTCCCAATGACAGTGTGTGGTTTGGCTAGGATCACTTGAAATGAAGTTGAGACTTAAACCTACAGATCTGCCTCTGGATCTTCTGGTCTGTCAAGCACATCACATAGCTGCTTTTTTAACAGCTGTACTTAATGCATTTCCTTTTGTGATAGAGTAGATCCTAATTCCACTGGGAACAACAAAACCTAAGCCCTTTGGGTTGTGTTGCCTTACTGCCTTTGAGAAAGCCTTGGTTTATTTATGTGGCTTCTCAGGCACAGCATCATGCTCTTAGCTTCTGAAGTGCTCGGTGGCCAGGATTTGAGCTAAGGCGAACTCTCCGGCTGCATCCCACCCAGCTCCCAGGAAGGCCAGGCTGCTTCCGGCTTCAGCATTAGAGGCACAGTATTTAAGAAGCATTTTGTCTGCATGGAGAAGGGTGTGAGTCTCCCCGGATGCCATGCTGTGTTGGAGTATCACTCATATAATTTTCATTTAAATCTCCTAATAATGTGTTCACTTCTTTTAAGCAACTAACTAGTCACCTTTTATGGGTTTTAATCTTTTTCAGTGAGCACTTATTAATTTTTCCCTTTTTACCTAAACAAAATTAAGATATGTGTGTTCGCAAGTCTTTAAATATCTAAAAAGAGGTTCACTGAGTGCATTTTTTTTTTCATTTTGAGAGAATAACACAGCCTAGCCACTCACCTGTCAGCACGTGCTTAGATTACACCAGACTAACTTCTATTTGTCCTAGCACACGTCCAGCTGCAGGGCTGGATCTTGGGCCAAAATCACAAAAAGAGTAGAATTTCTGTGTGTTGTCATGTTGAAATAATTATAATCTCTTTGAAAAATAGAATTGAGGAGGCACCTGGGTGTCTCAGTCAGTAAAGTGTCGGACTCTTGGTTTCAGCTCAGGTTGTGATCTCATGATTTGTAGGTTGGAGCCCTGAGTGGGGCTCCGTGCTGGCAGTGTGGAGCCTGATTGGGATTCTCTCTCCCTCTCTATCTGCCCGTCCCCTGCTCGCTCTCTCTTTCTCTCTCACACGCTAAACAACCAAACAAATAATTAAAAATGAGAATTGAATATCCTTGAATCAGGCTTTGAGAAATGTGCCATGTATACATGTGGAGACAAATACATGCATGCTGACATTTTTGGTGAGGAGGTGAAAATGGGACAATCTTGACAAAACGTTAATGCATGTATAATTAGGCCTTCTGGTGGAGACTTGAGCCTTCCCCTCTGTCAGAAAGGAACTTTCTAGGATTAAACTGGTAAAGACTAGAAGGTATGTCCTCTTCATGGTTGTGGATAGTCCCCCGACTGCAGGGTTCTCGGTGGCCCTCAGAGCTATTTAGAAACTTGCAGTAATGATTTTCTCCAAGATCACTGGCCAGCAGGCAAGAGATTTTCCATTGAACCTATTAAAACTACCATTGGAGCAGGCTTTGTGAGAGGGGAAGGTTGGTTTATTTGTTCCCTACCTGTTCAAGAAAGGCGGTGCAGGGGCTAGGAGGAAGAGGTCACGCTGCTTACCTGACAAGATATGCCCACCCAACACATCCCAGAACTGTGGCTTACGTGATACTGTTGGCCCCAGGAGAAACCCTGGAGAACCAACTGTGCTACCTGGAAATTACATTCTTACTTAATAGCCAATAAATGTGTGTCCGTTTGTTTTCTTCAACTGTATTCAAGACAGGCCTTGGAACTGTGTCTTTGTGAGACTGGCCATTTTTAGGTACTCTTGGCTGAAGAAAGTATAAGCATATACTTTAAAAAAATATTTTAATTATTTTTTTAAGTTTTTAAGTTATTTATTTATTTTGAAAGAGAGAGAGCGAGAGAGAGCGAGAGAGCGAGCATGAGCAAAGTAGGGGAAGGGAGCGCAGAGCCTGACATGGGGTTCAAACTCAGGAACTGTGAGATGATGACCTGAGCTAAAATGAAGAGTCAGACGCTTAACCAACTGAGCCAGGCACCCCTGGCCAAGTTCTAATAGTCAGTCAACAAAGAGTACTGGGAAAACAACCAATACAGAACCAGCAGCCATAGTTGCTATTGGTAGTGAGGCCGCCTCAAGCGATTTGAGGACAGTGAAGATTAAATTCAAAATACCACTGCTGGGGCGCCTGGGTGGCTCAGTCTGTTAAGCGTCAGGCTTCCGGCTTCGGCTCAGGTCGTGATCTCGCGGTTTGGAGGTTCGAGCCCCACTTCGGGCTCTGTGCTGACAGCTAGCTCAGCGCCTGGAGCCTGCTTCGGATTCTGTGTCTCCCTCTCTCTCTGACCCTCCCCTGCTCGTGCTGTCTCTCTCTCTCTCAAAAATAAATTAAACATAAAGTACCACTGTTATACCAATGGCATCTTACCTGTACCAGCTGTGGCATGTCTGTCTTAAGTGTGCTGTGCACAGAATCTGTGCTGTCTCTGCAGCTCAGCTTGAGGCTCCTGTTTGCTCCAGGAGAGGAACAGAACAGGCTGAGGGTTTCTCCTTAGCCCCTTGCTTCTTCCCCTGGGGTAGCTGCCTTTCCGCCTCCCATACAATAAAAAGCAGCATTTAAAAAATTTGAACTGAGACCACAGAATTATAGTGGCAACAAATACTGGTAACAATACAACAAAAATATATCTGCACTTTAGCCATGTGGCCAACTTAAAAAAGCAATATTTAGTGATAATTAAATAGGTAGGGTAGTTCCTTGGAGTTCACTTACAAGTGTTTAACCTATATAATTTATTCATGTGATTTGTGCTTACTAATGGATTTTTTAATCACTCTGAATTCTAATGTCCTATTCTCTTTCCTCTACCATATCCCTACATTTATTCATCAGTGTTGAAAATCACCAGCACTTTATTTATTTTCATTTGGAAATATGAGAGCTGAATGCAAAATAGTTGAACTACAGACCATGTGACCGAGTTTAAATTACCCATGATTACCTGGAAGATTTTTAGAGGCACATTAAATCTTCTCTTTTAGCATCTTTCTTTATACGGTAAAGAATATATATTGAGTCATTTGGGATTTTCAACATATATAACAAATTAGCAAACAAGACACCTGCAAAGGTGAGTTTTGCAAAGCATAGAAAGAATGCTTCCCGTTTCACACAAGAGGAAAACAAAGCTTGGGGAGGCTAATTCACTCTTTCATGTTTACCAGACAAAGCCAAGATCTTAACTGTAACAACCATCTGATGCTTGCATCCCCTGTAACACTGAAGCATGTTGTCTTGGTAATTTGGCCTTTGTCCCCACTCTTCTACAAACTCCTCTGCAGTAGCCAGGAAGATATTTTTAAAAAAGTAAACCAGATAAGGTCAATCCTCCACTCAAAAACCTTCTGAAGGTTTCCCTTTGCCATGGCTTCACCTTAACTCTTAACGTGACCTCATCTTGTGCCACCTTCCTCCGCTCAACAAACTCCAGCCACAGTGGCCTTCTTTCTATTCCTTAAACACACCGCGTTCATTCTCATCTTTACAGACTCTCCTATCTACTCTCTGTCTGCTCAGACCTATCTGTTGTGAGATTTTTGCATTGCTTCCCCCTTGTCATTCAGGCCTCCATTCAGATGTCATACATTTTTAGAGGTGCTTTCGTCAAATCAAGTTTCTTTATGGTACACATGATCAGAAATTATCTTATTTTACTCATTTGTGTATCTACTTTATGCCCCTTCTGAAGAAACAAAAATGTAAACTCCAGAAGAGCTGAGATTTTATCTCTCGTTCTTTGTGGTGTCCCCAATGTCTAGGACAGTGCCTGAGAATCCGATACACTGGAGATGCTTCCATTTGAAAGCAAACTCAGGGAACTCATTCACTCATTTCCGCACATGCTCCTTCATACTCAAGTGAGAAGGTAAATATACATTTACACAATAAAGGTTTTGTGATGCAATGCTAAATGTTATATGCATTTATACACAGTATAATTGAAAATAGATATGCAAAAACTACTATGAAACAGATCAGTAAAATAATAACACTCTCCTTTGTGCCTTGTTTTATATTTTCTCAGTTGTCTACAGAGAGATAATCAGGATAAAATCATTTTTAAAGTACAAACAAAAAAACTTTAAAGGACTGAAAGGATTGTTTTATAAAGTTACTCAGCTTTTCAGTGGACAGGAATATTGCCCTGTTCTCCGTGTCATGTGGCCTCATGTTTCCTCTGTGTCTCATGTGATGGTTCTGAGTTCTTTCCTTCAGAATGTGTTTCAGTCTATTTTTATCTCTGTGTCACTCAGTATTATACTTAATTCTCTAAGAATGTTGTAAATGATACATGATAAAGTGCAATTATCTTCATCCACTTTCTAGATAATTCCTAGATATTTATTGCTGCATAAGTTTGCATCAGGTATTTTTGGTAATTCATATTATGGAATAAGAAACCTAGGCTGTTTCCCCCATAGGCATAGCTATTATTCCTGCCCTTCTTCACCTCATGCATATATGTGAAATTGTTTGTATTCACAAATGAGACCTAACATTGTATCTAAAATATATTTCATTGATTTAGAGTTGTCTCATCCTTTCAGGACACTAAATTATTTTAAATCTCTGATTCTATCACCCAGATGATTTATTATTCTTCCTCCAATGTTCATCTTACAACTGTCATTTTCACTTAATGGGATTTTTTTCTTAATGTGGAATAGGTTAGAGTTAAGAACAGGGCCTAATTTCAAGCTTCTAGATACTTCTAAGTTAATATGGATCCATTCATCACGTATACCCTTTGATTGTCATTGATCAGTTACAAATCCAGCTAATATTACAACCAGTCCTCGTATCTTGATCCTTAATGGTTAGGTGTTCATGAGGATATTGAGAAGCACCTTATTATAATGCAGATAAATCATATCTATGAGATTTCTCAAGTATATAAAAATTTTAACAATTGTGTTGGGGAAAAAGGAGTTGTGGAATCTTTGAATTGGTGTGCTTTAGTGAGCCCATGGTATCTCTTAATAAGCATTGCATTATTTTCCAAGAATCAACATCAGAATTCTTCAGCTTACATAATGCACCTTTTCTTTTCTGAAAATCAACTACTTCTCCTATCTTTGGTACTCATCACCTTTGCACTTCTCCATTATTTCTTTCAAAACACTCTAAGTAATTAATTTACATCAATTTTGAGGGTTAGCAGTACCCCCAAGGTTATAAAATGTCTGCACAGGAAGACTCAACATCATTTAAAGTAACTGAATGTTGTTTTCCAATTTCTTCACCCATCTTGAGCTAGCTATACTTCCTTCTGACTGATGTTTGTTTTACTCTTTCATTCTCAAGAACATCATTCTCTTTAACAGAAAAGCCGTTAAAAATCAAATTTAAATAGTTGTTTCTTTCCATAATTTTTAAGCATTATAATCCCTTTGCTTTGGTAAGTAGTCTCTTTCCTTATCCCACTTCTAACGGAGACCTTACCACTTTTCTCTCTCATGTCATTTTATACACTTCTCTCCTTCTCTCACCTTGCCTCTTGTTTAATCACTACTTTAGCAGATCAGTTTATTGCTATGCTTAATTGTATCTTTAAGCAAATAAATACATTTTATGAGGATTTGGCTAAAACATAAATATTTTTCTGGGTGTTGTGGGGGAATGTCAGGATTAATAGAACATGTCCCTGCCTTTTAAAGAAGTTACAGGATTTTCAAACTGGTGTAGGGTAAGTTTTGTTTCATAGTGTGGATGGTTTTACTGAAGAGACGGTTAATTACTCTTCACAAATGATTCAGCACCAGAGATGATGTCATTGTAATGTTTGTAACCCCTGTGGATGTTATAAAATGTATGCATTATCATATTTGATCCTCTTTATCATGGAGTCACAAGGAGGTACTCTGTTTATAGATAGTCTGCTAGATTTATTAACCTATTGGTTATATGTCTTAGTGCTAATTTGGGGCAAATTTTTCAAATGTCATTTTGTTCTTATTCTTTTTATGCATTCACTTTTTGGTAACAGCTGAATAGGGATGAGGAACAAGATGGACAACAAGCTTTATCTTTAAAGTTTTTAAAACTTGTATTTTTTAGTTTCCCTTAAAAAATCTCACTCTGAACCTACTTCGTGTCATACCTTCTGGTAACAACTTCAACTAACATCTCTTGTTCAGGTAAACAGCAGAGTGAAGTCCTCAGTGTGCTGTGAAAGAGTTGACAGTCGAGTAGTGCTAACAATCCCTTTTATTCCCCATGGATTTATAAAATATCATCATTTAAAAACTACAAGGTTTATGGAAAATCTTCAGTATAACACAATGAAACCTACTCTTTCTCTGTCTTCCACTTAAAGAACATTAGAACCAGGCGAGTGAAGGTAGCACCATGACAGCGATAACCCAGACTGAAGCAACTGAAATTTCTGAACTTCATTTTATTAAGAAGTTAATTTCACACTTAACAGTGATAGTTCAGTCATCCACTGTTTGGGCCAGTAAACCCAAGTCTCCCCAAAATGGAAATCTTGAATAGTTTAGGCAGTGGTTCCAGGATGGGAAACAGAAGTATTTTGTCTTCCCCACAGTTCCACAAGATCAGTTTAGCTGTATAGCAGGTGCAGGGGGAGGAGTCAATAAGTGTCAAGACCCAGTGGTTACAAAATTAGGGGTTTGAGGGGCACCTGGGTGGCTCAGTTGGTTAAGTGTCCAACTTCAGCTCAGGTCAGGATCTCGCGGTTTGTGGGTCCGAGCCCTCGGGTTCTGTGCTGACAGCTCAGAGCCTGGAGCCTGCTTCAGATTCCGTGCTTCTCTCCTGCTCTGTTTCTCTCTGTCTCAAAAATAAACAAACATTAAAAACAAATAGGGATTTTTGTGGAAACAAAAAGTACAGTTTAAGGGGAAACAAGGGTGACAACTTGTGCATAGATGTCTACATTTTTATTTTGGTGTATTGTCATTCATGTGATTTAATTTTTAGCTTTAAAATTTTGATTACCATGGATAAATGATTATCAGAAATTTAATCTATTCAATTTATTGAACAGTGCTGGTTTGAGGGGCACTTGAATGGCTCAGTCAGTTGAGCATCTGACTTGATTTCAGCTCAGGTCATTGTCTTACTGTTCTTGAGTTCAAGCCCTGCATTGGGGTCTGTGCTGACAATGTGGAGCCTGGTTGGGATGCTCTCTCTCACTGTCTGTTCCTTCCCTTGTTGCACTCTCTCTTTCTCTCTCAAACAAAAAACAAAAAAAACTTTAAAGATGCTGATTTGATGAAGGATGTGTATAAATCCCTGCAATTCTAGAAATCTACCAGTGTTGAAGGAACTTGAGAAATCTTTTCCTCCCAGCCCTGTAAGCCTTTCAGGACCCCATGTTTTTGGTCCCAGACATGCATCTGCACATTTCCAGAAAATGATGTCGAATTTAAGTATACGCAACATATCCCATCTCAGAATTTTTTATTTCAACTTACAACATCCAGAAAAACAACTGTAAACTTTTAAAAAGAAAATTGATTGAAGCTTTGGGAAACATACTATTCTCATATTCTCTTGGTAGCTCTGGGTAAAAACTTCTCAACCCTTTGCTAATGACCTGGGATGCATCACACAAGGTTCCAAATCAAGAGTTCAGAAATGAATAGTAAAGTGACTAAGTTTTATAGATGCTGATAATTTTGGAGTATGCCCTCTGGTTTCTAAGACAGCTGAGATTTTCTTATCTTCTGAGTTTTCCTGCCAGGCAGAGTCAAATTTCCCTGCTACCATAATATAATTTCACCAAGTATGTATAGGCATTGGCATGGAAGAAATTAAGACAGGCAGTTTGATTCTCTGGATGCCTAGGGACATCTACTCCAGGCAACATACCATTACACAGTCATGAGACATATTAGAAAAATAATCATTGAGAGAAAGACAGCATATTTTTCAAACTCTAGGCAAGCCCAGATGCTTTCTTGGGAAAGAATTCTAAAGCTCAGACAACTGCAAATACTTCCTTTTTCAGACTATCATCTTCTTGACACTTAAAAATATAAATACACATTAAAGGCTTACTCAAAATGCAGCTGGCTGGTATAAATCAGATGTTTGGTGATGGGCAGTGCGTTATGTGGAATATTTTCTCCCATTAGGAATAACCCATTTTCTACTTTCCAGGGTTCTGTTTGTTTCTTCCACTTAAGAAAATATTTATTACCCTCCTCCATGTAATGCATTTTTTATGCATACATATGCTATATCTGCAAAGGTCTTATTTATATTGATTTATTCACCTTATTCTGTATTCACTACACACTTACTCCAGTCTCTAAAGAACTTATTATAATAATCAATGCAGTAAACATTAAGTAGCTAATACTCAGCATTTTCCCCTAAGGTGCCATTATTCCAATTTCACAGATGATGAAACTGAGGTAGAGAAAATAAGGAATTTATAACTTCAGAATAAATAAGATTATAGCAAAGGAAATTCTGAATGTTGTTTAATTTCACAGCACTGTTCTTCCAGTTGTGTATTCCAGCCTATTCAAACTCAAATTTAACCCTGTTCTCTTTGGATTTCTTCCTTCCTTCTTCCCATCCGTCCTTCCATCCATTGATCCATCCATATATCCCAGGCTCTGTTTATATGGGATCAGTTAATTAAATGCTTTTCAGCTCTCTTAATCCATTTCTTCACCATTGTTGAATGGGGCTTACATTTAAGGTATTCTGTTTTTTTAGATAGTTCAGATCATTCTTTGACCTCGTATATTCCTAGATTAATGTCTAAACAGACATTAGACATCATAAAGTGACACCATGAGCATTTTAAATATTATTTAAATATGAAATTCAATATTGAGTCCTCCTAGTCATTGATAGTTTGTTGTTCTTTCTATTGGTGTCCTTATCAAAACACATATCTAATGCTCCACTGACAAGTAATTTTCAAATCTGAATTGGAATTCATATGTGGTATGGTGTTCCTTAGTGACTCCTGTCAGCTGAGGCCAGAGCCCAGAGGGAGCATACAGCCTCCTACCAGGACCTGACGATTTTTTCACCAGGCAGTTCCGACCATACAATCTTATGGGGAAGCCATATGCAGATCTGCCTCTGGGAGTTATTTGGTGGAAACTATAATATGTCTTCATATCATTATTTCTATACATCATTTTTGCAGGTTTTTTTCCCCATATCAAGCCCCATAAGACAGTGTTTTCTCATAAAACTTACAAAACAAAACAAAACAACAACAACAAAAACAAAACAAAACAAAACACATAGGGCCATCTTATCCTCAGTGGGCTTACTTTAAGTACCAGTCTAAATAGAACTAGGCTGAGTATCATAGGAGGTGTGCTGTTGAGTAGCCTGGTAATATGTCCCTATCTAGTTTTTCAGCAGTGAACAAAATGGAGGTGGAATAGTACATATAAACTGGGTTAATCTCCAAGATTAAGATAGCCTGAGATATGTAGGACTATTGAAGAGGAATACCGTTTTTGTCCAGAGAGTTTCAGAGAGACCTGATCTATTGTGAGACTGTGCTAAGGGGTTTATTTCACTCTGGACCCAGATCATAATTGGATAATTTTAAGCCTTAAAAGCCTATCTGCATCATCAAATCAAGACTTTTTGTTTGAGTGAGTGAGAGAGAGAAAGCACACACACACACACACACACACACACACACACACACAC
>NC_043704.1:63815200-63866138 GCF_006229205.1 Suricata suricatta | reverse complement strand
CCCGACCAAATCAGCTTTGGAGCAGTCTTCACCAGAGATGACAAAATGGGTTTGTTATAGCCATAATGTACTGATTGGAGAAAGGAATCCTCCATACTTGTACCATTGGAGGAAACCTAGCATCCCATGTTAAAGACCGTGATATGCATAACCATGAGATCTTCATGAGGCAGGAAGAAAATGCAGTTGTTTGAAGTAACAAGGTGTGAGCGTAGTGTCTAATAACAGTGTGTAACTATAGTTTATATGCTCTGCCTAAAGGGCTTCAAATTGAGCAATGAGTATTAAAAAAAAAAAGTGTGAGCCAAACAAACCACATAGACCAGCTAGATTTTGCCTTCAAGCACCTTGCTAAATACTGTATCACTTTGTGTATTGTATGGCCTGAAAGTGATGACTCCATGGATTTTTTTTCAGCATCTACCAGTTATAAAGGCCCCTTTCCGAGATCTCAGAGATTGCATTTATAATTGTGTCACAACTAATTAATAATAGCTGATAATAATTATTAAGTTGTTTCCTATGGGCCAGACCCAGTATTAAAGACTATCTATATATACTTTTTATTTCATAATTTTATGGGTGAAGAAATTTCTGGAAGCCAAATGAGTTTCTAAAAGCCAGGTTACTTTCCCAATTTTATATACACCCACATACATACATGTGATATATATACATAAAGGTACACATGCATGTTGTATAGTTATATCTTAAATGAAATAATACATTAAAACTGAGTGTTTTGTTATAGGAGCTTACTCTCTGTTCCTCAAATTTGAAACATTCAGGAGAGCCAAGAAAGAGAATTATAAGAAACCTTAGGGAAGGATGAGATGTGAATTTCAACAATTAAATGCCAAGTTTACAACTGTCTTACACTCCCCTCCCCACCTCAAATGCCAAGTTTACAACTCTCTTACACATCTCTTATCACATCTCCTTAAAACCCTTTAATGGCTTTCCAGTGCACTTAGAATAAAAGCCAACATTCCTTAGGTTGGTCTACAAAGTTACAGTAAGATTCTCTCCCCCTTCCTCTCTCCCACTCCTACCTCAGCTGACACCTCTCTCCCCACACACCAGGAGGAAACCACTGGGCTTTCTTTCAGTTTTTCAAACTGAAAACACTTTCTCATCTTGAAGTCATTGCAACATGCTGTTAAGATCCATATCATGCCCTTCTTCTCACTCCTCACCTTGTTCTTACATGTCCCTCAAGTCTTAAATGGTGTTACTGCAAGACTCTAGCACGAGCCATTTATCTAAGTCCCTCCAACTCTAGGCCCTTTATTATCTTTTATTGTATGTACTCATTATGTTTGAGGTTAGTATCTTGCTTCCTCACTGAGGGAGGCACACCTGTCTTGTCCACCATTTTTACCTGGCTCATGGTAGTCACTTTATTCCTGAGTCAAATAATGAATGCTTGTTCTGATTACTACCAGGTAGGTGAGACTGTCAACACTTAGCAAGGTTACCTAACTTGCTGAAAGTCACACTCCAGGCAAGTAGCCTGAAATTTAAATTGAGAGCCATTCAATCCCAGAGTCTATGTTCTTTAGAAAATGCTTTAGAAACCCTGAGAGACACAAGGTCTGTCATTCTAAGATAGTCAAAGCATTGTTCATTGCTGTGTGTATCATATAGATGGCTGATTTGGGCCATCAACATTCTATAGAGGCAAAGCTGGTCTAATTTCATAGAGTAGAAAGTAGATCACTGGGAATCATGTTGAGGCTTTATTTTAAATTGATGTTTTATAATAGCTTGTTTTGATGGTTTTAAAAATTCAAAAAGCTTTTTTTTGTCATTGACTACATTGTGTACAGATTTTCACTTTTATTTATCAAAAGTCATAAGTAAAATTTAGGTAAAACTGGACAATTAGAGAGAAAATATAAGGTCCCTTTCTGCCTAAATGCCTATGCCTATCTAAATATGAAAACTTTGCATCTAACTGGAGGTTGATGTCTAGCTACCTGAGCATGTAGGAGGGCTGCGAACTGTTGAGGAAGGAACATAGATTTTATAGCCAAACAGATTCCGCCTTGAATTTTGCTGCTGCTTTAATTTGTGTGTCGGTGGGAAAGTTACTGAGTTTTTCTACACCTCAGTTTTATTATCTGAGAATGGAAATAAAATGAATATTGAGGACACAGTCTTACTGTAAAGATTCAATCAGATCTTCCAAATTCTTAGGGGAAAAAAAAAAGACAACACGTGCTTCTTCTCTCTTCTAGCAAATAGGTTGTGCCATAGCTGGTATTGGAAATGGGCAGGAGCTTCATGTTGCCTCTTTTAATTTTATCTATGTTCTGTTTTTGTAGTTTCCCTTTAAAAATAGCCAAATATAAGTGCTTTTTATATCTTAAATGCTTTATACTTATTATCTTATTTCATCTTAAAAATCAAACAGAAATCTAAGGTTCTGAGATAGTTCATAATAAAAACAAAAAATAAAAAGCCTTCTCTAAGATGCATAGCCAGTAAGGGGTCATAAACGGTTGAATTAAAATAAAATCTTGTTCTGTTTTTTTTTTTAAATTTTTAAATGTTTATTTACTTTTGAGACAGAGAGAGTGCGAACAAGGGAGGGGCAGAGAGAGGCAGACACAGAATCTGAAACAGGCTCCAGACTCTGAGCTGTCAGCACAGAACCCAATGTGGGGCTGGAACCCACAAACCATGAAATCATGACCTGAGCTGAAGTCAGACACAACCAACTGAGCCACCCAGACACCCCAAACTTGTTCTGTTTTTTGATAAAATACTTATAAATACTTGAAAGACTATTGTTTCCATGATAATTAGCTGTCATGACAGGTCCTGTTATTCCCACTTTGTAAACAGGAAACAGGCTTAGAAAAATTGTTCTTCAGGGCTTTGATATTCTAGCTCAGTGATGCTGCCAACATGCCTTACAGAACCTAAATCTCCGGTGTTTCCATGCTCTGTGCTCCCCACACAGCATAGGAGGAGAAAATGCTCTTCTTTCTTTGTCTTTCTGAACATCAAGTTCCATCTCAGGTGCTACCTCCTCTGTGGGCCTCCAGTCTACAGTGCCCTCTTCTTTTCCTGAGTGTCTATTTTTCATGTCTGACACTGAATTATGAGCCATTTTCCTTGATAACAAGCCTCCCCAATCATGCTGAGATTCTGCTGGGTAAGTGAACATAAACTGATAGACAAATCAAGAAGTATTTATTGAGTGCCTCTTGAGTGAAAATCTCTGTGCTTGATGTTGCCTTAGTATATAAAGTTGGGTAAGACACTGTCCTAGCTCTCAAGAAGCTTACATCATCACCTACTGACCACTATGGATTTTTTAAAGAACTTAAGTACTTGGAATGAATAAATAGATGGATGAATAAATGACGTTAGGAAGGTAGTTTCAAAATAATAGAATATATACTCTCTTCCTTCTTATGATTTACAGTCAAGTTGAAGAGAGAATACAAACATTATGCAGTGGGTAGACCCAATTACTTTCACCACCTTAATGGGAAAATGGTGACCCTTTGGGTTCAGTGCAATCCTCTGAGTGAAACCACAGCATGACCTTGAATAGAAATGAATTGGCATATTTGCTTCTGACTTAAAAAGCAAGCAGCTCTGGCATTTGTGGGAAGCTGATGTGTAGGAACCACTAAACAACTTCCACTTTGCATTATTACCCATTTTACATAGCAGAAAGACTCTCAATGTTAATTCTGTAATTGGAGCATTAATATTGTGGTTTTACATCCTGTAAATTAAAGCTGTTTGATGACCAAAGATCTGACACATGGAACATCCGACAGCTTCCATCAGGATGCATACAGCTGAAGACAAAGGCCAAGGACTAGTCGCCTGGTCATACCAGGGATCAGTATTACTGCATGGAATGAATAGCTACCCCTCCTTTTGTTTAGTTCCTTTGCCTCTATCCTCACTTTGGCACTTTGTTTTAGCTCTTCAGTTTGTACTCGATTAATTTACACCTGCCAATATGTTTGCATTGATTGCACAGGAGCTAGCTGTTAATACAACTTCAGAGAACTAACATAGCCTCAAAATAGTACATGTATTGACTTTGCATAGGAAAAGAAAAAACAGTTTTCTCAAAATCCAGCTAAAATACTATTTAGTATAATGCTGCAGCCAACTTTGATACTTTGTTGGTCCCAACCACAGTAGTCATGGTTCAAAATATTTTGGAATTTTACAGAAGTGCTCTACTTGGCATGAGAGTAGTCAATTCTTTGAGGCAAGTATTCAGAACCATGAATTCAACTTTTCAACCTTTTCAATAGGTTAATACATATTAAGTTACTTACGGATTAAATCAGGGGTGAGAATATTTGACCTTACAATTTTAGGAATAATAAGTATTAGAAGATTTTCAGTGCCATCAAAGTGGGGACAACTCTGTCGTTCATTTTATTTCTACTTTTATTCCCTAGAAGATAGTAAACATTTATGAACTGAATGAAAAAGAAATACCCACGGGTTCTAGGTGTTTTATAAAGGTATTATTGGCAATTTATAACAGAAAAGTGTGATGGCACTTATTTCATGTGTCTCTCCTCAAGGAAAGATGGCTACATGTCTACAAAGTAGTTCTGTAAAGTAATGTGGAGGGTGGGGAGGGGGGACTGGGACCCAAGGTAGAATAAATAATACTTGCTGAAACTTCTATTGGCCTGGGTCCAGCTTTTTCTCTCTTATTTAGAAAACCAGTCCATCTTAACCGACTCAAGAGTAGTAAGTCATTGGTACAAATTGAAAAGACCTTCAGAATACATCTACTTCAGAGAATGACCAAGACTTTTTATGACAGAGGTTTCACTTGTAATTCCATTTTGTGTAATTTATGTTTCACTCTTGGGATCTTCATTAGTCACAGGACTATGGCCAATCTTTTGCCACCCCTGAAGATGTCAGAAAAGATGTCTGCCTTTATTACTTCTTGATTCAGATATGAAAGGAGCTGACTTCCTTCAGAGATTTGGTGTTTAATTCTGAACAAGCAGAGGTCTGTTGCAGTTTCATGTTGTGAATTTTTTCACATGTAAAGTTTCTCACTTTTTATTTCTCTGTGACAAATAGTTAAGGTTTCTCAAAGGTTTGTGATCTCAATAGTAAAATTTGTGTTCCCAAATGTTATGCAGTTGCTAATGTGAGGGCGGCCATTTTCAGAAAGACTGTAAGCCTCAAAGACAGAAGGTATGTGTAGAGAGAATGGGAGGTAAAAGGAGTTTGAGGGAGAATAGCACTTGGCTTGGACAAGGTGCTGTGCAAGAAAATAATTAGAATCTGTCTAAAATGAGCACACACCATTAGTACACACCGCACTGGGAACAGAAATGTGTTGTCTTAAGGAGGACTGCAAAGTAACAAACTTGACTTTTTAATTTCTACATTTTTTGGTAATCTCTTTGAATCCCAAAGTATACCAGAGTATCTGTGTATGCCAGTGGTGTACTGGAGCATTCAAGAGCTAACTGAAATGGACACATTTAGGGGAATGTTCTTTATCTCCTAGGTTTGCAGTTAGGAAACAGCTCAGTATTATGGATACCAAAATTAGCTCACTCATTTTTATGGCATGAGGACACCATTTCTAACATCCCCTTGATACTCTAGGCCCAGTAAGACCAGAAGGAAAATCCTGGTGGTTTGTTTCTGCAGTTGACCAGGCTATCAATAGCCTCTTAAAGAGTGTGAGGTCAGTAACTTGGTCAGAGCAGCAACTTGTGGGAATCCTCTTTAGAGACAGATGCTTGTAAGTAACCCCTTCTCCCAGGTCAGCTTAGGGAGACACTGCGCCCTGCTTTCTTTGAGTCCAGCATGTCATCTTGGTAGATGAAATAGGTGGCATTCAGTGTCACCACTCAACACAGAGGAACTGATAAGAATATTTTTTTAAAGACAGAATTTTCTTTTATTTTTTAAAACATAATGTATTATAAAATTGACTAAAATACAGTGTGTCAAGTGTACTCTTTGTGTTGGGGTATAGTCCCATGGTTCATCTCTCATATATAACACCCAGTGCTCATCCCTACAAGTGCCCTCCTCAATGCCCATCACCCATTTTCCCCTTTCCCCCACCCCCATCCACCCTCAGTTTGTTCTCTTTATTTAAGAGTCTCTTATGGTTTGCCTCCATCCCTCTCTGTTTGTAAATATTTTTTCCCCTTCCCTTCTCCCATGGTCTTCCATTAAGTTTCTCAGGATCCACATATGAGTGAAAACTTCTGTTTTTCACTGACTTATTTCACCAGGCATAATACCCTCCACATTGCTGCAAATGGCAGGATTTCATTCCTTCTCATTGCCAAATAGTGTTCCATTGTATATATAAACCATATCTTCTTTATCAATTCACCAGTTGATGGACATTTAGGGTCTTTCCATAATTTGGCTACTGTTGAAAGTGCTGCTATAAACATTGGGGTACATGTGCCCCTATGAATTAGCACTCTTGTATCCTTTGGATAAATTCTTAGTAGTGCTATTTTGGGTCATAGGGTTGTTCTATTTTTAATTTTTTGAGGAACCTCTACACTCTTTTCAAGAGTGGCTACACAAGTTTGCATTCCCATCAACGGTGCAAGAGGATTCCTATTTACCCACATCCTTGCCGACATATGTTGTTTCCTGAGTTGTTAATTTTAGCCACTCTGACCAGTGTGAGGTGGTATCTCAGTGTGATTTTGATTTGCATTTCTCTGACGGTGAGTGATGTTGAGCATTATTTCATGTGTCTGTTGGCCATCTGGATGTTTTCTTTGGAAAACTGTCTATTCGTGTAAAGGCAGAATTTTATACCTAATAAAAATGTATACTTCAATAATTAAATTGTCCAGTTTTGGTACTTAAATTATTACAACTGGTGTTGCCTTTTGTATGTAAATATAAAGTAAATTAATCCAGTTAGTCATCTGAAGTCACTCTTCTTTTTTAAAAAAAATTTATAGGTTTATTTTTGAGAGAGAGAGAGCGAGAGAGAGAGAGAGAGAGAGAGAGAGAGAGAGCGCGCGAGCGAGAGCGAGCCAGCAGGGGAGGGGCAGAGAGACAAGGAGACACAGAATCTGAAGCAGGCTCCAGGCTCTGAGCTGTCAGCACAGAACCCAACCCGGGCTTGAACTTATGAATGACAAGATCATGACCTGAGTCAGAGTTGGATGCTTAACTGAGCCAAGGAGGTGCTCCTGAAATCACTCTTTTAAAAGTAGCTTAGAAGATCTTATCCTTCTTTAGATGTTAGTGGGGAAGAAGGAACTTGAAGACGATGGGTTTGAAAGTTGACTCAAAGAAGACAGAGAGGTTAATCAATTGCTATGATAAATTTGGAAAAGTTGTAAAAATTTTGAATTATGTCCTCAAAACTGGAAGCAGAATGCAGTGGTTTGTTTCTGAACATATATCTCTGCATTTACAGTGGAATCGTGAATGTGAGTATTACTGTTTTAAATATTAATCAGTAAGAATTTCTGAAGTGGCTACTCTGTGTGGAGCATTGTGAAGTTACAGGGGAAGTCTAAGATTTACACCTCTGTCCTGACAGAGCCCACAGCACAGCTGCAGGAACAAGATGAGGATACTTGAATCAGAGAGAAATGAAAACAATCTATAATTAAAGGATACATGGTGTATTATACTCCAAATTACAGAGATATTCAGCTGAGAGGGATTAACGAAAGATGGAATAGTCGGGAAAGCAACAGGAAGAGGTGATGGTACAAACAGGAAAATGTTACTTAACAATTAAATCCTTGATTAATGTAATTGCCCTAGAGTAACAATTATAAAACCCTTTCCGCAACATATAAGGCTCTTCATTATCTGGCCCTTATCATCCCTACTGCTTTAATATCCCCATCCACCTCCTCTACCCTCTATACTCCAACCATGTAAAATGATTTTTAGTTCCCTAAAGGCACCTGCACTTACCTGATTCTATCCGAGGCATATTTGAGTCCTTTGACTAAAAGGGCTGAGCCTTCTCTCTCTGATTCAATTGAGAAGTTTCTTCTCCTCTTTCAAGGTCCAACTGAAATAATACTTTGGTAAAATTCTCTAAGGTCCCTTTGTCCTGGATATTTTTTTTTTCTTATGCTTCCACTGAACTTTGCTCAAAATTGTCTTATATCAGATAGAATGTCTTGACATTATTTGTTGTAATGCCTTCCTCCCTTACTGCTTATGTCAGCCCAGAGTGCAGGAGATCTGTAGTTGTTCTCCCCATTCTCAGCATACAGTGCCAAGAAATGTTGGTTGAATAAATCAGTGTGTGAATGTAAAAGAGGATTTTGAAAGTCACATCACCTGGTTAATTAGGATTGCTAATTAGCTGAGCATTAAATAAAGAGTCGTGTTCACTTTAACCCTTGTTATAAAAATATTTGCAATAACGGATTTGTTTCTTTTCCTGCATGACACACAATATAATGATTCATTTTGTTAAGCCTTCAAGATGTTGATTTGTTTCATTTTCAACATCAGCTCTCTCTTCCAATTTTCATGGAGGAAATGCCAAAGGATTGAGTTGAATTTCTACCAATATAAGCCGTACCTGAAAGTTAATCTTTGGGTAAATCCCTGACACCAGCTTCTTTTACTATGATTTATCTGTTGTTTTTTTTCTCTGAAAGCTGAACATGAGGAAAATTTCTGTTTAATGAAAAATTCAAATCAAAATGTAACTGTCACAGGGATGAAAACACAGTGAATAACAATTACATGGAAAAGGATAAGGGATTCACTAAGTGCAGTTGATTTCTAATAGCAGGATTACCAGTCCTCTGTTGAAAGCACTATCAACCAGTTGCATTCGACCATTTATTTCTTATTTCAGGGTTTCCATAGAAAGTAAAGTCAAAGGTTAATCTTGTACTCCTCATTAACTGGAGGAAGAAAACAAGGAAGAGCCCCTGCTACTTACCACCAATTTGCCGTGAAGACCCCTGTGTGTATTCCTTAAACAGGGACTCAGTTTTCTGTCTGAGTTTCAAACATCCATTTCCAGTGTAGTTGAATGGAAACATGCATGAAAATTTATATTGTGTTTGGTTTTGTCTCACATAGTATATATGTCACTGTAGTCAAAAAGCAAAATTAATGTACATACACATAAAGTACCATGCCCTGCCAATGTGCGCATAGTTTCCAACACTCACATGCCCCTGGACATGTTTCTTTAAAAAAAAAAAAATTATGTCCTTATTTTGAGAGAGACAGTGTGAGCGGGGGAGGGGCAGAAAGAGAGGGAGACAGAATCTGAAGCAGGCTTCAGGCTCTGAGCCATCAGCACAGAGCCTAATGTGGGGCTGGAACCCACGGATTGTGAGATCATGACCTGAGCCGAAGCCAGATGCTCAACCGAGTGAGCCACCCAGTAGTCCCACCCCCTCCACACACACACTGACCATGTTTCAATCATGTGATGGGTAATTAGCATAACACACACTCACACTCTGCACAACTTTTTATTTTCTAAAAATATGTGTTGATTATGTATTATGTGTTAGGCCCTTTTCTGCGTATTAGGACTAGGTTCTGTTCACCCTTGGACTCATCCTCAATATGAGGCACACAAGCGATTCTCAGCAAAATTTGTTTAATATCTAATGGAATTTTGTCTACACCCTTGACAAACCTGCAGTCCTGTGGACAAGCAAAGAGAGCAGGCAACTTCACACCACATGTTAATTGGATACAGTAGGAGCGTATCTGATGGAGGCTTCCTTTTTGGAGGGAGCAAGTCGGTGTTAGGAGGTGATGCTCCCACTAGGTTACAAGACCTTAGTGGAGAAGCAGATATGTGTCAGGCACCCAAGCCCAGGAGCAGCGTTCCAGGTTAGGGTGCAGCAGTGGATTTATGAAAAATCCTAGAGAACCTTTCAATAGAGTCCGGGGCTGCTGGCAAGGGTAGCTGTGAAATTTGGACCTTCGGAACGTGGGAGATTTCTCTCCACTCACAGTAGGAAAATCAGCTGATGGAGTAAACTGGCTGCCGGAAACCCCTCGACACACTGAGAACACTTCTGATGTTTCCCTGCAGACCTGGACGAAGGCCGCCCCGGCACAGCTCCCCACCCTCTTCTTTTTTAAGTCTCCTTCTTTCCAAATCACAAAATGAAATGGAGTTTTCCTCAGTGTGACAGCTAAGTCTCAGCCCCTTGCCAGCTATTGTACCGGCACCGCTTAATTCTGTAATCCTTTTGCCCTCCATTCCTCGTTGTGGTTAGCAAATGCCAGGGAATGTTGGAGTGACAAGTGAGTTCTCTGGGTCTGACACCTCTGCTGGAAGACTTGATAAACTGCAAATACCATCACAGTCATTTTTCAGGTGCAGACTCAGAAACATGCCTAGGGAGGAACCAGCCCTGGGAGGTAGAAGGCTCCCCACTCCTTGGACGCTTCCTTCCCCTGTCTTACATTTCTATAAACTTGGCATGTTGCTTAGAGCTGTTTCCAAGGGAATCCTTCTGGGGACTATTTTCCTTTACTTCTTTAAAATTGAGTGACATAACATCGTATGTTTCATTGTCTTTGCATGGCCGATACCCTCCCTGTGCCTGAAGCGGGAGGCTGAGACTGGACTAATGCTCAGCTCTCAGAATAGCTTACAGTGTCCAAAGACATCCTGTGGCTCTTCAGAGTGCAGACACAGATTTCAAGTGGCTACAATTTCCCCCACAGTCTACACCCTCCAGTGTAGTATCCACATGAGTTTTCTGTGCCAGGGAAACTTGGAAACCCATCTTCCTGTAACCCACTGTCATCCTGTTTTTCACTCTGTTGAAATGGACATATGAATTTCTCTCTCTCTCTCTCTCTCTCTCTTTACTTTCTTCCCCCCCCTTCCTTCCTGCCTTTCTGTCTCTTTCTCTGAGGAACAGTATTAGTATTCTGTGGTACTCTCTTAAGCAAAACCTAAGAAAGGAATTAATCTGTCACTAGGAATGAATGTACTGGACAGTGATTTATGCAGATGCTGTACTCAAAGTGGTGGCGTTCATTTCATCTGTACTTCTTACAGGCCTCTTCAGAGGCAATACACAAACTTGCATTTAAAATAATGTTGCAGCTGGGTGACTGGGTACTTCCTGGAGCTGCACTACCTGGCTTTAGCCATGTAGGTGCATAGGTTTTGGAATTTCCAAGTTTATGCTCCGTTTGCACTCTAGGCCTGATGAAGAAGCTGATCCACAAGTTCTCTGTGAGCTCAAGTCCATCCACCCTTCTTCCTCTCAGGCCTGGACTCAGGAACGCCCCACAGTTTCATTGGCTGTTGCCTGTCTTTTCCAAAGCCATCCGTGCTTTGAGATTCTGGTCATAACCAGGGAAAGATTCATTAGGGCTGGCATTTCTTCTGGCTGGCTGGCTTCTGCACTGGTTTCTGGCAGCAAGGGTGGGAGCCTCCCTAGAGAGCTTATTTTCCTGAAACTCCTCCTGTAGTTTTACATACATAAGTGGGCTGGATGAGGTTGTGAGAAATAGCCTTGCTTTTGAACATTAATCCGAATCAAACTTCTAAATCCCTTGAAGTTCAAGCTATCAGCAGAAGAAACCAGAAGTAAACAAGCCTCTCATCACCCTCCTCCCCACCAAGCGGGCCTGGCCACCTCTTGGCTCAGGACCCGGGCTCTTCCCGGGAGCCCAGAGGCTGTTGTGATCAGTCCTTACACTTGCCAACAGCTGGCAAGACCGAGGGGCCCTGCTCTTTCAGGCAGCCAGGTTTCTGCAGACGTTTCTTTGACTCTTGTGCTTGTGATTACTAGTATTTTTCCCACTCCCTCTGCTGTCTGGAGATTCATCTGGGATTTATCTCCATAATGAGAAAAAGGAGATAGGGAAACGTGGGGGCATTTTTCTCTGAGTTAGATTATTTGTCATCTCGATATTCATTTTAAAAGATGCTTTTCAAATATTTAAATGTATGTGTGCTCACATCACAGTTCCTCGGGATGAATTGCAGAAGACACAATTGCTGCTTTATCTCTCTTGTGCTTTAGGTCTCTCTGCTGAACCAGTGACAACAGTGACTTGGGCAGAATAAAGGGTAGGTGAGAAGGAAGGTGAACTCTGGTCTCTTTGAATAGCAGTTTTTCTCTGACTCCAAGTTCCCAGCTCCAGCATATCAGCTGCTTTACTTGCCATCTCTCAGATGCCCTGAACATGCTGGAACCGAGTGGCGAGGGGACACACTTAAATGTTATTATTCTAAATATCCTCCATATTCCTGTCTCCCATATACATGCACACCTCACAAAATACATGGAGCTAAATAAGGTTCTCTCTTTTGTTTCCAAATTCTGGTTAAAGATAGAATAGATATAAGAGAGAATAAGCCCCATTTATAAGCACACTCCCCACTTTATTGATAGTGGATCAGCAAGAGCATGTGTAGGTTTAGCTGTACAGACAATGAACAGAATTTGAAATGTAGAATGTTAAAAGGTCCAAGACCAATTATTCTAAGATTGGTGCTTCTGTGTAGAAGAGCAGAAGAGAAGATTAAGACTCCACATGACTAAAAGCACATAGGCTGATTCGGGAGTGAATGAGCACTGGAATCTTAAAAAGGTGGTTTCATAAAAAGGACTGCCACTCTTTCCCTACAAATATGTGTTGCATGCCTCTGATGTGCCTGCATCTGTGCTGGGTCCTGTGGTTACGCTGGAAAATAAAAATGAGACTCCAGTGTAAACAGATATTAACTGGAGTGGAAGCAAAGAGATTAAGAAAGAGGATGTAGCAGATCCTAAAGCAGATTCCCCTAGAGAGGAACAGCAAACATGCGTGGATCAGGAATGAAGGGGAGTTGCATCCTTGCGTCCACTGGCAGCGGGACCAAAGAGAGCAGAGTGGACAATGTCAGCTACTTTAAAACTCTAACAAAAGAAAAAGATGCACTCTATCTCACCAATCTATGGTGGCTCCAGAGAGGACAACCCTGATTAATCCTTTGTCATGGCACTAAAAGGGGTCAATTTAGGGCAAGATAATGGAGGTCATAGGACCTCCATTATTAGAGAGTCAAACTTTGAGCAGAAAATTACAGATGTCTCCCATACCAATGTCATATTTCCCAGAAGAAGTCTAGCTTTCTGGAAATCAAAGAAATACCAAGATCATAGAAATTCCATAGAAATACCAATTCTCCTGTCAATTAACTTCAGTAACTATTCACTTAATGTTTACTTGGTAAAAGGTGCTATGTTCAATACTAAGACGTTATGATGGCTGCAATGACTGAAATATCAACTTCATTATCAGTCGGTGGCAACTTATTAATCTCTATCTTCATCCCTGGTTTTCCATATTTTTTCTATTCAGACAATAGGCAAAATGTGTCTAATCAGCTGCATGCTCAGCCTTATGTCTCTGGGTAGGTTGCAAAAAATGGGGACTGTGGTTTCTGCACTCATGCTGACTATTATGTATCTTTGGAGAGAGGAGTGTTACACATTAAAACTACAGAATTATCAGGACAGCATGTAACTGAATTCTGAACTGTATGGTACAGCCTAGAGTTGATTGGATATTCGAAAATTTAAGTATGTTTATAAGTAGGAGCATTATGAAAAGAGGCGCAGAGGATGGGTGATGAGAAAGAGGGCATATGCAGGGTATGCTCCTGACTCAGTTTTGCTTCTCCATTGTTCTAAATCTTGCTTATTGGATTTGTCAAAACCTATCCCAAGACTTTATAAGCCTTCTCTAAAATTTTTAACCATCATTTATCTACTGATTTTTTTGAGGACAGTCTGTCTCCCAGCTTTATTTATTTTTACATCCCCTACTGTCTATTGCAAAGGACTTGGTACGTGGCAGGCATTCAATAAATACTTGATGGATGAGTGGTGATTTATGTTGCTGTGTATGCCACAAAGCAGTTCAAGAATGATTCCCTAATAAATACTTTCTTGAATAGAATTGAAAAATTGTTGGATTACTTCCCTGTATCATGAGTTTGGTAATAGTTAAAGGATGAGTCTTGTGTGCAGGGTTTGGGAATAGAACATGTTCTTCACAGATCTAAGAGGGACTGGTGAATTGCTGTGGAGATTTGGAGAGGCACTGTGTGCTTCCCTGGCAAAGCAGTAGAGGTCAGGAAGACAGTTTGTATTGGGGTGCCTGGGTGGCTCAGCCGATGGGGCATCCAACTTCCACTCAGGTCATGAACTCACAGTTTGTGAGTTTGAGCCCGGCCTCGGGCTCTGTGATGACAGCTCAGAGGCTGGAGCCTGCTTTGGATTCTGTGTCTGCCTGTCTCTCTGCCCCTCCCCCACTTGCAATCTGTCTCTCTGTATCCCAAAAATAAACAAATATTTTAAAAAATTTAAAAAGAAGATAGCTTGTATTTTAGGAATATGTCTTAGGTGAAGGTGTTGCTGCTCAGATATGCTGGTGTCTTCATTTTCAGGTAGCTGCCCCATTGGTAATTCTGGGAGTTGTCCTACATTATATATTGTATGTCCTGGTACCTATATCATACATCATATATCATGCATATAATGTATCCTGGTTATACTGTCTGACTTTGTCTTGGAGATGGCACTCTGATTTCCATACCTTCTTTAAAGATTGTGACTCATTAGAATTTCCAGTTTAATAATAGGGAAACATGGGCTTTCAATCATCTTTCGACTGTTAATGAGTTAAGTTGTCTAGCTTTCCTTTCTTCAATCACTTATAATCTCTTGGGTGCACCAAAAAGAGCATTGTGCCTACTATTTTGTATTTTGCATCTTCCAAAACTCGTAATCTCCATTCACATGTAAAGCATGACCTGAGAGCATTGTCATACTTGATTTTCAGTTTTTCCTTGTCTGAGCTGCTGGATGCATTGAAATCATAATACTCTCAGTGATTCTCAAGATTGGGGGTGCTTTGGCATTTATGGCCAATTGTTTGTGCAAGACTGCCCCCCACATTGTAGGGCATCTGGCATTTCTCATCACTACACAGCAATAGAAACCTTCAGTTACTGTGCTAATGAAAAATGCCCTACACATTTCCAGACACCCCCAGCAAGTGGTACTAATTCTTGTTTAAAACCCTGCAATGACTGAGACTCGAGTTGGAAGGACTGAACAATGCGTCCATTCTTCCTGGTGGCTAATATTGGTGACAGAATTTCATCCCCTAGGATGCACCATAGAGTTGCTTCGCATCTACAGGTACAAAGAGTAATAGAACATTTTCAAGCACACTGTAGTCCTTTTCAGACACTTCAGAGAGGCAGTGCGGAGCCATGCCAACAGACACAGATGGGGAGGAACGCCAGCCTTGTCATACTGATTTACCAATTACACATTGTCTTCAGTGTACCCTTTACTGTAGTCAATCTGGTTTCCTAACCCCCTAAGCACAGTGTTTGTTTTTCTGCCACATCTTTATTATCCTGGATTTATTCTCTTCCTGGTAATGTTAAAACCTCTAAACTCCTGTGGGAAGATGCAGAACCAGAGAGATCTGTACAATTAACTGACACAGTTTAGAATGTTTCAAAAGGCTTGAAAATATTAGTGTTATTGTCACTACTGACATTTATTGCATGTAGGGATGTACATTAAAATATTTGTAACAGCTTGATATTGTGGGAAGACTGGGGCTCATATTCTGAAGTCACTTGATCCTGAATTCTAAATCCAGCCACCAACCGGTGTGTAACCTTGGACAAGTCACTTCTCTGGGCTTTAGTTTTCTCATGTGAAAAAATAGGGGACTGGACATTCAGAAATTCAAGTATGTAAATTCTATTACTGTTGAAAAAATTTAAAACATATTTTTTTAACACTAGTATTGTCAAGCCTTTTGAGTGGATCATATGCCACTAACCTAAATTGCCCATCATTTTATTTCCCCCTTATTAACCTCCTTGATACCCCAGAACAAGTATGATGGGCTACGTTGCATGATTCTAGAGCCAAGTTTTATGTGAATGCATGTTCGGAGATTGCAGTTGTGGTTGCGTGTTGCACACAGAACATGGTCTATTCTCTTAGTTCAGTCACATCATTAGCAGTATGGCTATTAGATCCTATTTTATACATTTGTTTGGCATATTAGGCACCATGGATTATTTTAAAAAGAGATGAAGACAGAGGGGTTAAGATTCAGGGAGCTCCCAGTCTGGGAAGGGAGCATGTACGCATGTAAAGAGATAGGTCAGACTTGATAGGTGCTGTGCTAGAGCTGGGATTTGAGTGTCACGGGAGCACTGAGGGGCGTGAGCCATCATAACTGTGGATGGTGAAATCTGGAAACTAGAGAGGTAATGTGGATAAATGGTAGGGTAGGGCTTTAGCTGACTTCTAATTGAACTCACACCTCCTTTTTGGAATTCTCTTGTTATTTCCTTACTCTTCCCCTGATATGCTCCCCGTTTGGTGACAGAATGTTAAATGAGGAAAAATAGATGTTGGTAGCTGCTGCTTTTATTTCATTGCTAGGAAGACCCCTTCATTAGTTTCTGTACAAAGATGACACCACCAGCATCATACAATGTGGATATAGGCAATTAATTTTCTTGTCATAATTTGCATCAACATGGTCAGTAATTTCTTGCTAGGATGCCAATGGTCCAGATTTTATTACTTCTTGTCCTTGAATCAGAACGACTGGTTCTTTAGGTATGTCCTATGTTGTGATCCTACAAGTGTAAATTTCAAACACTTCAGAATGTTTCAAAATACTTCTTGGTCTCATATTGCAATATAGATGGGGATGCCATACAGTATAGATAGGAGTATGGAGGGCAAGACTGTCTGAAGATATCTATGTGATTAGATCCTTCTCTCTCTCTCTCATATTTATATATATATTATATTTTATGTAAAATATATGAGGTATATATTATATAATATGTATTTATAATGTATAATATATATTTAAATACACACAAACACACACACCTATTTTGTATTCAATTTTAGTTTCCCAAACTTCCTGAAGCTTACCATGAATCTTAACTTACCTGATTAGATCCTTTAAGGAAAGAAGTTCATGGAAGACCTCTTTCCCAAGCTCATTAGAGAATGAAGTGTGTCCCTGTGGCCACCATGTTTTCTCTCCCCCCACACACCCTTGTCTCTGCCCTCAGGCAATCTGCTGCCCCTCAGCCCAGCCATCTGTTCTTCGCAATGAGAGAGCAGTGTGGTAGCCATAAATCCTGGCAGACGTTGCAGTCTGGCAGTGTGAATGACAGCGTGCAGTATGGAGCCTTTGGCAAAGGTTGAAGCTGGGCTACAAATCCAAACACTGTAAACCAGAAGATGGAGTAGAATGAAGTGCCTGGATTTTTCTTTAACCACCAGGTGATATTTCCGGAAGGAATAATGCATCTTTGTCAGTGACTGCTATATAGTTATCTTCTTAGAAAAACAAGTGCAGTAGATTCTACTTCTTTCAATTTGTTTCAAAATTTCTTATACCTCCTTCAAATTAGTTTATTGTTTAACTTAAAATGTGTTTATATAGCTTGCAGAAATAGCTTTCTTTTCTTTTATCTTTATTTTTTCTTTTTTTCTTATATTTCTTTTTTCTTTTTTTCTTTTTTTTCTTTTTTTTTGGCAGGAGACCCTTTTATGATTAAGTGATCCTCAAATCATTTTAATCAATACATTCAACTCAATGATTTTGAATCCCAACTGTATGTTCTTGATGCCTGAAAGCCAGCTATTTTTAAATCACTCGTTTACATACTTACTTATTTTTTGATCAACTTGCTAACTAAATAAAACTGAATAGCCAACAAACATGCAAAGCTTTTCCTCTTAATAAAGCTGTTCCTGTTTCTTTACTGCAAGGAGTGTGCAGGCAGTGCAGGTCAGAGTAGATGCTCTGGGGAAGGTTATTGGTCAGTGACAGAAGGTAAAGCTGAAGAGGACGGATGAGACCAGATCTTAAGTGATGTTAAATGACATATATTTAAAATATATTTTGAAGGCCAACAAGAATAAACAATAATGTAGGGGAGATAGATTTATTCTTAGGATGACATATACCTTATAACAAGTTTACAAGTTTAAGTTTCTTTTTTATTCCATAAGTACTTTTTTATTAAGTGGTTTTTTTAAATAGTTTATTGTCAGATTGGTTTCCATACAACATCCAGTGCTCTTCCCCACTAGTGCCCTCCCCCATTACCACCACCTCTTTTCCCCCACCCCATCCCCCTTCAACCCTTGGTTTGTTTTCAGTATTCAATAGTCTCTCAAGTTTTGTGTCCCTCTCTCTCCCCAACCCAAGGCAAGGGAAGTGAAAGCAAAAATGAACTATTGGGACCTCTGCAAAGGAAACGATCAAGAAAACTAATCAGATAAAGGGCTAGTATCCAAAATCCACACCCAAAAAACAAATAACCCAGTGAAGAAATGGGCAGAAGACATAAACAGACACTTCTCCAAAGAGGACATCCAGATGGCCTACAGGCACATGAAACGATGCTCAACATCACTCATCATCAGAGAAACACAAATCAAAACCACACTGAGATACCACCTCACACCAGAGTGGCTAAAATGAACAAATCAACAAACTTAAGTTTCAACCAATATTTTAAAAGTCCTTGGATACTAGCCCTTTATCCAACATGTCATTTGCAACTATCTTGTCCCATTCTGTCAGGACCATGGGGAGGGGAAGGGGGAAAAAGTGTCAGGGAGAGGGAGGGAGGCAAATCATGAGAGACTCTTGAATACTGAAAAGAACTGAAGGCTGAAGGGAAAGAGGGAAGGGGAAGGGGGGTGATGGTCATGGAAGAGGGCACTTGTGGGGAAGAGCACTGAGTGTTATATGGAAACAAATTTGACAGTAAACTATATGAAAAAAAAAAAGTATTTGTGGCTCTCTAAGTAAAGATTCCATGTAAGTGCCAAATGATCACCAAAGTTAGATGTTTAACAGCAAGCTTTAAAACGTGGAGTAACCAATGTGACATAGAGGCTACAGACAGATGGCACGTGATGTGCTTTTTATATTTCAAGAGGCCCTGGCACCTTTTTGGTATTTTGCAAGGGGCTCTTTCTTCCCACCTTGTCCCAATGTACTAGCGATTTTTGTCTTAACCAAACGTTAAATAAGCATGTGGGTGGAAGTTGTTTCCTGTATTTTCCAAGTATATATATATACTAGAGGCTGGATATACTAGGGTTGGATGTGTATATACAATTTGAAATATCCATATGAAAATTTGAGTATATGGTAAACCAGGTGAATCATTACAAATATTTATGTAGTTTGCATTGCATAGGTGTAATATTTATATTTTCTGAATTTTTCACTTTATAGTTAGGTATTTTGCTGATATCATAAATATAGCATTTATCTTACTCCCAGTCCACTCTTGAAAAAATCTAAATCTAGAGTATTTTGTAAATATTTAAATTTTAATTTTAGGTACATATTAAAGAATTTGGCATGCTTTAGATACATTTAGTTATTTTTCCTCCAAACTGTCTATTGAGATTTCTACACTCTTTTCTAATGATAATAATCTTATAAAGTAGTAGTTCTTCATTAGAGTAGGCTCATTGAAAGAATCAAATCCCAACTTTAATCACGCATGTGTTTATTGAATATTTAAGGCATTTAAGATTGTTTAAGATGGTGTTTTAAGAATTTTACAAGTATAGCCTTATTTCAGAAGCAAATATCAGCCACAGAAAATGATAACAATGAATCAAGGAACATGAATAATGGGACTTGGACAGTGCAACTGTTTCCAAATTGTGTGCGCTCCCAAGTTCATTTCCTAATATGTAAAATAGATAGGATAACATCTGTTGCTTCTTGAGGAACCAGTAAAGTCACATAATGAGAAAAGGAAGAAAACTTTTAAAGTCCTTTCTAAATTTAAGGAAAATTTTATAATGTTATATATATGTGTATGTGTATTATTTATAATATGAATATGCATCATAATTATGCATATTTTAATAATACCTATGTAAAAATCAAGTGAGTAAATGAGTTAATACCCTCCCATTTCCCTTTGATCTGCCTGCTTAACCAAATGCTTTGAGTCTTAGTCAATATTTTAAAAGCAGTTCCCTAAAGGAGAGTTCATGTGCATGCCAAATAATAATTATAATTAGATGCTCACACCAAGTTACTAGAATATCAGCATGTTAAAATATAGAATGACCTCAGACATTAAAGTTACTACACTATTTATTTTTATTATTAATTGCAAGTGCTGAATTATATTCACTAAGGGAGCCAAGAGGCAAACAAGTTTCATAGTGTTGCGGTACAAGTGATTTAACAAATTCCTAAGGGAATTGACATCTTAATGATGTGTCAGAGAGCCACAATAGTAATATTGCCTTCCATCACAAACTATACTCTTCTATTTCTAGAGCACTTTGCACTTGTTTCTACATTGGCAATGATTAAAATATTTCTTGAAGGGATGTTTATAGTTTCCTCACGTGCCCATTGCATCATAAGTACTTTGAGAGCTGTGATAGTGGCTGGAAATGATAGGCACATAGTCAATTTACAGACTTGTATTTAGGTGACATTATTTTTTTTTAAATTTTTTATGTTTACTTTTGAGAAAGAAAGAGGGACAGAGTATGAGTAGGAAAGGGGAAAAGACAGAGGAAGACACAGAATTGGAAGCAGACTCCAGGCTCCCAGCTATCAGCACAGATCCCAACTCAGGGCTAGAACCCACGAACTCATGACCTTAGCTGAAGTCTATGACCTGAGCCAAAGTCTGACACTCAACCGACTGAGCCACCCAGGTGCCCCAATTTAGGTAACATTCTTTACCCTTTGCAGTGTGAATTTATGTATATAATCTCATTTCATTTTTTCCAACTGCTTTATAGATGGTCATTTTCTCCTCAGGTAACTTTCTCATGGAACCTCTGTTGGTAACTTGTAGGACTGTAACTTCTATTTCTTAGTCTAGTGTATTTATTACTGGTGAATCTCATCTCAGTGACTCTGGCTTTCTGAATTTTTGAGTTCTGACTAAAAGGTATTCCTGCTGGGCAAAGACAAGCCTCTTTTCTATTTTACTGTTCCTCTTCAGTGTTGGCCCTCAGCCCCCGCCTTTTTCTGCTCATCATGTTAGGGCTAGAATTGCTGAGATGTGAAATGAAATCTATGGCAATTTATTACTGTTTATGAGAGACTCTGTGACATGGCTGAGCCGACTTGTCTTCTACTATCCTGTATAGGATATCTGAGAGGATCGGCAGATAGATTAATTTAAGGCAGCTTTTGCTGACACTCGTTACCTCTAAATGGATAATCATTTATCAGTAAATTACTTTTTTCTGAGCCAGGTAATTTCTGATCAATATGTTCATTCTTATTCTTTCTCCCTCTGCTCTCATCCTCTCCACTCCTACCTGTCTTTCTCTTTCTCTGTCTCACCACATGTGTGTGCATGTATGCAGGTACACACATATACACACACGTACATGTGCCCATGCACACTCACTAATGCCTTCCAAAGTCAGCATTGAGACCTCAACATGTTAATAATTTTTTTATTTGCAAAGCCAGAGTCAAAATTGATTCAAAATGATCCAAATAGGAGAAGCTACAGTGTCAATTATAAGGAGGGGATGGGTATTAGGTAAAGATAAATTAGTGATATTGGGGTAATCAAAATAGGTTTAGAGTAGCACTGTAGGATTACTAGAACTGTAGTATTCTTGAAGACCATGAAAGATGGGTAAAAGTAGATCTGGGAAGTCATTATCAAACAGTGTGCTTTACAAGTGCCTTGATACCCACCCACACAATGATGAACAAGTCTGTTAAACTAACACCGCTCCTACTCTGAGAGCTTACCTCCTAAATGTAGGCTATCATATACTTGGAAGAGGCTTGCTTGATTTATTTACAAAGAACTCTGGGAAGGCAATGATAGCAAAGAATCAGGGCTTTTGCAAATCTGACATGAAATGCTAAGCTGTGGGTTTAGAGAGAACGGAGAAGGAAAGAATATAAAAATGTAGATGGAAAACTACACTATAGAAAGATTTAAGTGAAACTATAACTTTGGAATTTTGTTAACTCAAGGTTGCCAGAAACCAATGCCAACTTGTAGTTGAGGTCCTCAAAACTGAGGTCCCCAGGGATACAACTAGCTCTGACTTTTCTTTTTGATGGATTTATTTTCCAGGACAAAACAATCTTATTCCTGTACTTTGGGATAATAAATATAGTGTATTCCATTTTCATGAACTAAATTGCCATTAACTAGAGTTATTCTCTTTTTATTTATGTTCTATATCAAGAATCTAAAACCTTCCTCTGAACTAAATCTGCAGGTCCAAACTGTGTCACCTTTTGATGAGTTTTTAGGAGGAAGGAGGCACTGACTAATTCACCAGGACCAGGCAGTATAGGTCAGAAAGCTGTGTTGGGCATTTGGTAGTTTGACTACAGAATAGCTGAGGTTGCAGAGTGCTGATTTGAACAAAGAGAAGAAAAGGAGTTGATATAGATTTTATTTTATTGCCTTGAACATCTGAAGTACACTTGTGTTTGGGATGTGAGCAATTATCTATTAAATGTGTATCTTGTCTCCAACATTTGCCGTTCATTTTGGTCATTGATGAGGGGAATAAAAATACCATCAGATCATTTTTGTTTCTCCGTATGCATGAGCTTCTCTTTATTATTAATGAATACAGCATACTGTTACTAGGCTGCAGATTTCTTGTGGGAAAGGAATGATGCCTAACACAGTGCCCCACAACCCCCATAAGCATGTTCCCAGTAAGTCACTGAGTGACTGATTTCATGACTGAAGGCAGGTTGTATGCAAAGGAACTGCCATGCTCACATTTTAGTTCCTGGGAACCCCAAAGAACAGAGTGGTACACACACTCTAAGAGCCAAATTGTCATTGGAGATGAGACTATGGGGAAGCAAAGTGGGAATCAAATCATAAGTGAAAGCACTGCTGTGAAGGCCTGGCTTTGGAGACAAAGGGAGCTTTTGTTGATGTTCCCCACACAAGTGCATATGCTTTGAGGCAACCGGTAGTCATTCAATGTGTTTAGTGTTCAATTTTACATCCTCAGCCATCTCTTCTTCCTCCACTGTAGGCATCTGTGCTGAGCATATTCCTTAACACCCTCCCCCCAGGCCTGCCTACTCTCTCTTTTTTCCCATCAATATCTTTTCTAATACCCGCTGTCAGAGCCACTAAAAACTGTGAGGTTTGTTTCTTGACAAATGTCCCATTTTCACAGGCAGTTGAACTGAACTGCAGCTTGTGCTCCGTTCAAACATGTCAATAAACATTATTGCAAAGACGTAGAAGCAATAATGGGAATGTATAAAACTCACCTTTATTGCTTCTTGCCATGAATTCACACGCTTCTCTAAGCAGCTTTCACTCCCTCAAGAAGAAGCTGCAGGAAATCTGTTTTGGATTGTGGGGGCCAAAGATACTGATTTGGTTATAATCTTCCCTGGAGAATGGAAGTGCAAGTTAGCAGCGCTGAGGAACTCAGTGCTTGCATGCTATTTCATGCCATTACGGTCGCTGATGAATAATGCTGGTTGTCACAGGTGCACCCAGGATCCCGAAGGGTGGAACATGCGACCTCACAGAACAGCAACCAAAGACCCCACACATGGTGATATTCTACACTCAGGTTTCCATTATTGTAAATCTGCAGTGAGAGTACAGTTGTATGGGGCAATATAAACATGGAGGGCTGTAAAACAAAGAGACTGGCCAAGCAGTTGCCAGAAGGACTTCACCCTGATGTACCCTGCTCTAAACCTGGGGACCTGGGACCTGCACTGCTTGGGTGGTTAAGATGTGTTTGAGGTAGGTACTAGTCTGAAAAGTGTGTCTTTGTGGATAGAGTGTCGGGATGAGCATTGGTATATCCATTGGTGTGGGACATGTCTGGGATTAGTATGTCTTATAGTAAAATGTCCCAGAAGGGTCTCCACGTAGGGTTATCATCCTCTAGCAATGAGTTCCACAAAAAAAGAAAAACTCCCTGGAACCTGGAAACAAGCCTGCCGACATTCATAGAGATCTAAATCAGAAGATGATAAAGTTGGGGCAAACAGACCTCTCTGAGAATGTCCAGGTCACTTGTTTTCCTTCCTAGGCATGTATGAGTTCCATTATATGACGCTGCATTGTTTAGATGTCCTTTGTTGCTTCACTGCGGGAACTTTGAGATCATTTAACACTAATGCCAACTATAACACTGCCACTTCTTTCTTTCTCCTTTTCAGAGCCAATAATAGCACTTGGAGTCATATTGATTTCACTTATCAGCTCCTAATACATCAAATAATTTTTAGAATTTTGTAGTAATTGCCAAGAGGTATTATGTTTTATATACCCTGGTTGACTACAATGAGTTTTGAAGTGGAAAGTAATACAGACCTTAAAAAATTTTTTTAAAAGATAAGCATTCTCAAAATAATCTTTATTTCTTTGGAGAAGGTTAAAATATTATTAAGGTAGACTGAATAATAGATATAGTATATATTAACTTCATTGGTAATTATGATTCTATAAGGCAGACTTTCCATGTAGTATACACTTGATCATTAGTTCAGTTCACCAGTATTTACCAAATACCTGTTATGTGCAAAACCATGTTAGATACTAGGCTGTTTTAGAAAATTAGAATAGGGAATATTCTTTTCCCTTTTCTCAAATTCATTAATTATTTTTAATCACAGTGAACACATTCAGAAATGAGAGGCAGAATTCAGTCACAAGGGCATTTTCAATGAAGTGCCTTTTATTTTCTATTCAAGATAAGATTAAATAATAATCTGATTATTCCTGCAGTGGTTTCTTGGCACTTTTTGCACAGTTTGCTTCCTATATCCAAGACATAGAGAACTTCCACTTGATTCTAGGAGATAAGGACTTCCAGAAGGAGATGGCCAGAGAGAAGGAAAGTGTGGTGTATTTAAGGGACTGAATAAAGGGCAGTATGGCCACAGTATGCTTATGTAGAGGGCTAGGTATGGGGGAGATGCGAGAAAACTGTTAACTCTGGAAAGAAAGCTCGATCATGGATCATATCATGGAAGCCTCATCAGTAAAGCAGTTTTCAAGCATGTCGATATGATTTCAGGCTGATGATGTCAGTGAATTTAAAGCATGCTTCTATATCAAAAACAAAATGTACATACATAAATATATTAGAAAAATTTTACTTTGTCACAGCAGTTATACAGAATATTTCCTTCAATTCATCACTTTCTGAGTTCTTATATATTTTTTTCCTCCACATCAGCTATCTTTATCTTTTCCCCCAAAGTTCTCAACAGCCAAAGCTATAGTTAAAATTGATTCTTGTAAACCGGTGAAGATTGGAAGGCAGGCCCTGGGATTTCCTGGTACCAGGAAAGCTTGTGATGGACAGGACCACCGGTCAAACAACGGATGTCCTTTCACCTGGTGTGGTTCCATGTACACTTTCTAATATAGATCTGGATGGGTTTGGCATTTGAAATAAAGTCAGCAGGCACTGAGCCCTGCCAGGTCTTACAATAAGAAGATGACTAGTTGTAACTAGATTTTGGAAAATCAGACAGATAAGGTAGAAAACAATGGAATTTATGTATATGCCTTTAGTTGTATAAAATATTTATGTGGCTCTTGAAAGAAATGTTTTTGAAACTCAGTCTCCTGGTTTGATGTTTATTGTTACTACCATTGCTGCTGCTGCTGCTGCTACTACTACTACTCCTCCTCCTGCTGAACAATGGTTTATGTTTTACCTAAACTCTCAGAGATTTCAGAGAGAACCTCAAGAATACAATCCTGGAGCCCTATGTCTTAAGTAATAGTTTTGTCCACTCTCAAGAGGTAAGATTGTAGAGGATAAAAGACAAAAAATACATTTAAAGAAAAGATACTTTAGTGCCCTACATTATAATTTTCTCAACTTCTCAGGAATCCATCCCTGTGGTCATGGTGAGCCTTACTGTTCTTGACCTCTGAAGTTTGTCCATATGACTGCGGCCATATCAGATAATATTTAAATTGTGTAGTTGGTCTGGGTCATGGTGGCTTATTTAGTCATGCCACACAAAGGGAATCTTGTTATATTAGTCCCTTAATTTTTCATGGCATTAAGATAGCCCCCACTGGTTTGGGTCAACTGAATGTTAAGATATCATAAACAGTGTTCCCACATGAAAATCTCTCTGTAATCTTGGCCACTTTATCCTTCATTTTGGCTGTAGAATTTGCTAGTATCTTTAGAGAATTTCTCTGACCAAGACCTGTACAGCCTCCAGTTCCAATACCCTGGCAATGCAGAAACATATAGCAGAAGGAACACAGGGCAGATGCTGATACAAATAGAAGCCCTTCTTCTCCAGCTGTAATCCTAAATGAAACACTGCTCATGAGGTACATGAATAGAATAGTTATTTAGTGCAAGTATGCATGTGAGAAAAGGAGAAAAGGAGAGGGAGACGGTAAAGAGGAAAGGAAGGGAAGTAGAGGGGAAGAGAATGAAAGTGAGTCAAAGGGAAGAAGAGAGGAGGGAAGCAGTAGGGAAAGAAAGAAGAGAAGAAAGGAGAGAATGTCACCTTTGGAGAATTAAAGGAGATGCTTTCCCTAGTAATTGTAAAAGTGAATTTTTTACTGCTCTGGAAAATTCTTTCTTTGGGTTATCACATATAACATTTACAAAGAGTAGTTTCATCTTTGTCATGTGATATACTAGAGATAGATTTTCATGAGCAATTTTTTACAGTATGAATTTAAAGGAAGAAGTAATCTGCCCTGACATTGTGTCATCTTGAAAAGGCAAATGATCATTTAAACTATAATATGCCTAGATAATGAGAAATAATCTTACTTTTCTGTTGCTTTGCTAATATTTGATTTTAGTCTTGGGCTTCCTGGTAGAAGCTGGTGTAGAGAATTTTATTTATTTATTTATTTATTTATTTAATATTTTTGAGAGAGAGAGACAGCATGAGCGGGGGAGGGTCAGAGAGAGAGGGAGGCACAGAATCCAAAGCAGGCTCCAGGCTCCAAGCTGGTGGTTAGCACAGAGCCCAATGCGGTGCTTGAACCCACAAACCATGAGATCATGACCTGAGCTGAAGCAGGACGCTCAACTGACTGAGCCACCCAGGCGCCCCTGGAATAGAGAATTTTAAAACACTGTGCCTTGTCACTGAAGCACATTTAGCTTTATTGTAGTAAGTAGACAAATTGGAATAACCTCAACCTGGAGCTTGTGCTCATGGTGGTGATGTGGGTTCTGGAAAAGGGAAGCTATAGGTTATGCAGAGCAGTTCAGGCCATCAAATTATGCAAGAGCACAGACTAAAAAGAAGAAGCAGGGACGTGCATCAGGCAGAAAGACAAAGCCAGCATTTCCTTTGATGGTAAAGTACCCAGTGACCTCAGAGTGGGATAAAGGCATTAGGGAACACTATCAGCATTTGGGATACCCCAGTCTCAGTTCAGGGCTTGAATTCAGATTGGGAAGGAACACCTAAAGTTACTAGATGATAAGGAAGGAATGGTTAATCAAGACAAGGTAGAGTTATGGTCTCAAGCCTTAGGGCTAATGGCAGAGACCAAGTTCAAATCATGACTTTCTGATTCCTTGTCTAGTACTATTTCCGTCTTTTGAGCTGTGCTTGACTATTGGCAGCAGGATATGTGGGCCCTGTGGGCTTAGACTGTGGTAGCTTAGCTGTTCCCTCTGTGCATCTATGTGCCTGCTGCCATGATCCTTGCCCTACTGCGATTGGCAGTATGTATGCTGTTCTCATACTGCCAGAGTCCTCCTGGTTGGTAGCAAGCAGATATATCCTCAGAGGCCATTCTTCTCAGTTGGCACAGCTCAAATCATGTCTCTTGGCTTCTGCACTCCACTCTCCTGTTTTGCTCAAATGTATTACCCTTGCCAGTTGGTGGGCTTTCATTAAACCCATACTGTGGATATCGCCCATCTCATGTTCCTCTGGATGTACTGATTCTGTCTTTGGCTCCACTATGATTGCCCCCATTGACTAGCTTGCCTTGCTGCCAGTGGGCTGGCCTGACCTGATTTAGATATTTTCCACTGAGCCATACCCTGCTTGGCTGGAAATTTATTGCCTGTGCCAGTGGGCAGGTTCCTTCCAAGGGGGCTACTGCCACCTTGGGTTCCATCTTCTACTTCTGCTGGCTTTTTCATTACTTTTATCATCCTACTTGGCGAGACTTACCTCCAGCATTCAATTGTTTCCATATTGCGGCTGGCTGTCTCTCCCTCCACTGGCTGTCTCTTGGTAACTGCTGACTTGTGTGACACTGCTGCCCACATCTTTCAGGTGTAATGTGTTCTTCAAAGGTCATTAAATTCAATTTGACTGACTCATGGCTGCCAAGAACATTTCACACTATTATATGGAACATTCCTTATATATGATGGTAATTGTAAAAAATCAGATTCTTACTATTACTCAAATATTATTCTACCCAGCAATGTTATATTTATCTGTCTACTCTCAGCCAGGAAATTAGTTAAAATCTATCAAGCACCTACTGATTTCCCATATACTGATCTCTCTTTACTGAACAACTTGTTAGTTATGAGAGTTTCTTGGAGACTCTTAGACTATTCAAGTCAGGAGAAATGTGAAAGAACCCCTCCCCCATCCTTTTTTACTTCAGACATAGCAACCTCACAATTATTCTAGACAAATGAGTGTCTAATAACTGATGGTGTTAGAAAGAAGCTCCACAGAACTTATTTTAGTGTTTAACAACCTTCTCTGTTAGGAAAACGTCATAACCAAGGTAATGTCTATGTTTTTTACTCCTTTATAAAGTCTGTTGCCTTTCAACCATAAATGGACATAAATAAGAGGTATCAAATATTTTTTTCTTTAAAATGACTCATTAAAGTAAAATAAACACTAAATGCTAACCTAGACATACTGTTTCTTATTTTATCAATACCACATTGTTCAAATTCCTTTGTTTCCTCATTTAAGGATTTGGTTTATTAGCTCTTGAACTTGTAATTTAGAGACTAAGGTGGCTTATGAGTGAGAGAAAGTCCTTAACAGGCTTGGGTTGCTTTGAAAAAAAGCAAAGCAAAAACTAGCCAGCCAGCCACAACTGTAGGGACCATCTACTTGAAAGTCTAATGTGAGGATGACGGAGATTGCTCGCGGCAGTCATGGCACTTCTGTGCCTAAGCCGATCTGTGGTTTCCCAGTGGATGTCCTCTGACTTCCAAAGTCGTAGGCACAGCCATGGAGCTCTGCGGGATTGGATCCCAGCCCCCATCACCCATGTTGCTCTTCTTTATTCAACTCTGTTCCCATCTGACCAGGCCTCCTTCAGCTCCTTGAATATCCTAAGTAATTGCTGGCTCAAGCCTTTCATTGCGGCTTCCTCTACCTGAAACTGTCTCCCTTTGCAAAACTGTTTCTATCTCATCTTTAAGTTTTCCAGCTTGAGTGCCATCTCATTGATGCCTACATCACCGGGACCCCCTCTTATAGTTTTTTTTTGTTGTTGTTGCAATGTTCCCCCTACCCCTTAATGGAATCTTAACTTTGTAATTGACTTTCATTTTGTCTACATATTTATGGTCTCTTGGCCCACTAGATCATGATCTCCTTTAGAGCAGTGACCTTTATTACTAAGCCTAGTGTCTGGTACATAATGGCCATTTAATAAACACTTATTGAGTGGATATTAAATAGAATAATGAATCTATTGGCTGTGAAAGAAGGAGGCCCTGTGAGTTCCTGGCATTTCTATGGTATTGGAACAGTACTTTCTAAGAATCTGCTCCTACATTTGCTGCCTATCTTTCCTAGCCATGCAGAAAAGTAGAGAAGCTAGAAGCCAAGCTTCGGCTGCCAAGATCTGAACCAGCAAGCTTGTTCTGGAGTGCTGATCATCACTTCACATCCTTAAAGCTGTAGTTAATTTAGTGCTAGTTAAGCTGACATCCTGTTTCCAGTACAAGTAAGAACATGATAAAAAGATGCAAACAGAATAAAATAAAAGGAGATAAAGGGAAAATGAAAAAGAAATCAACAAGATAGACCTGATCCTCAGTCACTTCCTGTCATATATATGTATGTATCTGTGCATATATATGTGTGTGTGTATACTAATATGTATGTGTATACATATATATGTATATGTGTGTATAAATATGTATATACAAATATATATGTGTATACGTGTGCGTATATGTGTATGTGTGTATTTTTTCCTTTGGAGGGATTCATGCATTTGTAAATTGCTAAATACTATATATATATATATATATATATAGTCCATCACCTGACTATAAGTAGTTTTTTTTTAAGTAGTTTATTGTCAAATTGGTTTCCATATAACTCCCAGGGCTCTTCCCCACAAGTGCCCTCCTCCAATACCACCACCTCTTCCCATGCCCCTCCCCCTTCAACCCTCAGTTCCTTTTCAGTATTTAATAGTCTCAGGTTTTGTGTCCCTCTCTCTCCTCAACTCTCTTTCCCCCTTCCCCTCCCCATGGTCCTCCATTAGGTTTCTCCTGTTCTCCTGCTAGACCTATGAGTGCAAACATATGGTATCTGTCCTTCTCTGCCTGACTTATTTCGCTTAGCATGACACCCTCAAGGTCCATCCACTTTCCTACAAATGGCCAGATTTCATTCTTTCTCATTGCCATGTAATACTCCATTGTATAAATATATACCACATCTTCTTGATCCATTCATCAGGTGATGGACATTTAGGCTCTTTCCATGATTTGGCTATTGTTGACATTGCTGCCATGAACATTGGGGTACATGTGCCCCTATGCATCAGCACTTCTGTATCCTTTGGGTAAATCCCTAGCAGGGCTATTGCTGGGTCATAGGGAAGTTCTATTGATAGTTTTTTGAGGGACCTGCATACTGTTTTCCAGAGCGGCTGTATCAGTTTACATTCCCACCAACAGTGTAGGAGGGTACCCGTCTCTCCACACCCTCGCCAGCATCTATAGTCTCTTGATTTGTTCATTTTAGCCACTCTGACTGGTGTGAGGTGGTATCTCAGTGTGGTTTTGATTTGTGTTTCCCTGATGATGAGTGATGTTGAGCATCATTTCATGTGCCTGTAGGCCATCTGGGTGTCCTCTTTGGAGAAGTGTCTGTTTATGTCTTCTGCCCATTTCTTCAGTGGGTTATTTGTTTTTTGGGTGTGGAGTTTGGTGAGTTCCTTGTAGATTTTGGATACTAGCCCTTTATCTGATATGTCATTTGCAACTCTCTTTTCCCATTCTGTCAGTTGCCTTTTAGTTTTCTTGATTGTTTCCTTTGCAGTACAGAAGCTTTTTATCTTGATGAGGTTCCAATAGTTCATTTTTGCTTCCATTTCCCTTGCCTTTGGGGATGTGCCGAGTAGGAGATTGCTGAGGTTGAGGTCAAGGAGGTTGTTTCCTACTTTCTCCTCGAGGGTTTTGATGGTTTCCTGTTTTATATTCAGGTCCCTCAGCCATTTTGAGTTAATTTTTGTGTATGGTGTAAGAAAGTGGTCTAGTTTCATTCTTCTGCATGTTGCTGTCCAGTTCTCCCAGCACCACCTGCTAAAGAGGCAGTCTTTTTCCATTGGATACTCTTTCCTGCTTTGTCAAAAATTAATTGGCCATACATTTGCTCAACACCGTATTTTTGATGCTACCCAAAACGTTATCTCTAGTTCCATTCCTTCTTATTAACTGCAGGTATAGATCTTTAAATTCTTGCTGATCATTACCATCTTGGTGTCCTTTTGTTGATGTAAATGTAAGAGGTCTGTCACTAAACTTAGTAACTTCATTCATTCAGTAACATACATTGAGTCTCTCTAATGTGCTAGACAGTACTGTGGGTACTTGGGTTACAATGATGAGCAAACATCCATTCTAGCAGGGAGGACTAATAATAAACATAATCCTACAGTAAACATGCTGTTGTTAATTATCATAAATGCTACCAAAATGTAATGTGGCATGAGAAAGTGTGATGAGGATCCCTAAACTAGTTTGGAGGTTGAGTAATTTTTTTGGAGGGATGTGATATCTGAAGGATGAGTAAACAGACAAGAGGAGAGAGAGGAGGAAAAATATATTGGGCAGGAGGAAAGTATGTGTGAAGACCTAAAGGGGGAAAGGCTGTTGTATTCAAAGAAATAATAGGAGTGCTGTGTGTCTGGATTGTGATCAGAGAGGAATAACTGGTGAGATAGGTAGTGTTCCCTTCACATTTTACTTTTCCATCCAAGACTCCTAATTCTCCTTACTTGCAATTTGTTCATCTACTTGGTCCCCCATAGCCAGCCACGAAAGCTGAACAATTTTTGGTTTTGTCTGCATGTCTATTGCTTCTGCCAGTAAATGGATAAATCCTGTGTACTGTATCTCTTTTTATTAAATATATAGAACATTTTTCATTAACAAAATATTTTTGCAAAATACTAACAATTGAAATTCACTCTAGGACAATACAGAAAACATAAATAAAGAAAATGAAAAATTACCTTCTCTCAATATAAATTTTCTTTTTGTATCTTGGTTACCAGTCCACTGTCAAATATATGCTATGTGAATATTTTATTCTTGCCTATGGATTGTCTATTAGTTTTCTTAGTGAAGTCTTTGATGAACATAGTTCCTAATGTTGATGAAGTTTATCATGTTATTTTCTTGATAAGTTACTGCTTTCTGCATCCTTGTTAAAAAATCTGTCCATAGCTAGATTTAGGACTTTCTGTTTACTCCCATTACATTTTCTCTTGTTGGTTTCAACCCAGTATTCCAGCTTGTCAAGATTATTTTGAGTCGAGCTCCTGTCTTCTGCTGTATTAGATACTGCTTTCACCTTTGTGTCCCCTGTAATTTTGGTAAGGTATTGAATGTTGAATAGGAAAGAACCTTTTTTGATACAATTAGAATCAGGGGTCACATTTCACCATCTTAGTCTTCAGGATTCTAACTCCCTTTTGAAACCAGTAGCACTGCAGACTGTGGTAGTATGCTGCTTTACTACGCAATATTCCTACTTCTAAGCTCCAACATTACTTTGAATTTCTTACTGACACTTGCTCTTTACTGATTCCTTTTTTCAGTTTTTTTCCCTGACTTTTCTGTCTCCCTAATAAAATGTAAGCTTCGTCAGAGTGGACATCCTGTCCTTTACTTACCGTCATGTACTTGACAACATAAAACTGTATTAGTATTTGTTGAATTCATTAACCAACACATGTCCAAAAATCATCATTTAATGCTTTTTCCTAGAATTTCTCCAGGAATTGCCTATTTTTTTGGTCTAAATGTAGGAAATTCACCACCTTACCCTCTTGATAGCTTGGGCATTTTCTTGGCTCTAATGTTCTGTTATCTACCTTTCTTTCTTTCTTCATTTTCCCCAAGCTTTGTTGAGATACAGCTGACAAATAAAAATTTAAGAATCAAAGGATACAACTGGATGATTTAACATACATATATGTTGTGAAAGGATTCTCCCTCATTGAGTTAATTAATACATCCATTGCCTTACATATTTGCCTTTTTTAAATATTGAGAATATGTAAGTTTTACTCTTAACACATTTCATATATACAATACAGTATTATCAACTATAATCACCATATTATATATTAGATTCTTAGGCCTTATACATATTATAACTGATAGTTTGTATCCGTTTACCAGCTTGTACCTATTTCTTTCCTGGCAACCTACTCTCTGTTTCCATGATTGCTTTGTCCCCTCACCCCACCCCCAGATTCTATATAAAAGCAATACCATGTGATATTTGTCTGTCTCTGTCTGGTGTATTTCATTTAGCAGAACACTTTCTGTGTTTATCCATGTGGTTGCAAATGATAGGAATTCCTTATTTTTTTAATGTTTACTTATTTTTGAGAGAGAGAGAGAGAGAGAGAGAGAGAGAGAGTGAGTAGAGGAGGGGGAGAGATAGAATAACAGAATTGGAAGCAGGCTCCAGGCTCTGAGCTATCAGACCAGAGCCAGACATGGGGCTGGGACCAACCAACTGTGAGATCATGGCCTGAGCTGAAATTGGACACTTAACTGACTGAGCCAGCCAGGTTCTCCAGATTTCCTTATTTTTTTAAGGCTGAATAATAACCTGTTCATGTGTGTGTGCACACACATGTGTGCACATGCACTACATTTTCTTTATCCATTAATCCACTCATGAATGCTTTGTTTGTTTCCATATGTTTGCTGTTAGGAATAATGTTGCTATGAGAATGGTAATGTAGATATCTCTTAGAAATTATTTCTCTTGTGTATATACCCAGAAGTGGGATCATTGGACTATATAGGTAGTTGCTCGTATAATCTATTATTCATTATCAGAATAGTGTGTAGTTAATCATTAAGTTGTACACTTTAAATCTTACAATTCTGTCAATTATACCTTAATAAAGCTGTAAAAACATGATAAAATGTAATAAATGAAGTTAACAGAACAGTAGAGCTGGGAAAATGTCCTAGTCGTCAAGAGGGTAAAGTGGTGAATTTACTAAATTTAGCATACTGATAATGAATATTAGGTTTTATGCACAAGAATCTTTAGAGCCTGGTATGTAATTTGCCTAGATATGACAAATTGAATTTATTTAAGGGAGATAGTTGTATTGAGCCCAACCCAGATGAGTTTTATGCTAGGTGCTGGAGATAGAGCGCAGAGGGTGGGCGAGAGTAAAGTCTCAGTGCACAATTAGTTCATAGATTAATAGTGTATATGTTATGAGTCTACATCTAATGATTGGATAGTTTCCCTATGTCCTTCCATACTAAGGAATTCTCCAACAACAACTGAGAGGTGAATTGAGACATCTCAGGTACATTTTCACCACCTATCTGATCTCTTCTCCATTCTCACACCTCTTTATATAAGAAGAATTTAAATGGAAACAATCACTGAAAACCCCAGTGCTTTTTGATAAAAATACTTTTATAGCTAGTAATCTATGAGTAAACTGAAGGTTTCTTATTTGGAAACCTAGTCCAAAATTAGGCATTATAGATCATAAGAAACAAGACTTATCTCCCTTCTTGAATGGAAATTTACTGTAAGAATAATAGCTATATGACAAACAGCAAACATACATTATTAGACCAGATGTACTAATAACAAAATTTGCTAAAAATTTCAAAAAGGAGAAGGCAGTCTAATTTATAGAGACAAGGAAAATCCATGACATAGATTCATTTAGTTTACAAGAAAAAATGGGGGCATTCTAGGTGGGAGAAAGGCCTTGGTAAGGGCTTACAGGCAGCATTGAACAGACTGATTAGAGAAGAATCAGTCTTCTCTGGAAGCCTTGGGATATATGACTGGAAGACTCCAATGGGGCCTAAAGTACCAGGACAAGGACTTGGTATTTGATTTGAAAACAAACAAACAACAACAATAACAAAAATAGAGTGCTTTAGTTTCTTGTTGAGCAGAATGACTAAATTCAAAATGTTTAAAGGATGTCAGTTTAATTAATGTAGGTAATATGGAGATAATACAGAGAAGAGTCAGCTATGAATGGTTATGAGCTAGTAACAAAAATTTAAAGATAATGACCTCAGGTCATTGACAGAAGACCTAGAACTTTAAAAAATGAATTTAGAGAAACAATCTTTTGAGATATTGGGGTGAGATGGAAAAAGATATAGGGGTTTCTCTTAAACTTTAACTCCAGTGAACTAGAAAAATTTCTTCATTGGCCAGGATGGGATCATCTCGAGGAGCAAGTTGAAGTGGTTATAAATATGAATTGAAATTATACTATATTACCAAGGAAGAACTATGCAGTAGATTCAGGATCCTTGTGTGAATCTGGTGCTAGACAGAAAGAACTAGAGGTCATTTGCTTATGGATACAATATGAAGAAAGAAAATATATGATCCCTTTCCGAGGAAGCAGTAAAGGGGTGCAGGGAGTCAGTGATTACACCCCAGAGGAAGTTCACAGCTGAGGTCAAGAAGAAGAACTGAAGTTGCTGAGGAGAGGAGAGAATGATTCATGACTCAGGAGAACGAGGTTAGGGCAGTAGTACAAAAGCCAGAGAAAGAGGCTAGTGGGAACATGTAGCAGCACATTTAAGGAGGATGAGAAAAAGCCATGGATGTGGCATGAAGATAATCATGTCCCTTTTATAAATAAGGAAACTCAAGCACACAGACAAGCTAATCTAACCCTTCTGAGATTGTGTAAAAGTAGATGAGTTGTTTCCAAAGACAAGTTCATGATAACGTTTTCACTTGTCAGTGGCAAAATTATAGATATAAGGACTGTGCAGTTATATATGGTGGTGTAAGATAAATTTTGTCCTGTATAACTTCCTAAATTACCACATTATCATGAAATTATAGAAACCAAAATGATTACTACCCTATATTTGGTTGGAAAAAGAAATGATAGCCACATCATTTTTATTCTCTTGATTATTTTTGTTAATATGAGATCTAGTGATAGTGATACCCTAACATATTTGCTTTACCTAGATTTGTTCTCTGGGATATTGAGTAGGTATTTCTACATAGGGACTTCCTCCTATGCTCACAAACCATTGGCAGTCAGAGGGCAGGATAAGTAATAATTTATTCTGCTTGAGTTTTGAAAGATGCTCAATACAGAAACACCAGATTCTGACAGTTTTAAAGCCCCACTGCAGGTTCAGAGCCCTGTCTGTCACTTATCTTAAGCTTGTATGGAAAATAAAGATCAAATATCTCTGAAGCAGTGTTTAGTGTCATAGCTATTTCTGCAAAAGACAGGTGTTTTTTTTTCCCGCCCACTAAATCCCTTGCACTTTATTATCATCTGAGTCTCTGTCGTGTGATTTTCTTGAGGTTCTTGGATATCTAAGTGCAGGCAGATTGGCTGTAGCAAAGAATAAATCTTTTTGGTTGGAACCTCAAGAAATAGCTTCTAGTCCTAGATTCCTTTACCTCTTTTGTAGAATGACACTTTGCATGTTATCTCTTGTATCTGAGAAATAATAACTTCAGTAGCAATAAGACATAACATAGATAACAATCCTATTTTTTGTCTCGTGCAAAAATCTTTTCTAATGTTTTACATAGGTCAAATCATTTTCTCTTTTGATAACCATATAAGTTAGCTTCTATCTGATCTTTATTTAAAAATAAATTTAGTTAAACCCCAGATAGGCTAAATAACTTGCTTTTCAGGATGACTAACAAATACCAATGGAAAGGTTTAAACCAAGAGTCCAGCTCCAAATGTGTTTTTCCCCCTCAAAATGCACTGCCTCAAAGGGAAAGAACTATGAGAAAACATCAACTTACCTTAGGACATTGTATCTTTATTCCAGCTCTGCTATAATACTCAAAACATCTCCAGAATTCTTTTTAGAATCTCCTCTAGGTACATTCATTTAAATATATTGTGATGGTAAAACTCTGTTTTGGGGGTTGATCATTGAAAATGATCAATGTCAAAGTCAAAGACAGTATAAACTAAATAAAGAGTTATTTTAACAAGGTGCTTTAAAAACATTTTGACTTTGGAAGATATTATTTGAAATAAAAGTGTGATCTCATAAACTATCATGAAAAGGGAAATAGTTGCTGGATATTTTGTCTATTGATAGAAAATCAGTCACACTAGCTAATGGTCATGTGACACTGGATCCTTCCCAACTTGTTCTTAATGAAGATCCTTCATTCTCAAGAACAGAGTCCCACATGACTTCCAAATGGGTAGGCCTTTCCTTAGTAGCAGTGCTTCAGTACAAGCAGGGTTAAAATTTCTGGGTGTACTTTCAAATGGCTTTACTAAGTTGCTGGGAAATCTAAGTGGGTGCAAAAGTAATTTCTATAAAGGAAGACTACATAGTAAGCACAATTTTCTCTAGTCTATTTGCTAATGATGCATAAAGGTGGCCTGATAGAGCCACTCATTTTGATTGCAGTAACTGGAGGTCTAGAGCAAGTGTATCATTTAACATCTCACTTCTTTTTCTTGCAAACATTGGATGAAAAATAAGATTTACATGGTATTTTGGAGGAAATCATAATAGTTGGTGTGAATTGTCTCTTATATGTGACAAAACATAAACTCCTTAATGTCCCTATAAGGCAGATAAATAGCCAGTTCTTTCCATTCTGGCTTTTGAGGCTCAGAGAGGTGAACTGACAGTTTCAATGACACACAGTGGATGGATGCCAGAGCAGGTAACAGAAGCCAGCACTTAAATTGTTATTCAGGCATGGAATATAATTGAGCTTCTTTCAGATCTAAGAATGTAGGGTCACCACATTATTAGCATCTTCAGTAGACACTGTGTGAATTACCACATACAAGTATGTCCCTCTCAGAAAATGTTCATCACTTGTTGCTTGGTGGTAGAAGATGAGACTCAATCATATGTTTTCAGAAAAGGGGACTCTTGGAATAAGGTCCCAACCAGTTATTTTCAGGCTGATTTGAAATTACTGATGGGAAGGTGAAAGGACAGATAAATCTTCAATTCAGAGAGAGCAGGACCAGCCTGTTTCTTGACCCAGATGACGAATCATTTTTCACCCTCAACGGTGACACAAACTACTCATTTACTAGCTACTCATTTCTTCTCTCTGTATTCTGTCTGCATAGTAGCACCAGCTGACACATGGAAAAGAAAGGAAGAGAAAGAGAACAAGTTGGCAGAGGGTCGATATATTTCAGTGTTTTATTACTACGGATGCTAGTAGCATTTAGTTGGTGAGTCTGAAGAGAGAATGTGTATTTCTAAAGTGACTCACTTATCAGTGGAAATGATTAAAGGCACAACAAAAAAATCTATGGATTAATTAGCAGGTCAATGGTGGTTGAGTTGCCATTACTAAATTACATTGTTTGCATGCAAGAGAACAGATTAATATTTGATGTTTCGCAGCTTGGGTGACTTGTGTGTTACAATTCCATGTCAGTGAGAAGAGATTACCATTGATTGGTTGATAGGTAACGAGATCAGAAAAGATAGTCCCTGGATTTCCTTCAGTTCAACACATTCAAGATTTAATCTTGTTTTTTGTGAGTGATACATCCTTCTTGCTATAGTTACTGACAGTGAGATTTGAAGACTTGATTAATAATAAGTAAAGAAAGCAGAGCTACCAATGCTATGGGAGAGGAGAAAGATTGGGATCAGCAAAAGACCAGTATTTGGGGCCACAACTGACAAACATGTCTGGGAGGGGGAAAGACCAGTAATAATCTGTTCTCTGGAATGGATAGAAGTCTGATTGACTTGAAGTTTGAAGGTGGAGGGAAGCAAACAGAATCCCAAGAGACCCACTATTTTATTAATTCACTTAACAAATATTAATAGAGATTTACATGTGCCCCCCATATATATGTGTATATATATATTTGCCCTTTATATATTTTTATAATGTATATATATATACATTTACCACGTGTGTGTGTGTGTATGGTCTGTGTATATTCATGTAGATAAATTCTAGTGGGAGGGCAGAAATAAAAAAATATTTTTATAAATATATTAACTAATGGTTAGCAAGTGACAAGTGCTAGGAATAAAAGAAAAAGTGGAGCTAACAAAGAGACTAGGAGTTCAAAGGGGTGATTAGGGCCAGGTGTCGGTGTGAAATAGGGGTGGTGAGGGTATATCTCTCTGAAAAGTTACCATATCAGCAAAGGCTTGAAGGGAACGAGAGAGTGTAGTCATACAGATATCTGGAGGAAGACTGGTCCAGCTAAAGGTAACAGCCAGTGCAAACATCCTCAGCTGATACGCGGTCGGAGAGATAGTGGCAGAGTAAGGAAGCCAGTGTGGCTGGGATAGCACAGGCAAAGGTGGGGATGGGTGTTGTGGAGATAGTAGAAATTAAGATCAGAAAAGAAGCAAATTAGGTAGTATAGACCCTGTTTGGTTTTTATAAGGACTCAGTTTGGAGGACTGAGCTACAGTCCTGTGACCCTGTTCGCAACCCAAGGAACGAAAAAGGAGGAGACATTTATGATGGCTTCAATGAGAGGTCATGTTGCAGTGACATAATATGTGGGATTAATCAGAAGGAAAAAAAATATCCTTGGCGTTTTTCACATAAATGCAATGAGAAGCAAACAACCATGAGAGACATTTATGCAAACAGGGGAACTCTACTCTAGGAATTGGGGGCCAACTAGATTGCACTAATGCACATAATAATCATAAACTGTCCTAGTGCTTTTGCTTGAGCTCTGCATCTAGGCAGACGATGCCTAGAACATTTTGTCTCATTTAAAAATGACTTTTGTGCCCCTTAAAATGTTGTTTTCATTTCAGTTAATAATTCAGCCAATAATACATTTATGAAACAGAACTTTTGCTGGTAGCTATTTCTAGAAGACACTTCAGAGGACCTAGGAAAAGAAAATGCAGGGCCGTTTTCCTGACTAGAACTCAATATAGTATAAGCATAAGCAGATGTTTGAAGGTACCAGTAATCAACCGTGTCACATAATCTCCTTTGTTTTTATTTTGAATGAAAGCAAATGAGATTAGATTATGAGAGGTTCACATAGAGCTGTCATTTAGATCTCTTTTAGAGGTCTAAAGCTGTAGCAGTTCATTGAAGGAACTATGGTTGGGGCTCTTTTGGCTCAAATCCATCTTCTGGGGAGTCTGGCTGGCTTAGAAAAGCATGTGACTTTTGAATTTGGGGTCTTGAGCTTGAGTCCCATGTTGGGTGTACAAGTTACTAAAAATAAATTCTTTAAAACACTGAAAATTCATCCTCTTCCACAAAACTTCCCTTCCCAGCAGGAGTGGGAGTAAGCAAGCAGAGCCTCTTCTTACTTTGAGGATAAGATATATGTGCTGGTAATTTTATTTCATTTAAGCAAAATGTTATTTTAGTGAATGTTTCTGAGCTGTATATGCTCATTCCAAAGATATATATGCTGTTTGTTTATACTGAATTTTACCAAGAAAGATTTGTCATCTTGAATAGGTATAGCTCAAAAAATAACTTAGACCCTCTACCATAGCTATGTTTTTGGATTGGCGCTTCATGTCTCACACTTTTGATAATAATGTTGGTTTCTTTGTATGGATATTTCATGTTTACCAGCTTGCTGTTTCTTTTTGAACTTAGGAGCTATAATGTGCCATTTTGGACAAGAAAAAGGGTAATATTTCTCATTCAGCCTCTTCAGATGATTAATTAGCAATAATCCTATGACCCCTAAAGCCACCTCCTTAGGTCAACCATACTTTTTCTGCTACAATAATTAAGTATTCACACACATGACCTGTCTGGTGAAATACTGCCTTATAAGAAAGACTGAAAGCTAGGTGTGGACACTTCCCCTTTTCTTCCCATCTCTTCAATGACTGAGATCTTCTTCCTGTAGGACATGAGGCCACTTAATAAAAGCTTCAGACAAAATTGAGGAAAAGGTTCTTTTCCTTGCTACCAGAGAACTATACTACCTAATGACAAAGGGATTATTAAACTACAGCTATCTCCTCATCACCTCAAGGTTGAGAACTACCTCTCTCAGTCTCGAAATCTTAGTCTTTTCTTTGATTGCTAAATTGAAAAGTATTAAAGGTGTCAAATACAATGGATAAGACAGAAGTGGCTACTTTTAGTCTACTAAGTCATGGAAGCTTCTCTGCAGGGTCATTAGGAATAATGTAGGCATTAGTTATTCCTAGAACTGGGGCACTACCACCATCCCCAAGAGCTCTACCCCCTCAAAGCCACCAGCATAATTGAGTGAGGCAATTGGCTCATAAAATTGTAAGATTTGCTTATAAAATTTGTAGAGAGTGTGCTGGCCTTGTACTGCCTAGCAGCACAAGAGTAGGTATCAGTACTTATCGTAGCTCAGCAAGGTATTGTTGTTGGTGGTGGTGATGGTGGTGGTGGTAGTGGTGGTGGTTGTGTGTGTGTGTGTGTGTGTGTGTGTGTTTTGAAAAAGTTTATATAAGTTTAGCCTCCTTTCTCATGGCAGCATCCTGGCGATTTCCCATAGCTCTTCCCTTCCTATTACCATAACAGACTGTATGTAACGTTAAGCAGTGGGAGTGGGGTCATTCTCAGAAGACATGGGAGAGATTAACCTGCATCAGTTAGTTTCCTCACTTTAATTGTGATTGTTTCCATGTTTTTATACAGACAGTATGTGGATTTTTTAATAAGCCTCGCTAAGATGCACTCACCAGTCCACATGTGAAAGACCTTCTCTGGATCAGGACATCCTAAATTCCTGGTGTGAAGAATATTGGTGAACACCTCAGGTGTTGTCTCCCCACCCCCAGCCCCAAAATTAGGAATTTTAGTGCTGAATATCTAACTATACTCCATTCATAAAAACAGATTGTAATTTATTCAAAGATCAGGGGAATTATAGGATGTCTTGAGAATATGAAACACATTTTACAATACAGTGTGAAATGCAGGCCAGGGTAGATTTACCTGGAACTCTGTCCATCCCATTTTGCCACTATTCTCTTTCCAAGCTTCTCTAGCACCAACAGTTCCACAACATTGCTGTATCAGTTGTGGGGCAGAGATCCTCTGCCCTGCATTTTCAGCCCTGAGGTTTTGGTTATGCTACCTGGAAAAAGTGGTAAGTTGTAAGGTGGAGGATGGAACAATAGAAGGAGTCGTATGAACTTCTCAGTTCATATTAGGTTGGAAAGAGGGCAAGACTTGATCTCATGATCATATAAAATCATACTGAGCTAAGATGGATGGATCATGAACACTCTCTATGTCAAGTGAGGAGTAGAATGGTTCTCACCAATAATAAATAATAATAATAATATGAACAGTTATGATGGTGATGAGGTGGTATTGCTGTCTCTGGTTTCCTCTGCACATTCCTTCCCCAAATCAGTCTTATTAAGGACTTGCTATGAGCTAAAAGGGGGGTTGGCAGTAGATGCTGGAGAGAAACTTCCAAAAATAACATAATTGTGTGAATGTCATCACGATTTTGTTAGGCATATTTTATGAATTAGTAACACTAATAAGCCTGCTACTTCAAAGAAATTCATTTCTTAGAATTCATTCAAATCAACTTCTTTTTCTCCTTGCTCCCCTCTGATAAATTACCTTTGTCGATGTAAGAGAAATGATGTTTCCCTGAGAAGTTGACACAGTACCTCCTCAACACTAACACGCTTTTAAAGTAATCACTACCAATACTGTTAGGTTGAAAATAAATCATTTGTGTAACTGAGTGCATTTCATTTCTAATGAAATTCCTAAAATTCAGCAGTATTCCTGAGTTCCTGTTATACACAAGGCATTCTGTTATGCCGTGTTGGGAATTCAAAGATAAGCAAGGTATATCCCTAAGTCTCAAGCAACACATAATCAAGTAGGTGGAATTTATATACAAATAACAAATCATTTTAATGAGAAAAAATAGTCTAATTGATCTCTGGCACCTAGGGACTGATGATATCACCAATTTCATTTAAGGCACCAAATACTGGCAGAGTATAGGGTTCTTTGATTGGTATTTATTTAGATGAGGCTGAGAAATAATAAACATAATGGTCTATTTAATTACCAATCCCCTAAGTAAGGTTTTTTTTTTTTTTGATTAATTTCTATTCTTGAATGTAAAAGGCCTCTTTACTACAGTTTTCTTGAATGGATTCTTGGGGTGCTTCAGCAAGTTTAATTTTGTTCTAGATTGGCTGCTGTGTATGAATGTGTGTGCATGCGTTTGTGCATTTATTAGAGCATGGTCTAATGGAAGCACCTGTTTGGTCTTGATTCCCTTAATGAATTGTCTTGGCGTTGCTAAATGGCACCACAAACGAATTATAAGATCCTACTAGGAGCCATGCACTGACACTGCTTTCTGACATGTAGGCCACTTCTTTTTCTAACCCTTTTTGAGAATTGTGCATGTGTGTATTGTGCATACTCTATATACAGGAAAATGCTTATATTTTAGTAGCACTTTCCAGTTTACAAAGTGCTTTTGCCATCATCACTCATCTAAAGCTGCCCTTCCATTTAAATTGTACCACCTTGTATTGACCGAGTGAGAAACATTGTTATCTGCTTTATTAGTACCTCCCTTTTACACCTTTCTACAGCTTATCTCCAGATTAAGTCAATTCTATCATAGCAACAATCTTCCTGCTCTTCTTCATCTTCTCACCCACTGTCTTGGCTAACCTTGCTGTAATGTCTTGCCTGGCTTAATGCTTCAACCTCTAATTGATCTCCCTGCCTCCACCCTGCATTTGCCCCAATATGTCCATTTCTCCATAAGCATCCAAGATATGCTAATTAGATTAGATGCTCCACTGTTTAAAACATATCCTTGGACACAAATTACACATTAAATAAATTAAAAATCCTTAGGGGCGCCTGGGTGGCTCGGTCAGTTAGGCGTCTGACTTCGACTTAGGTCATGATCTCATGTCTCTTGGGTTCGAGTCCCACATAGGGCTTTGTGCTGACAGCTCAGATGGAGTCTGCTTCGGATTCTGTTTTTCCCTCTCTCTCTCTCTCTCTGCCCCTCTTTTGCTCCCACTCTGTCTCTCTCTGTCTCAAAAATAAACAAAACATTATTTTTTTTAAAGCTTGATCCTGATCTACTGAGTCCTATTTGATCCAAACCTTCCTTCTTTCTAGGTTTATCTCTTCACTACAACATTCCTTCAGCTATACAAGATTATGATTTAAAATCATATAAAATGCCATTGCTGAATCATTAAAAAATATGGCAGTTGTTCAAACTAAAATGGGCCACATTGTTTTCTTGGGCTTCATATATACTGTTCCTTTCCCCTGCGTAGATTTCCTCTGTTTCTTAACCTGGACAGTGTCACCTCATCATTCAGATTTGAGTCTAGATTTAAAAATTCACCTTGGGAAGCCTGATCTGACTACATCATCCTCCTTTCTAGTCTGAATTAGAGGTCCCTGGTTTTTAATTCTTATACAAATAGGACTTCCTCTATAACATTTTAATTCTCTTGTCTTTTGTGATCTCCCACTATACATAAACTACCTAAAGGCATGGGATAGGCTTCTTTTGATCACAAATATATCTTGAATGGACAGTACAATATCTAACATTTGATAAGGCTTTAATAAATAAGTGGTGAATAAAGAATAATTAACCTAAAAAAGTACCATGAATGAGATATTTATTGCCATAATCTCATTCGGTTCTTTTAACAAAGGATAATGTTTCCTGATTTTGATACACACCCTAGTTGTATATGATGCCATCGTCAGAGGAAGTTGGGAGAAGGGTTCACAAGGCACTGTGTACAAATTGGTACTCACCTAGATGCTTAAGTATTAGTGAATAAAAAAAATTAAAAACAGTGATTTAGAAAAGCCAGGCATAGTAGCACCAATTTACATTTGAGGACAGTGAGGATTACAGAGTAAGGTCATGTGCATGAGATCCTTGCCAGCTACATGTCATGGACACTTTTGAGTGGAGCCACTCCACTTCTTACCTGTTCTGGATCTTCAAGTGAAGATAGCACCACATGCTATGTTTTGTCTCTGAAAAAAGTTCAATGTTCTACCCCAGAGCTTTTGTATTTCTTTGTGATTTGTTTTCTAACCTGAAAAGATGAGCAAGAAGGACAGACCACACTTAGATGTTGGAGTCATCCCAGTCAGTCAGTTTCCTTTGCTTATTAATTATTTCATTTCTTTATTCACCAATATTTATGAAATTTTCTATATCTCAGATAATGCTCTGAAAACTGAAAAGTGGAATATGATGCAGAGTCTACTCTCAAGGGAACTCAGATTCTAGCAGATGGAATTCCAGTAAAAAGTTAATGATAGGGCAGTGCTGTAACTTCTGTTATAGCAATAAGTACAGGGTGCTAGACACACAGAAGAAACTCATAGTTTGGCCTCAAAATGTGTATACATGGTCAATAAAACAGGTTATTTCTAAACAGAATGCTACAGGTGGACAGACAGAACTGTATACATAGCAGGACTAAATGGCAGAGTGGAATGGGGTGGCGCAGCACGAGTTAAAAGAAGTGGGACCATGGCAAGGAACAGCAACACTGAGAGGAAACTCTCAAGAAGCAGGTATGGTATGCCTCTAAACCAAATAGCACTGACCAATGCCTTTCCATTCTGGAAAAAAAAAGTTATATTTTTTCACTTTACGTACCTGAGGCATCTGCAGAACAAGATATGAAGTGTGGATGGGCCTTGCTACTGTCCATTGCCAAGGATACGCATCATCATCGCCATGCCTCTGTGCCTCCATGGTGTCCATGTGAACTTTGATACCAGTGCTGAGATGCTGATGAGGTTCTTTCCTGAAAAGTGAAAAGAATGTAAAAAGGAAAAAGGAAACAGGAAACAAGTGCGACTTTTAGATTCCAAAGAGTTCTATTAAATTTTCTTTTTCTTTCTTTTTTTTCTTCTTCTTTTTTTTAGGTAAGTGAAACCAATTCTTACAACACAACTGCAATTATGGTACCAGATGGCATCAGCATATAATGATTTTCTCCACTGAATATTCCATACGTATCATTTCAATATTTTCCATCACCTCTACTTGATTCGTGAATCTTTACCTGGAAGTGCTAAATAACAAACAATCTAGAATTAAGAAATATTTAAATGGCTATATCTTCATACAGTGTTTAGCTGTACCTTTCTTTAAGGTAAGTGAACCCTATTCAAGTCATGATTTTACACAAAGAAGCACTGAGAGGAATATTACTCTCTCTATAGCAGTATCCATGGTGAATTTTCATTAAGTACTCTTACCTAATGCATTTTTCTTCATTTGATTTACATTAAGTAGCTTTTTGAGAGGGTCTTCAGGTAGTGTCTTTTATCATTTGAAATTCACTTTTATGTCTATATTGATAATTCTGTCTTGTTCCTTTTTTTTTCATGAAAGATAGTCTTGACAGTATGGAATTGGCATGATTTTTGGTGTGCTCTAGAGTCTAAAATACTAACTGTGTGGCTTCTTTCCCATTGTATTATCCAAATCTACTTGGAGGTTGGAGGTTTAGACTTGAAGAAAATGTAGCAATTCAATGTAGAGTAGGATCTACCTGGCAAGATGGGAGATAAATAGTAAAAAGATGGAAAAGAATACTTGAGAGTCATTAAATATTTGAACAGTGACTTCTAGAAAGTTGGCAGTGACTCTTCTTGGCCTCTGACCTGGACTTGGCCTTCCTTTTGGCTTTTCACGCTTAGCAATTCAATTCTTTATCTTGATTTTCAAATTTACTTTTCATTTTCTTCACAGACCTCATCAGCCATGTTGCATTTGGCTATTTGCATTTACTGAGGGGATCTTAGTTGTTCTAGTGAACTGACTTGTGTATTGCCTTTGTATAATTTGGTCAGGTACCTCTACACTCTACAGTGAGGTGACACACCTCCTTATTCATAATAATTATCCTAGCTGATGGAGCTCATCAAGCCAACCCCTTGGCTCCCTTGATGGGGACAGATTTTCTGAGGTGCTGCTGATTCTCTGTTTGAATCCTGTCATCAATATCCATGTGTGAAATTAATTACAAAGCACAATGGGATGGTCTTGCAGCAAAAGATTGAACGGCTTCACTTGAAGGTCACTATTGGAATTGGCCTTCTGTGATACATTATTATAAGCTAAACATTTCATTGTGTTTCATTGTTAATTGAGTGCCTCATTCAATAGTTTACTATTGTGTATCAAAATGGGTTTTGCTGTATATTGAAAATATAGGATGGATTATTGCTTTGTATTATGTAGCTTTTAATTTCAGAAATGGAAAGGCCCAAAGCACCTCCATCTTAAGGAGAAAAAAGAAAAATAAATTAAATGGGTATAATGGTGATGTTTTGATGAGTTTTGGTTTCTGAAGTTACAGTGAGTCTGTGGAAAACAAAATTTCATAAATAATAAATTATAGCTGATATTAAGATAATTATGGTGATGATGATGATGTTCATAATGATAGTGATGATGGCGATGGTAATCTTTTTCTAGGTCTGGACCTATCAATTCCATAGCTTCTTTTAACTACTGGTTTTGTTGTGTCTTCATTTCCACCTAAATGTGGACAACAGGTTAACATGCAATTTTTATTGCCAAACTCTTGAAACTGTTTACAAAAAATCCAAAATAGCAAATGGTTGTATTATTAGATATTAGTCATAGATTCTCAGTGGAAAAGATTCAATTATGATTCTGTAATGAGCAAACTGGCTACGTTCTAATGAAGTAACTCTTGGGCATGACCACTGGAATCTCACTTGGGCTCCTCTGATTGCCCCCTGGGCAAGTAAATCAATGAATGGTAAAAGGATGTGTCAGAATGAAAGGGATGAGGTTCTCTCTGTACTCACTTCTTATCATTCTTCTACAGAATTGTGACTTTTCTATCAAGATTCATCTCCATATTTTTGCCATGTTCTCACCTCCACTGTTGGCATTAATAGTAATAACAGTAATGGCCAACATTTATCTTTCGCCTTCTCTGTCACATACATTCTAAGTTTTATGTGTTAATTTATTTAATCTTCACATCAAATGTATGAGCGAAGAACTGATATTGATCTCATTTTTTAGTCAGGAATCTTAGTCATAAAGAATTTGAGTAGTTTGTCTAAAATATTTGATTTCTCTGTCTGTGCTTTAGAGCCACTGTGAAAACTTAACATAGGACCCAGTGATTTGAAATTTCCTTACCTTTTGACTCTCCTACTTTGGTGATATAATTTTATTATCAGTATCATCATGATCACTATGACTTCTAATCTAAGATTTAAATTTCAGATGATATATATATGTATAACACATATGTATATATGTATGTATATGTAGGTATGCATATGCATATATATGTGTGTATATATCTATGTAGATATATGTGTGTATATATATATATATGTAGATATGTATATTGACTTATCTAACTCCCACAATAACCAAAGGCTATCAATTTTTTTTTTCATTTTATACTGGAAGAAACCAACACTCCGAAGTGACTCTACAAATGTTACATGCACAGCTAGAGAGTGGCTATACCTGATCTGAAGTCACATCTATGGAACTTCTAAGTTCTATCCCTTATACACTATGTCATACCAAGTACTATACAACATTGCATAGAATATCCATAATGTATTCAGTGACTACTCTGATGGTATATGATGATGGTATGGGAACTTGTATGTTTCTCTCAGCTTGTGGTAGTATGTTACCTCTTTAGAGAAGAGCTCTGTGACAGAGCCTAGGTGCATGTATCCAGGGCAGTAATGACAACAGACACTAGATTTTGTGTGAGTGATGACTTAAGTATGCTGAACAAGCTTCCCTTGAGTAATTATAGAGCACTCTTCATCTCATTCTATCCCTGTGTTGTGCAGGTCTGTGCTGAGACATGTATGTAGTTTGGGAACATCTACAGTATTTCTTGGTATGACTCCAATTGTCTCTTCCCCATGGCAGTCCGAAATGAGATAATAGCCAAGATGACTTGAAAAATATTCCCATTTTCATTAATACCCATATAAATGCTCATCATCTTTTTTCTTTTGATTATTTTTCTATGTGAAAACACTCAAAGAACCTGAATATGGATTCATATGATATGCTTTCACAAAATACTCTTTTTAAGTTAATGTCTGTACCTCCTGAACTATATCCGTTGAGCATGCTGCTTTGATACTCTAAAACCTATGCTGGTCCTTAACACTGTTGGAATGAGTTTATAAAATAATCTATCTAAGTAGATTTTTGTCAGGTCATGGTAGGGGATGGGGGTGGAGGACTGAGATCCTGAAAGGTTCTGGGTGCCTGAAGGAGTTTGGGAGTCAAGTGTTGTTCTACTGGAAGGGAAAGGAGAGAAGCGGGCTGTATAGTGAGGCACAAGGCATTTCGCCTACCACACACTTTCCCCTGGGGCCAACTCTGTATATGGTGTCTGTCATACTTTTTGTCTTTTTGAGTAAGGGAAAGGTTTCTGGTAACAATGATCTGTTTTCAGAAAGTACATGTATGATGAAATTGTCGGCCTCAGGCTACTTGTATTGATTGATTTCAGGAAAATGTGTGATGAGCTAGGAATGTATCTTAGCACACATTATACTGTCTTTTCGAAACTGGATTTATTTTTCTTTGTTCTGCTGGCTTTTAAGAGGTCCATGTGGGGGATGGAGGTATCACAGAACATATAGTAAAGTAGATGGGTATATGTGGTTTGACAGTCTTAAGACTAAAAAAAAAAAACCCTCAACTAATACTATAATGTAAAATGGCTTTAAAACTGTAAGTAGTATGTACATATTGGTTATATTTATGGGTTTTATCATTTCCTTTTATACTAGGGACTGAGTCTACCTAAATCTGGAGTAGCTTAAGAGTGTGGTACTCTTAAGGTCTGGAAGAGAAAAATTCTCCAGTTGTCTTGTGTTCTTATGAATTAGAATAATGATAAAGTGATTACACGTGGAAATATATTCTATACAACTAATTCATCTGAACATATTCAAGTGATATTTTGAATGACTTCTTATATATAAATACATAAACAGTTTTTCCTAATATTAATATACCTGAGACTTTGGGATTGTATGTTTTATTTAATGTTCACTGATATAATATATTGGCTAACTTCATTTAGCTGGTATTTTTTAATTTTTTATGTTTATTTATTTTTTTAAATAGTTTATTGTCAAATTGGTTTCCATATAACACCCAGGGCTCTTCCCTACAAGTGCCCTCCTCCATTACCACCACCTCTTTTCCCCCTGCCCCTCCCCCTTCAACCCTTAGTTCCTTTTCAATATTCAATAGTCTCTCAGGTTTTTCCTCCCTCTCTCTCCTCAACTCTTTTTCCCTCTTCCCCTCCCCATGGTCCTCCATTAGGTTTCTCCTGTTCTCCTGTTAGACCTATGAGTGCAAACGCCTGGTATCTGTCCTTCTCTGCCTGACTTATTTCACTTAGCATGACACCCTCGAGGTCCA
>NC_043704.1:63798507-63815100 GCF_006229205.1 Suricata suricatta | reverse complement strand
GCTATTTCTGGGTCATAGGGGAGTTCTATTGATAGTTTTCTGAGGAACCGCCATACTGTTTTCCAGAGCAGCTGCACCAGTTTACATTCCCACCAACAGTGTAGGAGGGTACCCATCTCTCCACACCCTTGCCAGCATCTATAGTCTCTAGATTTGTTCATTTTAGCCCTTCTTACTGGCATGAGGTGGTATCTCAGTGTGGTTTTGATTTGTGTTTCCCTGATGATGAGTGATGTTGAGCATCGTTTCATGTGCCTGTAGGCCATCTGGGTGTCCTCTTTGGAGAAGTGTCTGTTAGCTGGTATTTTAAGTTGAGATCCAGAATCAAACATAGTGCTCCAGATATTGTCTGGCCAGGGAAACCCAGATTTGTGCAGTGAGTAAATGACTGCTCCAGGATTAGAAAGCAGTATTACGTCATTTCCTCAGATGAAGATACTTTTTTAACCATACCTTAAGTTATGGTATAGAAGATAGTGGTCTGGGTTGATACATACATGTACGTTAGATGGCCTCCATTCATACACTGATGTGCTAAAAAAATATTAGTTCTTGTAATTAGGCCACATGGAGGATTCTAAAAGAAATTCTCACATACTTTTCAGGGTCTTTCTTATCATTACTGTTAGCACTAATACCATCATCATTCTATAGGCAAAGCAGTTCCTCTGGGGCCTTTCTGCTTCTGACAGTAGAGATGACTCTACAGATTAATTATGGAGCTTTGCTTCTGCGAGGCACTACATTTTTAACATTCATATTTCTTCCTGAAGGAAAAGAAATATTTTTGACTTGCGTTTTTAAACTATAATATTTAACTGCTGGTTTGCACAATTAATCAAGTGTTTTCATAATCTGGTTACTCTCTTGGACTTATAGAATTTCAAATTAGGAAGGATAGAATAGTAAATTACTTTTGTATATTTATACTGGGTCACATACGTAAAGGGAAGTAAAAAAATAGGGTATGAATAATTTAGATTGCTGAAGGAAAAAATTGCACACTTCATAATTTCTTAAATTATTTGGGTTCTATGGGTTTGAGATTTAGTAGGAATGATTTACCTTTGCAGATGCATATCATGCGATGAAGAGTCTTCAACTTTAAAAGATCTCAGGTCATTTGAACTCAAACTTACATTTGGCATCCAGCCTATGTTGGGATACCTCTCTCATTCCCAAAATTGTCTCCATTCTCTCTTTGGATGAGTCCATTAGAAAATCCTTTCTTCTTTGGACAGGTGTCCTCTTTTCTGATAGTTTTCATTCTTGGTCCTCCACTTCCTCCATGGGACCATTAATCTTATCTTTAGAATTCCTATTCCAGAACATTGAAAGCTTTTATCCCTTTCTTACTTTGATGTGCTTCATGTTCACCACACGATGTAGTAAATTTCACTGATCCTCAATATATCACATAATTAATGTGTTTTACTTGAGAACTCAAAACAATTAGATAGCCCAATGCCTGTCCTTCTACAAAAGAATGAAATCTTAGTGTTTTCATGGGGACAAAATTTAGACATGCTGCTTCAAGTCCTCTAGCAGAATTTTGATCCAATTTTGATAGGGCAAGGTTACCCAGGACAAATAGATACAGATGCTGCCTTTTTCAGAAAACTATCTCAAGACTGTGTTACTTTTGAAATTAGTTTTATTTCTTGGCTTAAAGTAGTAACCTTTTATTCTCTTGAGGAAGCTTTTCTTTGAAGAGTCTCTGGTTTGAACATTGATTTCAAGTCACAAAAACAAAAATAGAGGGAAAGAAGAGAGAGTAAAGTGAATAAGGGAACAGGAGGAGGAGAAAGAGAGGGCATATAGGTGGAATGGGAGGGGGGAAAACAAGGAGTAAGTGAGTTGTACTTGTGATATAGAACTGACTTAAATCTGTAACTAAGAGTAAAAAGGTTTACAGAAAGGATCTCCTTGATGTAGAATAGAGACCTTAGAATTTATGTACAGTAAATACTGCTTAAGGGGTATATGATTTATATATTATATGTGTATTATATATTATAATAATTTTTATAATTATATGTATAAACCTAGTTCATCCTAAAACACTTTAAATAGGTTTAATTGTCATATTTCTGTAATCAAGGCAATTAAGATATTTGCTTAAAGTCACTCATCTGGGGGGCAGGATGCCTGGGTGTCTCAGTCAGTAGAGCATGTGACTCTTGATTTTGAAGTTGTGAGTTTGGTGTAGAGATTCCTTAAATAAATAAATAAATAAATCTTAAAAAAAAAAAGTCCCTTATCTTTAAGAAATAGTGGAGCTAGGAGTTGATTCCAGGAAATATTGTTCTAGAGTTTAGTCTTTTAACAACACCCCTTCCAATAGCTTTAGCTAACATTTACTGATGACTTCCTAAATATTATCCCTTCTTCTAAAGAACTATTAAGTCTCACAAAACACTCTGAAGAAGGTCAATATATTATCCCCTACAGATGAAGGAACAGGGCATAAGTATATTAAATCACTTCCTATACCCTCAAATATCTAGCTAGTGGTAGAACTAGATTTTGAGTCCAAACTTAAAGTTATGCTGGAGATAGAAATATAAGCCAGGGCCTTCAAGATGTGGTCTACTGGATTAAAAGGGCACACACATAAGTACCCAGCATATATAGTACTCAAAAATGGATTAAGAATACTTAGTAGAAATTATTGTAGTACAATCTGATTACACAAATGCAGACAGGAACCTGCATAATTAACCTAATGAAGGAGGATAAGTGTGCTTTTAGTTTTCATGAAAGACTTGTGAAACAGACATTTAAAAGAATTAAGGAAGAGAAGGCTTAATTCTATCATTATCTGGTTAGGCTGCTTTAAGAAGGTAGGAGAGGTGCCTGGGTGATTAGGTCAGTTTAGTCTATGACTCTTGGTTTTGACTCAGGCCATGATCTCAGGGTTTCTGAGGTCAAGCCTCACATTGGGCTCTCCATGGACACCACAGAGCCTGCCTGGAATTCTCTCTCTGCCCCTCTTTTGTTGCCCATCCCCAGCTCATGCTCAAAATAAACTTTAAAAAAAATGTATTATGGAACTGAGGGAGTACAGAAGTACTGAGTTCCCTTTGAACCTGTGTCTGTACAGAAACAGAAATCTTGACAAATTCTGTGCTAAGACTTTCTTAGGGCACTTACCTAGGGTAATCATCTCCTTCCCCTTACATCTTTTTCAATTTGGGGGGCCTTATTCTTTTCTTTAAAATTATTTTTTAAATTTATTTTGAGAGAAAGAGAGTGAGTAGGGGTGTGGCAGAGAAAGAGAGAGAATCCAAAGTGGGCTTTGCAGCATCAGCACAGAGCCCAGCATGGGACTGGAACCCACAAGCTGTGAGATCATGACCTGAGCCAAAATCAAGGGTTGGACATTTAACCAAATGAGCCACCGAGGCACCCCAACGGGAGACCTCATTCATACCTGACTTAGAACTTGAGAAATGTAGTCAGAGACTGAGCAACAATGTAGGAATTTTAAATAATGTGTCTTTGCTTCTATCTCCCTAAACCTCTATTGTTTTTCGCTTTTGTTTTTGTTTTTTTGAATGACATGAGTTCTTGGTTACCACAGGCTCACAGTCTCCCAACTTTCCCTGAAGGGGGTGGTTACTATTTCTAGTCTTTACTGGTCCATTTTGAGTAGGACCTATTGTTTGTAATGTAACTTCTGCATCCAGTGCTCTTCCACTCTGTTATGCCCCTTTTTACCTGTGTCTTCGAGCCTACTCCCCTTATGAAACTCACATCAGACTTCTTCCTCCTTGGTGATACTCTTCATTAGTTTACCTGTGCCAGAAGTTCCCACACCTCTTTGGGGATAGATTTCATATAAAAAATTAATGTACTCTCCACGAGTTGCAATTTCTTATTTTTCCAAATATGTTCAGTAAAACATTCCATTTGCTATCACTATGCATTCATGAATGTAAGAGCATTTCCATTCTGAAAGCATAGGAAAGACATAAGTTTACAATAAAGGGAAGTCCTTTACATTGATAACACTTCATGAAAATATTCAAGGTTATTTTTTGTTATCACCATGGGCCAAAATTAGGGAAGAGGTGAACTTATATTCCTCTAGGTGTGGGGAGACACCCATGGCCTTCTATAACCATTCTAACATTCCTCTCAGCAAAAGCCATTTCTGATTTGTGTTGGTATGTGACTTAGTCATATCATTGTTTACACAGATCAAGGCAGGGAGGTCATAGTCTCATAGTTTGTGAGCTATTGAGATCATTAAGTCCTAGGCTTCTTTTCACATGACTTTTGGACCATATACTGTCTTACATGGATTACCTAATGGTAGTGGTTTCTGAGTCTTGTTTTTATTTAATGTAGTGAGTGTTTAACCTTACCATCCGTCAGTGCCTATATCAGGCCTGAGGTTTTTGAAGAAGACTGAGGTGGCATCTTTGCCCTTGGATAGTCACTAACTCACCTTCACACCTAGGTGCTGCCCTTTGGGTATTTCTGCACCTGCATCTCCTTATCTCTCATAGCTGAGTTGAGACTTATTAGCAAGGTGAGACTCGGGAAACCCTTGAATCAGAGGAAAGGGTGATAAAAGAAAAATTACTGGACAGCTGCTTAGGCTTTTTACATACTGTGTCAGTTTTTATTATCAAGAAAATCTTTTGAGTGGATATGGGATTCCAACAGTTTAGAGATGAGGAAGCTATCTAGGAGAGTCTCAGAAACTTGTCCAGGGTTTCCTTAAGGCATCCTTAGGACTTTCCAAAGTTATACTTGTTTAGTTTCGAAGACCTTGATCTTTGTACTTCATCTGCACACCTTCAAGAGAATACAGAGATCCAAATTATTACCCTAGTAAAGGCTGAGCCAAGCTTTGTTCCTGTTATATAATCTTTATATTTACATAATTATACTTTGCCTTTACCTTATGGACCCTTTACTTGCTGCTCTGTCTACATAAAATCTTTGCATGGTTTTATACATATATATATATATTTATACATACATATTTATAATCAGTATATACATATATATAATCAGTTCACATATTAGTTCTTCAGTGAAGCAATCCCTGACTGTCCATACAGTTTTCTTATCACACTATCGCCTTTTCATGTTGTAATATTTTATTACCCTCACTGTAATGTGAAGCTATCTTACATAATTATTTATCTGTTTCCCCTCAGAAAATATTAAGTTATTGAAAGCACTGTCCTTGACGTATAAAACAACCCTGTTCCTAACATGTAGAATGGTATTTAACATGGAATAAACCCTCTATAAACTTGGAGAGAAATGAATGTATTTTTAGATAAAATTAGCATTGTTATTCATCCTTTATTAGAATATTACATTATCTTTGAAAATTCTAGATATCCTTGCTAACACAGAAGGTGTGTATTTCTAGAGAGTTGTTCAATTTTTCATATTTAAAAAATAATAATTTTCTATTATGCCAGGCATAATTATTTTGGAGACCTATAAACCTTAAGCAAAAAGAAAATCCCTGTGTGTAACAATTCACCGTCTTTCAAGAATTCACCTTTCCACATTCATCTCCTAGTGCTGTGTCTCACGTATTTGAGAATGGCGTATATTTCAGGTGGCCGACGAGGAAAATTACATATTTAGTTTCTGGTAAAGGAAACCCGAGTGCAGTTCTCCTCTGCTGTCAGCAGGGGTCTCAAAAAGCTTTTTACCCACCAAAATGTCTTTAAAAAATTGCAGGAATATAATTTGTTTTATTGTTAACAGAACGGAGTACACGTACTTTAAAAATTATTGTTAATTTTAAAAGTCTTTTAAAATAATACATTGTGGTTTTTGTTTTTCCGTGTGTGTGCATGTGTGTGTGTGTGTGTGTGTGTGTGTGTGTGTGGTTCTTTGTTTTTTTGCTTATAAGCATCAGTAACTGTTTTTTAGTGTTTACCTAGCACTAAATTGGTAAGCCTGTCGTAAGCATCAGAAAACATGATGTAGAAAGAGCACTGATTTATTTGTGTTTCTAATTAGAGTTCACAAATTCAAAGTTTTGAATGTACTTCCTGTCTTTAAACAAGTCCAGGGAATTGAATGAAATGCACAGAAATGGCATAAACACAGCCTGCAAGTCTTCAGTCTGCCTCTTTCTAAATTTTTCAGTGATTTGTTAGGGAAACAGACGATTGCAATTGTCTTTCAGAAAATGTCCTCCACTCAGCTGCACTAAGATGAGTCAGGCACAGTAGCTGCCTCCCTGCTTTCCATACACAGCCCTGATTTCAGCCAGGGTAGCCCAGCCTCCAGGAGCTCTTTCACCTGTCCTCTGCCACTTGACACCACTTGTGGCATTTCCCTTTGTAGCTCCATCACCCAGCACATGCCAAAGCCAATCTGCCCAGCAGAGCACCCCTAAGATTTTTTTTCCTCCAACTGCACCCACTGATACTTGCTTATTGATCACACTTCTCTGACATTCTTAGCATTGCTCTTCCTTTTTTACTTGAATTACCAATTGGCATGCACAATTGGAAATAATCATTATGAAAAATAGCATCTCCAAAGCACACCTTTACATGTACCTCCATAAGATTTGTGATAAGGCATTCTCCCAAATCAAGTGTTGATGGTTGAATTGTCCCTCTGTCTTTATATATCTTTCTCTAGACTGTTGGCTGGAAAAATGTATATACAGATGGATGGAGTGATGGAGAGATAAATAATATATCTCTAAGAATGCATGGAAATATATATAATATATATTATATGAATAGATGTACATTATATGTACACACATATATATTGTGTACATATATACATATTTTTATGCATACTGTATATTATAACTCTTTTTATATTTGTCTATCAACTTGTCCATCTATATAATAAAACCTAGGGTTACTGTGAATTGAGTTAACCTGAGAGACAACTTCTCCTTTACTGTTGACATTGAACTGGACAACTAAAGTAAAAAACCTGCTCTCAAACCTGTATAATTTATGAAAGGTTATAAAGTCTAGGACTTGAAAACCCGATGAACAAGTGACATGTAGCTAAGTTCAGTTACTCTGTAAGCTGCAGACATGCTGACAAGAATGAAATCACACCATAGAACTAAGGTGGGATTCCTAATAGAAGATATCTTAATGAAAGAGTGTTATGAGTCCAGATTTAAATCAGTGAGTCAATCACAGGTTGTCTTAGGAGAACATCCAGGTCCAGGAAGGAAGAGGATGCAGGAGGGTCTGCAGAGAGAGAGAGAATGCAAGGGGGCGTAAGGGGTATGAGATGCACTTAGCTTGGGTTCCATGCTTGGGTCTCCTAGACTTTCTCATACTTGAGAAGATAAGCTCAGACCAGTGACTTTCCCACTTGTACAGAATGAATGAGTCAGAGAACACAACTGAGAGGCATTGTTAAATTGTCAAACTCTGTCCTTCATTTATGTGTTCACATACTCTCATTTGCTTACTAACCATCAGGCACACCTCAGCCTCTTATGTGCCTTAGGATTTTCTCACATGTTCTTTCCATCTGAAACCTTTTTTCCCATGTTTCTTCACATGATGGGGCCATCCTCATTTCTCAGGTTATAATAATTGTAATTTCTTAACATGACTTTTCTTGACCAAATTTTATCATGGCACACTGATTATTTCTCATGATGTCCAATTACTTATGCCTTACCTACTTATTGTATTTCCCAGGAGTTCTGATGATACGTGAAAGCTAAAATATTTTGTTCCCCACACCACTGTGGGCCCACTCTGTGGCTAGGATGGTGCCTGGCCCATAGTAGGTTCCCAGTAAATACGGGTGTAGATGAGTACATGTGGTGCAGAAAGACACAGTAAATATGAGGAGATTCACCCTAAAAAAGTCTTTTTTGCAGAATCCAAAATGCATATCAAATCTACATTTAATTTAGCCATGACCTTAAGGAGAACAACAATTCCAACTGATTCCATAGAAACTATGTTATATATTGAAAGCATACATGGTCTGTAGATGAATATTTAAAGTATAAACTGATACAAATATTCCCTGAGGCATGACTTCATATTTCCCAGAGGTACAAATAACCAAAAATGATATATGCTATAGTATTTAAAGCCTCCTGGGATATTGGAACTGATATTAGAATGTCTTTGTCTTATAAGATTAACATTCTCATCTTTAGAATACTCCCTTTCTAATGTACAAGATCAGTCATCATTGGCAGCAATATCAGCATCATGAATATTTATTAATTACTCTACAAGGAGTTGTGCAGTCTGGTTGAGAAGTAATCCCTGCCTGTAAGGAAATTTGCAAGCCATGACAAATGACATTTGTATCGGTGACAAGGTGAATTTCTATGAACCAGCAAATGTCCGTCAACAATTAACATATTAGTAGATTATGCCTGTGTTGACACTTCCAGTCTCAATAAATGGTTTGCCTCATTATCCACTGGTTGTTATCGAGCCATTAGTGCTATCCATGCATCAGAGCAATTGTTTATTGAGGCAAGGAAAGTTGTGAATTAAGTATGTGCTTCCTTTGTTCCCAAGAATAGTTTCTGTGTTCTACCATCTTATCCTGTGCTAAGGAGAATACAAACTCCAACAGGGAAGGGAATTCGTCTTTCATGCTTACACCTACATCTCATTCTCCTGGCATGCCTGAATCACATAACAAGTTAGAACCTCAATAGGTACTTGTCAAACAATTGACAAAGACTTTCTCCTTAGATGTTGAGTGCCTTCTGTATGTCAGAAACTAGGCTAGGCACCTTGCATAAACTTATTTAATCCCCACCACGAATCTTCAGTTTTGTGATTTTATTATTCTTACCTTACAAACAAGAAAACTGAGTTTTAGAAAGATTATGCTGCCTGTGAGTATGCATACAGTCAGTGAGGAAGAAACTACTGAACATCAGGATACTTTCTACTATACTACTAATCTGTTAGACCAAGAGCCACTTGGAAGTTTGTACAATAAAGATTCATGCAAGACAGAGACTTGGGCTGTTGATATTCTGTGGTCAGGAGATGACTATGTATAATTCACTAATGTTCTCTAAGAAAAACAAACTATTTTCTAAGTAATAGTAAGATCCTAGACTTTATGGATTATAGATAAAGTGCCATACAATTTTTTAAAAAACCTTACTGGAAAGAAAGAACACTTTATAGAATATTAGCTGTGAGATATAAGACTAAATGAATTTTCAGTTCTCCTTTTCATAAGCTGTACAGATTGAGGCATATTTGATTTTTCTCTGCCTCAGTTTCCTTTTCTATAAAATGGAGATGATTGTGGCAAATAATATAGTAACTCTACTGTGTTTTCATAAAAGCTGAAAACACTCAGTGCTCAATAAATGTTAGCTACTATCGTGATTCATTAATTTCAGTTCCAGAAATAAGACACGGTAAATGTTCATCAACCTCCATGGATAAAAATCTATTGTAAACTGTGAATGGGAAGGTTTTCTTGTGAAGCTGCTGTATTCATTTCTAGGTCTCTGCCTCTGACTATGTGGAGACCCTGGAGTTATAACAGACTCTTAATGATGAATAACTTAGTTCAATACAGTTAACTTGCCTTCCCTGGACTGAAAGTACCTGATCGTGTGCTTTTTGCAGAAAATTCCTTATATGATCCATTTACTGTAAAATAAAAAGTAGGCAATAGGGCTGGCAATTTGTCTGGCAAAGAAAATGTATTAGTTCATAAATAGTACCCCAGGTCAATATCTCAACCACTGTACTACCACTTTTGGTTCTAACAGCCTAGAATTCAGCCCTCCTGTGTTTTAAGTGACTCTGGACCTCAAGAAACAATGGTTTTGGCAAGGTTTTAATTACAGTAAAATATCCTCTAGTGAAAACTTGCTGTGTATATTTCACTCACAAAATGTCACAGCAACATAAGTTTTTAAATGGGGGGAAATCACCAGAATCGTATCATTCCAATAAATACTCTGTGTTTTCTCTTTCTTCCTACAGAACTGATTATTTAACATGAAATCATAAGCATTGGTCCTCATAATTACTTATTCTTCTTAAATACTCTTTCAGTTTATGTTCTTGTAATTTGATCAGTCCCTTTCTATAAACATACAAATTGTTTCTTTTCCATTTTCATAAATAATATCACAAAAATCTCCTTTGTGAGTACCTTTGTGTATTTATCTTAATATATTTCTTGTAGGATGAATTAATGGTTGTGGGATGGTCAAAGACTTTATAAAAGGGTTTGATACATTTTTTGACACCTGTATTATAAAGTCAGATCTTCTTCCACAGGGTTGTACCAGTTCATCAGAAACAATTCATGAATATCCCAGATTTATGAATGACGTTCTATAATTCTGTTTCTACTGTCATTTATTTTTCACCCTTTCATTTGTATAAGCTGATACTTAAGTGTAGTACAGACTTGTGTTTGAGATGTCAGGTTTGTCATTTCCAATAATTCAGTTGTAACTCCTTTGTATAAATTAGTTTTTATTAACCTTTGTCAATTTAGTACTGATATCTTGATTTTGTTTTATTTATATGAATGGGGCATTTATGTAATATTAACTTTAGTCATTTAATATTTCCTGTTAATTTTCCTGTCTTCCATTTCCACTGCAATTCTTTCTCAGAAGTTTGATTTAGAAAAAGAGATGGCCTTCTTCCTTTATTTTTTTTTTAATGTCTTAGTAATTCAACAGTTCTCCACAGATCTAATAAGTGGTATAGGTTTCACTACATGTTTTTCTTTACCTAAATAAAAAAATATCATTTGGGTATATGGTATAGAGCGAGTTCTCCTTTTTCAAATGAAAAGTGAAACCTTTTCCTTGGCATCATTTATTTAATTACATTTTCTCTACCCATTGTTTCATGATGCTTGCTTTGTCATATATTTTATTCTTATAGGTAATTGGATCTCTTTACAGGCCTTTTGAAAACAGGATTTGACCTATATAAAGCAATGATGACTGGACATTCCTTTAGGATGTTGATTGAATGCTTCTACATGGCATCTTCTCTGTGGCAGGTTGTTAACATTTGAATGTTTTATAGAAGTGAATTCTTAAAAAGATGTTGGTGAGAGCATTGGAAACCTTTTAAAATGGCTGTAATTAGCTACTCTGGGAGAATGTTATAGGCTTTGATGGGCCCCTCAGTGGCACTTCTAGTGGCCTATCCTATTGACTGACAAAAGATTGTAGGGGAATATTTAATGTTGTTTTAATTAACAACTCCTAAAAGAAAATGTCAATTATCTTCCATTAGCCTGAGGCCTTATCTTTCCAAAATTTTCCCTCCCCCACCTTTAAAATGGTACATAGAAAATTGTTTCTTTAAATTCCCCATGGACATCCATCATTCTTTGGAAGTGAGATCAGTGTTTAGTACATTTTAAGTTAATGATAATTTTTTTCAGTCTAACAGGAAAAAAAATGCCACCTTCAAAATATCTAGCTGGCAATGATAGGGACTTAATTTTGAATATCTGTTTCTCAGAAGGTGAAACAAGAATGTTTGGCAATCACAGAGCATAGTTAAACATGTAAATTTGTTGCATGGGATTTAGAATGAAACACAGTAGATGTCATGCTTATTTCTTCACTTACTGTGTATGCCTTTGGACACATTTACCATCAGTTTTGCATGTGTAGAGGGATAAATACAACTTACTTCAAAGAATTGTTGTATGGGTTAATCACAAAAATTTTAACTCTCATCTATCACATGGCTCTGGGAGTGGTGGCCATGGTTATCACTGGCTACATTAGATGGACCATTTAAGGTCTAGAGCCAGAGAAAACAAAAGGACATTTTAAGGGAAGACATTATTAGCTCTGGAATTTTTGTGCTGAGATCTTTGCTTTTGGAGATGTAGTGGGGGACTAGGTGTGCATTTCAGAGAGTTAAAAAGAAAAGAGTTCCTAAATGAAGGAGTTTTAAATTTTAAGGCAGCATACAAATGCATTTTTCCCCCCTTAGGATCATATGTCAGAGAGCGTGTCACTGGTTTGAAAGAGAAATGCCAGCCTACTAGTTCTCAGTCTTGATGTTACACTGAAATCATCCAGATCCTGTGATTGCCTGTGTTGGCCCCTGGGTCCACTAGTGACCATGTTCATACTCCTACTTAACATATTACAACTCCAGCTACCTAGGAACTGGCAAGAAATCCCCAATATGATAATAAATCATCTTTCATTTCAAGGGTCAGGAAGAGGTAGGTACTTGGAGGCCCTGAAATGAGAACTTAAGCTTTAGGAAAACTTTACAGTAAAAGTAAAATAACTTAATAATTTTCCATCGGGAAAATGAGTAATTAGAGAGCGTAAGGGACATTATTTGGTCTATTTTATTGTATTGTATTTTTTAAAGTTTATTTATTTTGAGAGAGAGTGAGATTTGGGGAGGCTCAGGAGTGGGGGTGGGGAGAGAATCCCAAGCAGGCTTCGTGCAGTCAGCACAGAGTCCAACACAAGGCTCAAACTCATGAACCCTGAGATCATGACTTCAGACTAAATCAAGGGTCAGACACTTAACCAGCTGAGCCATCGAGGCACCCCATTTTATGCAACAAAATGGAAATAAATTGCAGTCCTCTGTAATGATAGCTTGCGCATGTAATGGAAGAACTTTATTAACCCACTTATATATTAGAAAAAACCAAGGAAGGTAGGTACCCATTTTTAACTTTTCTTTAGTGACAGTTTATATGTCTGTTCACAGTGGAACTTGAATTTGAACTCAGCAGTTTGGCACCAGAGTAGTTGCTCTGAACCCGTATAAACATAGGCTCATTACATTAACATAGGCTCGGCTCTTGAGAGAGCAAACAGAGGCTTTGGATCTAACAGGCCAAACTGGTTGAGCTTGCCATCTTGCCCAGATTTCTCTGAACCCTTCTCTGGAATTGGTAAGTCCCTTCTAAATGGCAGAGATCTATTCTCTTCCACAGTTAAAAAGTAGACACTGATGTTTGTTCTTGAATTTCGCATTTGTCCTTGTACCATCTTATGTTATCCCTCGTCTTGCTGACCATTTCTCATCATGTGCTCAAAGAAATAGCAAAATGCAGTCTTACTGGTTACTAAAATTTTAGTTCCATCCTTCCTTATTCCTAAATGATTAGGGTCTGCCATCCCTGCCATTGTAACCAGGGCCATAAATATAATCTAAACTGCTCATTCATTTCTCCATTCATTTTCCCCCCGTCACTGCCTTTGAGCAGGTCTTTATTTAAAATTAGCTGTCCAAAATGAACATTTATTCATTTTTTGTGGCACAACTGATTTACTGTGGCCAGTATTTTATAAGAGTAAGGATTTCCACACATCATACCTTCTGTTGAGTTCATCTTTAGAAGGCTGTCAGCATGGGCTGTGAGAGAGACAAGAGAGACCTGCAGGCCAAGTAAGAGGAGAAAGGGAGCAAGAGACTTGGAAATGCGAAGGAGATGAGGAAAGAGCCAACAGAGGGACAGAACATGCTAAAATCTTCTACAGGTAACATGTTCCAGAGAGTTTTCACCCTGGAACATATAGTTTGATGAACTCTTGAAAGATGAAGTTAAAGATAGTGGAAATGAGAAATGTATATAAAAACCATGTGTGATGAGCAATGAACATGTTGAGTAAGTAGCATTTTAACAAATTGATGCAGGGCACATGGGTGGCTCATTTGGTTAAGTGTCCTACTCTTGATTTTGGCTTGGGTCGTGATCTCAAGGTTGTGAGATGGAGCCCTGCGTCCAGCTCTGCGCTATCAGCCTGGATCCTGCTTGGGATGCTCCCCCTCACTCTTTGCCCCTGCTCACTCATGTGCTCTCTCTCTCTCTCTCATATGCCAAAAACTATTTTTTAAAAATGTACCAGATTTTATGTAAGGATCTTAAATTTAAGTTCATTTTGTTTTTTCCTTCCCTACATGTGGCCTATTTTGTAACAAGGCAAGATAAAAAGGTTAATATTCTAGAAGCGTCTTTGAACTTTCCCCCCTCTAATAAAAAGACTTAATGGAATATTGAGTAAAAGGGACTGACCCCAAACCATCAATTTTATTATGCCCTGCCTCATTCCAAGCCCTGAGGGCTCACCTCTCTCCTCAAGCCTCAGGAAAGTGAGACACTGAGCTTTCCATACAGCTTTATGGTCAGGATTTTGTCAACGTAAAGAATTTACTTCTGAACTTTTTTGGTAAATACTTGGGTGCACACATATCCCTGTGTATACAATATCATAGTACAGATTGCTTTTCAATTGACTACTTTCATTCTAACATATAAGGAATCATTGAGTGATAGAGAAGTTGTTCTCTACCATTGTTAATCAGTTGATTTAGACATTCAGGGACTAGTGGTACTATAATTACACACCTGTGTGAATATTCTCTGACTGAGTTATAAACAATTCCCAGACACCTACTTATGTGATAATATGGGGAAAATGTTATGAAGGGAAAGGGTGGCTCTGATGATGATGATGATAAATATTGCAACAGAATTGTAAAAGGAATATACAGTAGTCATACTAGTAGCAACTACCATTTTTTTGAGGGTCTACCAAATGTCCCACCTACCAAATGTGTAATGGTAGGCGTTTTCTAATGTTATTTGATTAAAAAAAGGAATTGAGAATCATAAAATTTGAGTTGCTGGAGTAACTTGAGTTCATTCTGTCCTTTATTTAACAAGCAAAGGCTTTGTGACAGGTTATGTCTGATACCAAAATCCATTTCCTCCTTTTATCCACCTTCAAAGACTCTATGTGTCTCACATAAAGGCTCAGGCACCTAGTAAGGGAGGAAGGAATGAATCAACTGATATTTAAAGAGTGCATGTCAGGGCACCTGGTTGGTTCAGTCAGTAGAGCATATGACTCTTAATCTCAGAGCTGTGATCTCAAGCCACATGTTGAGTGTAGAATTTACTTAAAAAATTAATTTAAATAAAATAAGGAAAGAGTTCATGTCATCAAATGTATTAGTTCCTCACTGGGTGAAGTGTAATCATTCCTTGTCCAAAGGTTTACAGTCTGAGAGAGCCCATCCTATTTTTCTGACTATGGGAGCAGCTGTAGGAGTTGGAAAGAATGTATTCTGGGGAGGTGCCTAGGTACATTTAGAAAATAACATGGCCAGCAAACTTATTCTACAAATAAGTCATAAGGATTTCATACTTTAAAGAAAAGCAAAAGACATGGACTCTTGGGTGGTTCAGTGGATTCAGTGTCTGACTCTTGATTTCAGCTCAGGTCATGATCTCATGGTTCGTGAGTTCAAGATCCACACTCTCAGCACAGAATCTGCTTGAGATTCTCTCTCTCTGCCCCTCTCCCACTCATGCTTGCATGTGGCCCTCTCTTTCCCTCCCTCCCTCTCTCTCTCCCTGCCTCTCTCTCTCTCTCAAAATAAATACATACATTAAAATTAAAAAAAAGACAAACTTGCCTCGAGTCTTTCAGCATTATTGCTAGGTCTCAATGGGAAAGTGCTTAGTCTAACATTAAAATAAATGCTTATCCTTCAGTTATTTGTTTCTCATCATTTTCCATAATGTAGGGGACAAGGGTGCAAGACAGACCTGCAAGCAGTCACCTAGCTTTACTCCTTTATTAATATGTCCCAAAATGGACCAATGCACAGATAATTATATAATTTTAAAGATACCTCAGAGCTAATATTTTAATAATAGTTTTAATATTTTATACAACTTTTAATATAAAGATTTGGAATGATTGTTTTACTTCCAGGACTTTCTCAGTAGTATTCAGGTAGCACAGCAGAAAATAAATAAGTGCACTCTGTGTAATTTTCATTACACTGTGTGTGTATATGAACATGCACACTTTTTTCCGAAATCCTATCTGTAACTCTATCAAAAATTAAGTTCAAGTTGATTATATATAACTTAAAAATTTTTTAATGTTTACATATTCTTGAGAAAGAGAGAGAGAGAGACAGAGGACTAGTAGGACTGTCAGCACAGAGCCTGAGGCAGGGCTAGAAAGCACAAACCACAAGATCATGACCTGAGCCAAAGTTGGGTGCTTAACCTACTGAGCCACCCAGGAGCCCCAATGACTTATAACTTTATATTGCTACCTTCATTCTACCAGTGATGCTAACTTATATTGTACAGCAGTCCATGGAGCAGATTCCTAAAAAGAAGGGATGAGAGAAAAACCTGATGATACTCATATCCCATTAGATCACCTTTAGAAATACTTGTATACAAAAAAAGTGCCAACTGTTAATTTGAAGAAGGGTTTGTAATGCTTAGCAAAGTAGACATACACCCCTACCCATGTGTATTTATCAAAGGAGAATGTGAGGAGCAGTTGCCATTCCCTGGTCCACCTGGCAAGAAGGCATGGACATGTGGGGTCCCATGTTTCTTTGTGGCCATGGTCCTTAGAAGAAACTTTAAAATCAGGAATTTGGGGAAATATTAGTGGAAATAATTTTCAATAGAAAATTAGCTTAAATTCAGAAGTGACTTAAAAGAATTGGGAGTTAAGATTCAAACTGCTGTGTAATTTGAGGTATGGCCAGTGCTTCTAGTTCATTACTCATCCAATTACTTGGACTTTTATCAGTAATTCCTCTAGATTGGAAAAAAAAA
>NC_043704.1:63749894-63798407 GCF_006229205.1 Suricata suricatta | reverse complement strand
GGTGCTCCTGTTTACCAATACTGTGTTTCCATCTGAAGAGCATTTTTCATTTACTGAATTAAGGGCTTTGAAGAGATGATTCTAACTTTGGGGCCATATAATGTGCTCTCAGCTGCTAATTCATTTATATTTAGTCAATTAAGAAATAATTTTTTCCTCTCTGTCTACATACTGCCATCTCTTGTGTAGCACAGAAACAAAAGACTAGATTTCCTAAACCTCTTTCATTATGTTATTCCCCAGCTTACAGACATTCAGTGGTTACTCACTACATACAGGATAAAGTGCAAATTTTTTAGTGCAGAGTCCTCACCAGGGTCTGCCTAGATACACTTAGTGCATTGTAGCTAAACTAACATTCTAACTCATAGTTGTGCATTTAACTTTCTTCCCAACTTGAAAATGTCCCTCTCCCTTTGTCTCTGTCCTTGTAAACTGTCATCATCATGAAAAGCACCCTTATCTAAGAAGCTTCCTGTGTCCAGCCTACATATGGCTCAGTAAACTGCATGAATTTTCTGTTATAGCACTTTTTTTTTGTGGTAGAAATGTGGTATTAGTTGCTTTAAACATCTCTGGGTTAAAATACCTTGGCTGAGTATTGGGATTATTATTATGGAGCATAAATGGTTATGGTGAGGACTTAATGAGGTAATATAGGTAAAAGTGATTGTGTTGTGTCAGAAACATAGTAGTTGGTCATTAACTTCAACAACAAAATTATCACCCATTTGTGCATCATGTAACTTATTAATACTACTAATTTGATACATATATATATATATTTTAATTTAGTTTTGAGAGGCAGAGAGAGAGACAGCGAGCAGGAGAGGGTCAGAGAGAGATGGAGACACAAAATCTGAAGCAGGTTCCAGACCCTGAGCTAGCTGTCAGCACAGAGCCTGACACGGGGCTCGAACCCACAAACCATGAGATCATGACCTGAGCTGAACCCAGATGCCTAACCGACTGAGCCACCCAGGCGCCTCTGATATATATTTTTGTGTGTGGTTATAGTTTTTATAGGTAATGTTCTATCCTTCCAAAGAGACCCAAGCTCTGTAATAGCTAGAATTATCTCTTCTGCATCCTCCACTTATCTTAGCAAAGGGCTTTATGCATAATAGAGGCTGAGTAAATGGTTGCAAGATTAACCATGGAAACAGTTTTTTCCCAGCTACTGTGACCATGAAATTGATGGAACAGAAAATATGCTATAGTCCCTGAGTGGCATAAGGTTCAGGGACCTTAAATAGTGGTATTCATATGAGCCTATATTTGGAAAACAGAGAACACATTTTAAGCCTTACAAATTTTGGAGCCTATCAAGGACAGTGACTTCTTGTCCAGTGTCACCTTCATATAGGCTTGTCTTGGCATTATAGTTGCATTTTTCTACTCATGAATAGATCTATGTGTAAGTTGCTCAAAAGAATAACTTTCTATTTGACCATATCTTCATTTGTACATTCATTGATTCATTTACTCAAATCAAAACCTGGTATGTTCCAGATGTTGGGCTAGGTGTTGTGAATGCATTCATGATCCATAGCTTTAAGGAGCTTACAGTCAAGGAGAAATATGTATATTTACTGCATGATGACTACATCCAGAAGAAATTATTAAAATTCTAAATTATTGTTATAAGGGGAAGGTATTAATTCTAAAGTTTTAATAATGAACACTTTGCTACCTTTTCTGTGATACTTCAGAAAATAACAGCATTATTTTGTCTATTTTAAAGTAGACACACACACACACACACACACACACACACACATCACAGTTTCTTCTGTTTTGAGGGACCTTTGAGAGTAACTAGTCTTGATGGTTCGCTCTGCAAATGGAATCTCCCAGCGGGGGGAGAGGTACTGTCTTGGGTCATGAAGTTGGCAAAGGCAGAGCTAGAAATGAAGTCTCTTGATGGTAGTCTATCACTTTTCCTTGTGGTTATCTCGTCCAACCCAGTATATGCAGCCAGGGTCAGTCAGCTGTCCCCTTTGCTCTGAAAGACTGTTAGGATTCAACCTCATGCAAACCAGCAGCTGCTTGCTCTGAGCAGCATTTGAATGTGACACTGACCCCCAAGGAGGAAATGGTTTCTCTGTGGTGTGAACTCTTCTACACTCTTGCCACCCCACACATATTTACATCTCCTGCATTCTTAACTGAGTTACAGCGGAATGCTTCATTACAGAGGCTCAGCCAGGAGGACATGCCCTGGGGAGCTGAATCACAGACATATGTATTATTCACAAGCTTGATCTGATCATACAGAATTTGCACTAGAACCACACGCCCTAAGGAAATTCCTTTCATAAAACTAAATTATTATATTTAAAGGAGTGGTAAAGAAGAAAAGTCCATGAACGGAAGAGGGTGGAGCGATTGCCTTTTGCAGTGGGGCAGCTCAGAGAGGAACCGGTTCTGAGCCCCCTCCTTTACTCCATGCTTCCTGTACGAAGCTCTTCCCTTCCCTTTAAAGAGCCCTCTTTTGACAGTTTTGAAGGAGGGAATAATGAATTAAGTAGAGTTGGTGAATTATTTTAATGATGGTTTCTATGATAACGAGACAAATAACTTTCCACGCACTCTGTTTTAAGCCAAGAAACATTAGGCAAATAATTTTTCCACAAAGTGAGTGTGGTAAAAACAAAACCCTTTAGGTGTTAGGTTACCATCAAATATGAAAGATTTGCTCCACCTGCGTTTAAAAGTTGTTCTACTTGGAATCAGAGTCAACATTTTCTTAGCATAAAAGTCGTCGGCATTCCTTAACGTGTATTTTGCGTTCTTCAGACCTGGACCTCCCTAGTTTCATCCTGAAGTAGGTTATAACCTAATAGCTAAGGAGAATTCTTGCTTTCTCTTTTTCTGACAGTTCTTACCTGTGCAAGGTTCCCTGTGGTCATCTTAAAAGTCCTTCCCTGGCTCAAAATGACCAGTTTACACTGACAGAGCAACGACATTAACGTAGCATTTTTGCATTGAGTACTGGTCAGAAGAGTGCTGTGCAATTGATACTTCTGCTACTTCCAACTCCAGCTCTGCAGAGAGAAGCCTATCTATTATTAAAAATCCTATTAGTAGTGGTAAGATTGCACTGCTCTCTCACTCTAGCTGCTGAGTGTTATCTAATTGGTTTTTATTACTTCGAAAACCCTGGGAGTGTGCAGCTCAAATGCGAATTTGCTAACCGTTGTGTTCTTTCCTCTTGTATGCGTTGGAGATGGTTTTACATCCTTTATGTTTTTGTCAGCAGAAAAAAAGGGAAAATAATAGTGAGCATTTCAGAGAGTACCTGGAAAAGGATGGCAGGCCCCAGGATTAGGTCAGCTGTGACCACTATAGGATTCAACCACACGAATGCTCATCACTTGTGTGGCTTCTCCCATTATCTGGAGTGCAGTCTGTTTGCTTTCAGAATTATGGTATTGTTTATGTCTTGTGAGAATGCTATTGTCTATCTTCTGCAGACTTGATTTTATTCACATTTTTAAAAATTTTTGATTTTGAGAGAAAGTAAGCAAGCTTGGGTATGAGTGGATGAGAGGTAGAGAGAAAGGGAGGAAAAGAGAAAATCCTAAGCAGCTCTGCTCTGTCAGCCTAGAGCCTGATGTGGGGCTCCATCCCACAAACTGTGAGATCATGACCTGAGCCCAAATCAAGACTCGGACACTTAAACAACTGAAGCCACCCAGGCACCCATTTATTTGCATTTTTGAACTGGTAACTCTGTTCTCTATAAACTATTGATCTATTCATTTAAATGGAATAATTCAACAATGAGTTTATTTCCTTATACTTGTCATGGGAATGTCATCTTCAGATTCATTATGAGATATTAGAAAAGATGCATCCTTTGGCCACAGTGATTATCATCTCCCTTGTATTCATTTTCTCTTGAGAGGTGCTATGGTTCTTGGGGAAAGTAGGAGCAGTAGTAATCATCATCGTAGGAGTCATAGTCATAGTAGCAGCAGCAGCAGCAGCAGTATATTAGTAGTAGTAATAGTAGCATTGCGGCAGCTGCAGCAGCATTAGTATTTTCCATGGAGACTTTTTCTTATCCCTGTAAGGATAAGAAATACTTTGAGCCAATGTAAACATTCCAGACCACCCTCATCTTGTGGAAGCCTGACCTATGCTTCAAGGCTTGATTTGTGAGTGTCCAGATGTTTCATTGAGTTCATTATCTCCTTCCTATTTGACTGCATTTTTACCCCTTCATAAATGGCTTTCTCCAGGATCATCACTAGTACTTGTATTCAGCTGTGCTATAGTCACTTTAAACATATAGTCAAGTCGTTGAAATAATTCATTAATTCACTGAATTCTCACACTATCCCACAAAGTGAAGTAAATACTGTGCTTTCTAATTTATAGACAAGGACGTTGAGATAGAATAAAGTGCGGTCACTTGTCCTACCTCTCCCAGCTTGAGGAGCTGTGATTCCATTACATATGTTCTCAGAGGTGCATAATCTCTGTTCTTGGTCTTGCTGCAAGGCTGTCCCTCAGAATTCTCTCTGGCTTGTCATCAGTGATGTCCTTGCCTCTCACACTTCTCAGGCCAAATTCAACTGGAAAACACGGATTGAGTGTCTGATGGGGGCCAGCTTATGCTCTTTTTCACAGTCTCCTCTGGTCCCCTTGATCGTTTATTGTACTCAGCAGGGACAGATTAAGGCCACAATTATACTGTGGCTTCTAAGATCTAAGATCTTGTTTCCGGGAGGGGAGAAGGCCGTGTTGGGAGCACTGAGGACCTGTGCCATCAGTCCTTCCTTGTCTCCTAATTATTAATAATTTCACTGTGAATCTCTCGATGCCCCAGTCTTTCATCATAAATTTATGCAATTGCTCCCTTTTCTTTGACCTCCAAATCTAATCAGTGACTAACTGTTAGTGATATCCCCCCTTAAAATTCATCTCCACAGCCATAACTCTACCCGAGGCTCTAATCGCTTCACTTCTGAATTGCAGTAATAGTCTAAATGGTTTCTGTTCCCCCAGGTTCTGTCCATTCCAATCCAGTTATCCCCATCATACACACTGGCCCCTGAAGCACTTCCGGTTGTCTTCTGTGACAGGATCAAATACGAACTCCCCCCTGCAACCTTTCCAGATCACTCCACAGTTGGTCACTCTAGCATCTTTTGGGACTTGGCAAATAGTATCATGTAACTATTTGTTACTTCACTGTGTTTAAAACTTATTGTGATGAGGACTATTATTTTTATTTGTATACGTCACATTCAACACTGTGGTGCATAATAACCACTCAGTTAATGTCTGAATGAATGTCCAGTGAATGAGGGGATGCATGACTGGATGAATAAATAAATGAAAGAAATAAAATTAAATGGCTCAAGGGATTTTCAGTTGCCCACCTTAGCAAGTCCAAATCTCTCAGCATGATCACACAGGACCAGTGCTCTGCCCTTCCTTCAACTGATCTTACCTCTAACACTTGAAGGTTTGGCCCTGGTTTGCCAAGTGTGTTTATTCCTCTCCTAATGTATTATTTTCTTCTCCTTGCATTAATGGTTCAAGGCATTCCCTTTTACTGGAACATCCTTTCACATATTTATTTTGTCATCATTTCTTTCTCAACAGAATCTACCCCAATCACCTCCAGTTCCACTAGTCATCATTTTTTTGTTCACATAAATAATGATCACAATAGACTGATGAGGATCTGTTTCCTCATAATTTACTACAATGAAACCATCCACCAAAGAGTTGATGTGATGCCATTTAACATATTTAGCATCAGACATCCAATGGCCGGGGTTGCAGTCTCAAAGCTAGTTTGCGTCCACAGTCAATATATTGCCTGCTGGGAGCCTTAATCTACTCTTCAGTAACCAGAGATCAAAACAATTAGCTACTTCACAACTTTCTGGTAGTATGGAGTGTTTTCCAGCACCAACAACCAGTACTCTTGATTCTGTAGATGCTAACTGGGGACCCAACAATTCACTTCAATTCTGACAGTATCTACCTGTAGTTTGCACCACTTCTGACAAGTTGAAGAGTTCAGTCCCATGAGACTTTCCTCAACTTCAGGCAACAGTCATAAGTCCTGGGCCTCCCAGGCCTTCTGACCAACTGGCTATAATCAGGAGTTCATATGACCCCTCCTAAAGTTTAGTAATTTGCTGAAACAAGTCACAGAAGTGAGGAAGGCAATTTACTTTCGCTTATCTATTTACTGTAAAGGATTCAAATGAACAGTCAGATGAAGGGGTACATAGGGTGAAGTCTGGAAGGGTCCCAAGTTTAAGGACTTATGTCTCTGGTGGAGCTGAGGCACATCACCATCCCAGCACATGAATGTGTTTACCAGTTCAGAAGTCTAGCACATTTCTTTGTTTTAAAGAATTTTATCTTTGATCTCTTTCCCTTCTCAGAGGTCAGTAGGTGTCTCTGAAAGTTCCAACGCTTTAGTCACTTTAAGTGACCAGCCCCATCCAGAGGCTATCTAGGGATCCCAGTCTAAGTTATCTCATTTGCATAAACTCAGGTGTGATCAAATGAATAACTAAAGATATTCCTATCACCCAGGAAATTCCAAAGGTTTTAGAAGCTCTGTTCCAGGAAACATTTGAGACGAAAATCAAATATAGTTCTTATTATATCACAAAATGATTAAATGAAAGTCTTTAAGCAAAATATAATTTAGTAAAATTTTTTGGAAATAGGATTTTATTTGTAAGGTATAAATGTACATAACAACATATTACGTAAGTGTTGTTGTAATAAGCACTTAACACTGTCTTCTTAGGACTCAAAAGCAAAAAGGAAAACAAAAACACCACTCACATAATTACTGCATCACTAAATTTTACAAATTTCCATGTCTCTAAAAGGCTTTCTTTCAAAATACCTCCAAGTAAGCTAATCTTCCCAATAAATACCCCTTAGTGTGTAAACAAGCATACCATATATGGAGAAAGGTCTCAACCTTTGCTAAACCTTACATCAATTCTAGCTGGTCAACAGTATCATCCTCCATGAACAGAGGAAGCAACTGAGGCTCAATCAAGTCAACTCACTTTCACATGAGGACAGACAAGGCTTCTAAGTTGGGAGCTAGGATTCAAATTTAAGGTTATCTCAAAATGAAGTCCATATCCTTGTCATGGCACCATGATGACTGTCACAGAGGGTCAGTACTTCACATTATTATTTCATTGATGATGCTATTTTACAGTAAATGCAGCATCCCTGCAGCTGGCTCCCACAATGTGAGCGGAGACAAAAGAACTCCATGCCGATCTGGGTGTCTGTGTGGAACACTGTCCTGTTGGGGTCAGCAGGTTGGCTTCTTGCCATCCAGGGATGATGCCTTTTATAATGAGGAAGTTAAAAAGATAATTATGGAAATTAATTCCCGAACTGCTGTGGCCTGTGAACTCTACCAAGCAGAACTTTGAATATGAAGGGCAGTGCTGCAGTGGAGAGCAGAAGCAGAAAATTGTACCTTAGCAGTGTCTTAGAGGATGAGCTGAACTGCTTTCATATGACCCCACAAGTCTTATGGAACAAGTGTGTGTGTGGGCGCGTGTTGTGGCATAATTACATGCCTGTGAGCATTCCTGTCACCTGATGCATACACATGTTCTATGATATGAACCAAATAACTTACTGTACTAAATAGGCTACATCAAACTAAATGTCATCAACTCACTCTACAAGAATAAAAATATATTAGGATGAAGGGTATTTTAAATGCCAGTCAGAATAAGTGGATCAGAAAGGAAAGAAGGAAAGAGAAAGGGACATCTAACCCATAACCTACTCATTTCTTCCTATTCCCAGAAACTGCCTAATCTGCTTTTGCAAATAGATGAGAAAATACCCCAGCTTGCAAAAGCTTGTCAGCACCCCACCACATCGAACACTCAGCTGATGCCAACCTCAAGGCATGAAGAAATCCAAGATCAATGCTGAGAAATGCATTTCCTAGGTTTTTAAATATTCTTGGGTCATAATATGATTTCTTTTCAACCAGTCCAAACTCTTCCCAGTTCTGTGCTTCAGCTAATATGAAGGGCAGTAAACATACTCCCCAAATGTGGATTCTGAGAAGCCACTTAAGAAACATTCTTCCTGGAATTCTGTGTGGTTCTGATGGAAATGTCCACAAGCAATATCCATGTATCACTAAAAATGGAAGAAGAAAGGACCACACATTTCTATTTTCTAATATCACCAAGGTGCACACTTCCTATAATTTCCAGGAACTCACACTGTAATTCACTCTCTGTCCTGTGATCTGCCTCTTTTCTCTCTCTCATTAGATTTAATTCAGTAATCATACCCTACAAGCCATTCAAGCAGAAATACCCTTGCTGATTGTAACTTTTGCCGGCTAGTCCATGAATATTACTGTACTGTGTGTGTGCGCGTGGGCATATCCACATGTGGGAGAAAAAAAGGATGTTGCCTCCATCAGCAGCTGCCTCTCTGTGTGTGTTTAATTTGGTCTTTCCACCTATTTCCCATTTCCCTCTTTTGTCCATGGGAGTTGGAATGCCATCCCTCAAGAATGCCAATACCAGTAAGCAAATCCTCCTTCCTCACCAGTCACCTCTTAGTGTGAAGTTTCTTGTCTCCTCCTTTCCTTCTTTTCTGTATTTTTAATTACATCATCCTTGTGGTATTCATAAGGCATCGCCCCTTCTGAAAGACTCCTGTGTTTGTGACCCTGTTATGCTTTTACAACGGAGATTTCTCTCTCAGTCTTTCCCTCTTCCATCTCAGTGGCTGTGCAATGCCTGCTTTTTGTCCCCATTGCTTTTTGACTTTCTTGCTTACCTCTAATTTGTTTCCCAGATGTGATTATCTCTTGCTTATCCCCAGGTGAACTTGTGAACATGGTTTCTTTTTGCTTCCCTTACCTCTTGTGTGGCATGTATGTGTCATTTCCCATTTCCTCTGGGAGAGGTATAAGGAGTAGCAGTCGCTGAATGGTGTGTGCGTTTTAGTTTAGAAGATGTATCTGTACCTTTCCACTGCCTTGTTTCATATCTTTATGCATGAGCAGCATCACTCAAGCTGAACTAAAGCTTAACAGCCTGAAACTGCACAATGCATATCCCATAAAAAATGGTTCAGATTCCCAAATGAATATGAAGCATTGATTTGTATGGTAGAGAAGTTAAAAGGTCTCAGGAAGCCAAGATTTTGTATTTTTAATATTTTTTCTTTATGCGGGGGCCTAAAGAATTGTTGATTTGCATTCTGAAGGATCAAATAGAAGCTGTAGCATTTTGTCCGTTTATATTGAGCATTGAGATTGAAGATTCTAAAATGTAAATTCTAAGGGAAGGGTCAAGGCACCAAATCTTAAAGGGGGTCACCTGGGGTAAAGTTAGACCTGCCCAGTATGATATCAATTTACCTCCTGTTTCCCTGTCTAGATCTTGCATATGGCCTCTGGCCATGGTAAGATCATTTACTATTTCCTCTTTCCGAGCATTAAATGAATTTGTCCTCCTTCTGTAGTTAGAAATGACAAAGGCATGGTGAAAGAGGAGAGGAATAAATAGAACTAAAAATGTACAGAGATGTACAGTTCTAGGATGGTCTCATCTCACCTGTACATTTAATAATATTTGCACAAATTTGGACCAGTTTATACTTTTATCTTGAATTTAGATTCATAGATGTGTATTTTAGTAAGGGAAGGGCAAACAAAACAAGAGTGAGTATATGGCAATAAACACCACTGAACGGTTTCTCTTTAATGGAAAAGTGAATTACATAGTTACAAAATGTGTACTATCAGCCCTCAAGAATCTAAGAATGAAATATATTTTTCATCACTTTATTAGAAGGGGGTTTCTATGAAAGGTAACAGTAAGAAAATAGATATGAGAGGGAGGGAAAGGGAAATTAATATTAGCATCTACCATGTATATTCAAACATCGGGGAAACTGCGTTCATATAGAATGGCTAATCTAATTCTGCCAACAACCCTAGAAATATGTGACGTTAGCTCTATTTTTGTAGCTATGAAAACTGGAACTTCTATAAATTAAATCATTTACTTAATCACACAAGTAAATGGTGAACAGCAGATTTGATTTCAGATGACTTGATTTTAAAAGATATATTATTTCCTCGATTTATTTGGGGAAACTTTTCTCTAACCATGACTAAGTGTCTTATCTCTTGATTAGGCTCCTATCTGTGGGTAAAAATGATTTGATGGAGATGTATGATGCTGTCTTCTCAACCCAGGAAATAAATGTAAAATTCTGCTGTTCCAATGGTGTTTGTGAAGTGTAGAGATTTCTTAGGTGAGAAGTTTTTGTTTTTGTTTTTGTTTTTTTATTGTCAGCCCTACCTGATTAACTGAAGTAGATTGACAATCTTGTGAGCTCTTCCCCAGGTCTAGGGAAGAGCAGCTCTATACTGCGTTTCATACTTAGGGGATTTTGTCTGGTCCTTTAACAACCACATCTCTCCTTACAGGGTGAAGTGTCAACACAGTCAAAGAATGCTTGCCTGACCCCCTCTAGTACCCTCTGCACCTGGCATCCCAGAACTCCCTGTCCAGAAAATCTGAGACCCATTTTCTAGGTCTGCATGGGCCTCTTCCTGCCCATCCTCGAAAGAGTTGGCAAAGGAAAGTTTTCAGGGATTGTCAAAGAGTGTGATCATGAGGGTAAGGGACCGCTACAAGGATGTACTGTAGAACTGAGGACAGCACAGGACAAGAAGGAGGGAAATTCATAGGCGAGGACCAGGAGTCCGGGACATCTGTTCTACATTCCTTAGATGCAGGCATCAGGGAATTGAAGATTCTAAGTGAGACCTGGTCTTCTTGGAGAATATGATAGTATTATTTTAATAAAGAGAACATAGACCTCTATTTGTATTATTGCCCTGGACCACATAATAGAAACAGGCCTGCATAACACACTACTATGATTATATTTTATGAAGAAAAAAAAATCACTCTGGAGCCTAAGTTATAATTTTAAACACAGTTTCATCTCCTGCTGCCTCCAACCTTGGGAAACAAGAAAAAATCAGATACTATTTGGTCCCGAGTTCCCGGAAGCAGACTTCCTTGAATACCAGCATCCCTACACACAGTGTCTTCCCTTGGCATACCAGGAAACCGAGACCCTACCCTTGAATTCTGTAAAAATGTGACTCATGATTGGGAGTCTTAGCGTTCTTCTTTTAATGCTGACCATTTAGAATTGTGGAAATCAAATCAATGGAAAATGGTATGTACAGTGTTTGGCACAAAAATGCACAGGCTCACATAGTAGCTACACAACACGTGGTAATTTCCTTTCTGTCCCCTCCCTTCTGCCAGAGCAGTACTTTCATATCATTTGGGAAACATGAGTAATCCATAAGTGGGGTCAATTGATCTTTCTCCTTCCAAGCTGTCTCCAAGCCTTTCCAGCACACACATTTACCACCTTCCACCATGTATTAAATGGAAGATACTAAAGAGGCCCCCCATGCCTTTTCATCAGATCCCTCACCGATAGACTAAACACCCAGCTCAACTCAAGAGACACTACTGTGTCCCATCCTGACTTTTCTTGTCCTCATTCTTGGTTTCACTGTTTAACCTCCTCCCCACCCCCACACACTCACTTCCCCGAAGTGTGGTCACTTCATCTCTGTCACTGGGCTTTTAGTCAAATGAACATAAAGCACTTATCCAGGAGACCTGGCTTGAGTTGCTAAAAAAATGTCACAGCCCATTTGGCTAAAAAAGTAAAAATAAAGTCATCTCCCTGTTTATCTCTAGCTTTCTACAGAGAATGGCAGTTGCCGATGTTAATCTGTTTTGATAGAGTGTTGCTTGGCCTAAAACCCACTGCTTTTCTCACATGTGGATGCAGAACTGAAACCCACCAGAGCAGCCTCGCCTGTTGCTTAAACTCCAGGTGGATAGGCATGTGTTGCCATCGATAATTTTCTGTTTCTCATTCTCTGCTCCTCATGCTCTTAGCATATCAAGAGGGACTTAGATTTGGGATTGCTGCTCTTCCCTTTTCTGCATTAAATCAGCATGCAGGGGATGAGACATTTCAGATTTAAATATGCAATGGCTTTGTACAGGACCATATGGGAAGGAGAGTATGCCCTGTAGTACTAGTTGTGTTTTAAAACTAAAAGTGTTGAGAGGAGAGTGTAACCAGAGGCAAGTATTCTGAAAATACTGTTATTAGGGGCATTTCTCTGTTCATTCCTTAGCAGTCTTTGCATTAACAAGAGTTTTAGTATTAGGATAGCTTAATGAGGTGCTAATGAGCAAAGAAAAACTGAGCCCTTTGTTTAGTCCCCCATACCGCATAGTTTATAAAGGGTCAAATGCTCTCTGCATATTTCTCCATGAACAAAATAATTACAGTAGTTCTAATCTCACTCCAAATTTTATCCAGTCAACCTGTTTAGCCTGCATGTGCGCATGCACACACACAAGCCCACACACACACATACTGGTTTAAGTCAGTATAGAGAAAGTGGACTAGAAGTGGATTATAGAAAATGGAAGGAAGCTGATCCCCTCATCTCTATTCATTTCTCCTGGAGTTAACTGCTGACTTATTGACAATGAATTTGTGCTCAGCTTGAGTCAGTCACATATTTCATTCAGAACCGACAGGTTACAATCTACCTATTGGCATCCTGCTGGTATCATATGTGACACACTTGTGAAAGCTGCTGCATGCTGGACGTGTTTAAGATGAACATCTTGGGAGAGTTTTTCCCCCAAACTATTAAACAGCTTTATGCTCAGAAATAGGTCTTGCCTTAAGCCCAGGAGAAAGGAGAAGGTAGGGTGATTTTAGCAGCACTGTGGGGTCCTTGTGCATACACACACACACACACACACACACACACCAAAAAACAAAGAAAAAAACACATGACCATAACAGGATAAGTCCCAGCCTACTTACTACAACTGATTTATTTAATAAAGACATACTTGTCCTTTGGATTATTAGAAAGAAGACTTCATTATGAGTATAACTTAAAAATATTTTGGTTCAACCTAATCATTCAAATTTATATCTGGGATGACTTAATTAAATACAGTTCAATGAAATATTTATTGACTGTCCACTATATTTTTTGAGAACTCTGTTTTACAAGGATCTGTCTTACATGCTGCCAAAGGTACTAAGGTTGAGCTAGGGAATTAAAAAAATAAACTATGATTATAAATTTTTGAACCACTTTCATTTCCATCATTTCAAAATAACTGTCATAAGAGACCACACAAATATTTCAGTGGTTCAGAAGGAGCAGTTCCGTCTAATTTGGAAAGAGAGATTGTTGGGAAGAACTTGGCATTTAATCATGGCCTAGGGTGATGAAGATCAGTTCCTCAAGTGGACTTGGAAGCCGTGTTTTACAGATATCAATAGTAACAGCAAAGCTCTGGAGATTAAGAAAATTCTAGGTCATTTGTTGGAAGGAGTCTTTAGTTTTATTAAGGTGGAATTTTGGTCATGCTGCTTCAATTCTGTGTCATGTAGGTTCTAAAGTGTCAGGTAAAGTAATTAGGATATAATTGAAAGTAGTGAGTAGCTAATGATGGTTTTTAAGCATAAGATAATAAGATGATAGCTGTGTTCTAAGAAGATTAATCTGTCAGCCGTGTGTAGAAGTAAGACGACCAAGCATTTCAGGTAAGGGACAACATGTGTCTCAATTACTCTGATACCAGGGTGGAAAGAAACCTGTTTTGCAGATAAACTGCAGAGGCTTTGGTGGCAAAATGAATGCGGCATTAAAGGGAAAAGGAGGCATCTGAAGAGTTTAGAACTGATGCCTGAAACCGTGACAGCAAAAGGAACAGCAAGAGACACTCACTGGAGAAGAGAGAGGAAGGAGTAATAATAGTGTAGCTTGGGATGCTGGATGCATAGATTGTGTACCAAGTTACACAGGTGATTTTTTTTTTTTTTGGCAAAAGGCATTAACAGATGGAGGTGTACAGATGAGTTGGGTTATAAAGGTATTATGCACATATTCCAAGAAAAACATATTTTTAAATATTTGTTTATTATATGAGAGAGAGAATGAGAACAAGTGGGAGAGGGGCAGAGGGAGAAAGCGAGTCTTAAGTAGGCCCTGTACTGCACTGTCAGCACAGAGCCTGATGCAGGGATTGAACTCCCGAACATTGAGAACATGTTCTGGGTCAAAATCAAGAGCTGGTTGCTCAACCAACTGAGCTACCTGGGCACCCCCCAGGAGATGATAATTTAAGTGGGGAGATTGATGAAATCACTAAGGAAAAGACTATGTGCAATGAAGAATGGGGGCACATAGAGTATGTTGGGGGGCACTACAAATTTGGGATATGAAGATGCAGGTGGGGAGAACTGTCTTTTAGAGAAAAAAATAATAGCATCTATGGCAAAGCAGGTAACAAATGGTAAGGAGAGTTTAGAGAGAATGAGAACCTCCCAAAGCAATTGGATTAGATTGATCAAGGCTTCTTAAAGTCTTTTTAGAATACCGAGCTGGAAGAAGTAGAGACTTGAGACAGTAAAGTAGTAAGGAGTGAAGAGTGGCAAGAGCTGAAGGAAGTGTGTATAGAAATTGACTTGAAGAGTGCGAGAAGGGGAATTGAATGGAGAGAGTGGTACATTTAATGGAGTTGGGAAACAAGAGCTGTGTGTGTTATCTGTGTGTTGTTAGGTTGCTTTGTTTTGTTTGCTTCTTATTTTGTTGGCATAAAGAATAATTGAGCATATTTGTGAAAAGTGAACAGAGCCAGTGGAGAAGAAAGTGGTGGGAAGAGGAAGAGACAGGAGGCAGGAGAGAGGCTCTTTTGGATACAGATTCTTCAAGAAACCAAAGGACTTAAATTTAAAATTCTCAGTGAGGATATTCATTAAGTCTGAAAAGAAAATAGACTGTTAACTTTCATATGTGAGTAAAGAGATGGTATTTGTAGGTAAAGAGGAATATTGAGGTGGGGGGGGAATTTATTGGTCCTTTTTTAAGAAGAACTTTTGATCTCAAGGAAAGAGACCATGAGGACCATGGTTCCCTTAAGAAAAAGGAGGAATGAGGGGAAAAAATTAAGTAAAAGGAGACCTGAGCACCAAACAAACCTTACAGATTTTTTGATTGTGCCTGGGGCCAACAATGCACCAGAAAGCTTTAAGATATAGTGTTCTTAGCTCAGGCATAAAAATCAATGGACTGTATCATGTTGACAGCACTGAATATAGCAGGATTGTACCTGCCCATGGAGGGTCTTTCTTCTCCAAACATGGGAAATATATTTACAAGTAAAACCAAACAGAATGTCATATTTTATTTTTAAACAAGAACAGACGTATCCACTATATACAAATAAGAGCAAGGAACAAAACATTTATTCAAAAGGACAAAAAAAGAGAGAAAATGGTGAGGTTGACCTAGGAAGAAGGCCTGAAGCAGAAAGGGAGATAAAATGGAGACCACTTCTTCCATATTTAGGGAAACAATCCTCTTTGGCAACAGTGTCTTTCCAAAGGCATTACATTAATGCTATTGTAAGTTAATTGAAGTGAGAAGCTTCTCCATTTCTGCCTTAGGGAAAACTGGAAATTGTTGATATGAATGTCTGTGTCTTAACCCAGAGATTTCAATCACAAATGTATTCAATGAGGTGAAGCTCATTTTGACATTTCTGGAGAGAACTGGAGAGAGCTTTAACTTACCAAGCCAGAATGGTACGAAGAGGTGTGACTGCTCTGCAATTCATACAAGAATTCTTTGTAAGCGTTAGCTGTCATAACAGGTGCAAGAACTAGGGCTATTACTCAAAAGGCTTTCCTTGAATACTTGTTCCAAAAGTAGCCTTCTCAAAGAAGTGAGAATTTTATTTAGTTCCTAGATGAAATAGATGGAAACAGTTAACATTAGAGTAGTGTATCCAATGGAGTGCCAGGGTGGCTCAGTTGGTTAAGCATCAGGCTTAAGCTCAGGTTATGAACTCCCTGTAGGTGAGTTGGTGAGTTTGAGCCTTGCATGGGGCTCAGAGCCTGGAGCCTGCTTTGGATTCTGCATCTGTCTCTCTATTCCTCCCCTGCTTAAACTCTGTCTGTCTGTCTGTCTGTCTCTCTCTATTCCTCCCCTGCTTAAGCTCTGTCTGTCTGTCTGTCTCTCTCTCTCTCTCTCTGTCAAAACATAAACAAACATAAATAACAACAACAACAGCAGTAGTGTATCCAATATGAGAAAACACTTTCTTATGGGAATAGGTCATAATCAGTAAAATTCCATGGAAGTCCTGGGGAAAGTTTGGACACTGCCACTCCAGAGGGGCTTTGATTCTCTTTGTCTAACAAACCTGAGGGTGATACTGCAATGATCAGCAGAGTGATAAGCAACAATAAGGCAGTTGTTCTTTCTTTCAGAAGTTTATAAACTGAATACCTATTTTCCCCTCAGTAATCCTTTCTCCAAAGCAAGGATTTTTTTTTTTTTTTTTTTTTTTTTTTTAAGAAACTAAGAAACTGCATTTCGGGACTTACTTACCTGTGTTGTCATAGCACTAGTTGCTGGGTACCAGTAATGTAGAGCCGAATTTGTTGTCCCCATCAACTCCATGAGATATATGGATGGGACGCAAGCCTGTGGCTTCAGTAACCCTCCACATTCTGGCTAATATGCAGGCTGACTGGAGAGACCTGTTGGGGTTGGTCTATGTTTGTGTGAAGTCGACTTTCTGTATCTTTTATCCCAGCCAATTCTTGGGAAAGGGGATTTGTGTGTTAGCTATATTATGCCTGTCTGTTGAAGTTCTGTAACTATTGAGGGCTGACAGAAAGCTCTCCTCTAGCATCACCAGCTCCTGTTTTCCTGCTAATGATATTTTCTTTTCTTTTCTTTTTTCAATTTTAATTTTTTTTTTTTTTTTTTTTTTTTTACAGAGTGGTTTAAAGTAGACTGAAAGTTTCATGGGTGGGTCTGCATTGGCCTTTTATTGATGGTATTACCATAGTAATCCAGGAATTGGTTCAAGTAACCAGCTACTAATTGGTGGTAAAAGAGTCCTCTAAGTTGACTTGGGATCTCAAGACAAATTTTATGAATCAGATTATGAGACCAAGAGACCATAACAACTCAACTAAAATTGCCCTATGATCAGCATTCCCATATCCTGATTGGCCAAGCCCCAGGAAACTGCATTCCAGGACTCTGATGAGGAAAGTGAAGCAACCTCAGATGAGCATTTATATATGTGTGTGTATGTAAATGTATTTTATGTGTGTGTGCATGTGTATGTGCATATATATGTGTGTGTGTGTGTATAGGCACACACACACACACACACACACATATATGTGTATATATATATATATATATATATAGTCCAAGATAATATACATGTCTGGAAAAAGGGAAAATGCCAAGCATCCTGTTTTCTTTAGAGTCTTGGAAACTTCAACAGAATTTTGCCTTATTTTGGCTGAGTAGAAACAATTCATAAGCCAGGTTGGTTATGTATTGCTGTCTATATACTGTGGTTTGACAGAGGACTGGGCCAGGACTCAATCTCTAAATTAACAATATCTGCCTTCTTACCACAGTGATGTCTTTCTATTGGATTTTGGCTCTTCAACTTAGGTTGAGAACACAGTTTCACAAGCAGTACCCACAGATTCAAGGTCCCCTGATGGTAGAAAATCTTATATGTGTTTGAAAGAAGGATTGTTGGTGGACTTTTAAGGCCTTAGTACCATGCATTTATTTTATGAATATAATATCAGATAATATATTTGGCAAAAGCGTTGCATAAAACCCAGAACCTTCAGTGAATACCATGTATTGTAGTTGAATATATTAAGTATACCATGGAGAGAGATTATAATAAAAGGACTCCACCTCTTCAAAAAATAGTTTAGTGAACCCAGAAACCAGTTGGCTGTATATTGATCGATAAAGCATGATGAAGAAGCATATTATACTTGTTCAAATGGTATAGGAATGGACGTATTATCTTTTTTAAGTTGGTTTGCATAGAAAACATATTCAAATGCACTAGCAGGGCTGAAAAAAATATGTTTTCATTAAGGTTAGTGAAAATTAAGATTCCTTTTTTAGTATATTAGCATAAACCTCATTTAAAAGAGAAAAAAAAAACCTTTAGTAAAATAACTTAGCCTAATGTAAGCTGGGATACCACTTAAATAATTGAGTTCAATTTTGATTAGCCAAAGTAAATAGAGTATATAATTCTTACTAAGTTGAGTTTTGTCTTATTTCATAAAGAAGAAATGTCCTTGAACAGCAATTTATTCATTTCTTGGTTCCCATATAAGCTATTGCTAAATCTCTAATGTTATTTGACATTATTTTCTATCCCATGACAAATTTTGTAAAAGTTAATTAACAGAATTTGAGAGACTATTAAAACATGTGGATAATTAACTTTATGTATTTATATTTTAAGTTAATATCTTGAATCAATTTCAGTTTTCCATGGAAAATCTCTTACATTCTAACATCACAAAATTTGGAACACAGATACAAGATTACATCTATGAAAAATACCAGTTTTTTCCCCCACATAGGCAACTTAATTGTTGCATGAGACTATTCAATGTGAAGTTGAGGTTGGGAATTTTTGCAACCATAAATAAAGGCTAAATTATATATTAATGTTTCCTGCAAGTCATCTGTGAAGAGAATATGTAAACTTAATAATTCTAAATATGCTTTTCAAATACAAGCGAATCTCATTTGCTTTTAAGCTCTATAGCTACCAGTCATTAGCTATGCACAAGTGATATAGTTCAAAACAAGAATTCTGAGACCTCAAATAGGGCCCAAAATTGTATAATTGGCTTGCATGACCCTATCGATCCTTTTCCTAAATATAAATGCTGCACTACCTGGCCCAGGGTCTTGACTCCCTAGCATTGTGGGAAGCCGACATTAGATGCTAAATTCTAATGCCATCTGTATGACTTAAATCCTAAGAGAGATATTGTCTCTGCTGCCAAGGCCAGAATCAGCCTCAGCTGCCAAGTGCTAGACTGAAAGAGGAATGTAAACAGCTTGATGGAGGGGTGGTTCCTGGTGCACCTGTGGTTTTGACAGCTTTTGCTGCTGCTTGAGGAGGAAACAGGTTGCCTGTTTGTTCTTCAAGAGCACTTCTGGCATCCAGGTATTATGCAGGCATACACTGCCAGCTGTGAAAGATGCTGCTTCCTTGTCACTTCAGAGAAAGATGCTCCTAAAGGAAGATCCCTCTTGCTAGTTCATTCAGGGAGCCTAAGAAAAAAAGACAAAAAGGACCCATTGCAAGGCACAAGTCACTAAGAGGACAGGGGTTTGAAGTAATTCCTATCAAAGTCTTGCAGTCAAATTCCAAGGTAATACAATAAATATGAATGACTTAACTCTGGTATTTTTAAAGTTTATATAGCAAGAAAATGCATATATATATCTGATTTTGACTGCCTGTATCTTTATCATCCAGTGTTCTGTCTTAGGAAAGAGGAAGGTATAGGATAACCCACCCTAGGTCAAGATATCACAAATGCAGAAAAATAAAATATTAAATCATTATGTAGCTTATTAATTGATAGGTTATACCTGAAAGAATGTTTCACAGATAGTCTAGCACTGTGGCTTGCATTATTTTTCTCATAACTAAATGAAACATATACCTTAAGGCAGATTTAAAAATAAAAACTTCAAAATATATTTTTATCAAGTATATCTATTATAGAACTTCAGTACTTAAAACAGTGTAGTTTAATTGATAAAATGGATCAGCAGAACATGGAGTCTGAAATGGACTCAGGAATATAAGAGAATGTTATGTATGATAAAAAGAACTCTTCAAATCTGTCTGAAAAAGGTAGAATATTTAATAAATTACGTGAGACAGCTGGATGGCTCTCAGGAAGAAAGGAAAGCTTGATCCCTTTCTTATGTGAGTCTAAAGACCTTATAGTAGACCAAAAATAATAATAAATGAAAGACTGAAATGTCAAAATTAAATAGTCACAAAAAATTAGGAGAAAATATATAATTTTTGAAGAAGAAAATCCATTGTAATAACATCGTAAAAATTAGAACCCATAAAGGAAAATATGTATAAATATTATCATATAAATACACAAAACTTTCTAATGGCAAAAGAAAATCAGCATACGGTGAGTTTGAAAGGAAGATGAAAATTAATGGAAGTATTTGCAATCACACCATGGATAAAACATTTATATCCTTAATGTATAAAAGCTCTTACCAATCGATAAGAGCAAAGAAAGGTAATTTCAACAGAAAAATTGGCAAAATATCTAAATAGGCAATGGACAAAAGATGAAATGTGAGAGGCTAGTCAACATGGATGGATGGAGAGATGGAGAGGGAAGAAGGGAGAAAGGGAAAGGAGGAGGGAGGTGTAGACACAGCAGGTGAAGGGAGTGAAGGGGAGGGGTGGGGAGGAGAAGGCAAGGAAAAGAAGGCCAAGGAAGAGGGAGAGAAAAGAAATCTCCATTATTCACTTACCAAACTGGTCAAAGACTTGGAGAATGGGCCACTCTTGTGCCCTAATGAACAATATATTCCAGTGCTAATTATGCATTGATTTGACCTAGCTGTCTCAATTCTAGAAATTTACTGTAGCTAATATTATAGCTATGGAAATATCCACAGCGGAATGCTTTATAATAGGAATTATAATAAAGAAAACAACCTAAATATTCATCAAGTATTATTTAATTGAATGATGGCACATATTATAATTGGATTTTATAGTTCCATTGAAATAATTATGTAGGGTTAATTCATTTGAAAAGATGTCCAGAACATATTGTTAAGTGGATAGAAAGAGATGGTGGCACAGTCTGTATGGGACAGCTTCCTAGTATCCTTACATATTTATATTAACATGTATATACATAAATATCTATAAGGATAATTATGAAAGGACATCAGTGATGGTAATTTCTATGTGGTGGTTTATGAGGTAATAATACAACATTGTACATTTCTGCATTTTTTATGTTATGTGACTTTTCCAATGGAGGTATATCCTTGTTACAACATGAACAAGTTATTTTCAAAAGATGAAAAAGCATTTTACCAATTTTAATTTTGATTTGCCTTTTTTGGATTGTTTTACTAACTTGTACTTTTTGTCCTAAGTAAGTAAGATGATTGTCTATGCATTTCCCTTCTAGCAACATTTTATCTGGACTTAGATTGCCTGAAGAATTGCTCAGGGAAAGCTCTGTTCTCCTATCTTTTTGTATTTACCGGTCATTCACTCTTGGTGTATTTGGCATTTTGCTTAATCTAGAATTCACATATACTCAGCATGTCTCATAAGATTTCATGATCTAGTTTATAATTACTTTCATTATTATAAAATCTTACAATTTGTTAGGTCAATAAATAGGGTTATAAATAAATGATTTTCAACCTTTTCTTTACAACAACCCCAAATGCCTCTATTTAGTTTTGGACACATCTCAATATATCCTCAAAAAGCCTCTAAACAAAATTAAGTTTAATTCACTTTAAAGGAAAGCACTTCTACAGACCATTTTAAGGAAGGGGGGGGAGCCAATTTAAATAAATTATCAGATAGTCATTTTATACAGATGAGTGCTGCTAATTACAATCAGTCTCATCTATTCATTAAAACTAGTCCAGCAAGCTTGGATAAACTTTGTCACTGCATTTATTTCAAAGCTTTAAAACAGCATTTCTTTAAATACATATTTTACATACATTTTACTTATTTAGATCATTTTCTAGGCATCCCTAAATACTGAGGTTTTATAATAATTCTAATTTGTGCATGTTTTCTTTAATTTTTTGATATGTTTAATCTTATGAAATGTATGTCATTTTTAGTACTCTCCTCCAGTACTCTCCATTGCTTCAAGTTATCAAATATGTGTCCAGAGCAAAGTGTGTGTCAGAAGAATCCTCCCATTGTTGTCACATGCAGTTTAATTTGATGTAATTAATTTCTTATTTGACTGTGCCAGGGTGGTGTCATCTACGTTACTACATTGTCTGGTCAATGGAATGGAGAGCATGCTTGGCCCTTGATGGAAAAATCAATCTGCATTGGGCTTACCCTTATAAAACCACTCCAGCATTACGCTTGTTATTCTTTCCCAGACTGATCATGGAAAATGTACCAGCTGGGCTTTATTTTTGCCTCATTATCATCATTTTTCCCCTAAAAACTTAAAGTGTAAACTGTTCTATGCGGAGCAAATGATCTTTTCTTAAGCTCGACTCATCCCAACACACTTTGGGTTGATCCTTTCTTTATATAATCGGCTTGTTATTACAAGCCCACCAAGCCGGAAACCTGCTGGGGGATTCCCAACCAGAGATCCATGTGTCTTTGCCACCTTAGATAATAGGCAAGCCCCTGTCCCCCTCCTTTTTATAAATTTCTGTGGCTGTGTCTTGATAGAAGATAAACACAATGTACATGATGGTGCAATTCTTTCTTCACCTAAACACATCAGAGACCATTTCTGCCCATGTACACTTCTTTCTCCAGCACTAAGCACATATCCATAAATACTTGTGGACTGAATAGATTTTATTTTTGTTAACTTTATTCAATTAATTTTTATTATAAATAATTAATCTGAGTTAAATTTAATTAGGTTTTACTTATTAACTTATTAAAGATAGCCTGGAAGTATAGGAATGATATTCGTATAGTTTAGGTTATAAGGAAAATGACCAGGACAAGACCTTTCAGGGGTTATGGCTCTCTGATATTTACCAGCAACAATATTTGACATTTTAAAACTTAAGGGTTCTTTGAGAATTCTTTTATCAACTTAGCAATTAATGTAAATCTACTATAATTAATTTCTGAGAAACCTGAAAAGCTTATTAGCCGGTATTTATAAACCAGCTGATACTAACTTGGGAGAATTGGTTGGAATAAATCCGCCAGTATCAGCTAGATATGATGTCCTGGCATCTGTCCAAATAGAAGCAGACTATTTCCAAGTTTCAGAAAAGGTAATTAAATTCAACTTAAAATGCATCTAAAAGTCATTGTCTGATGTCCTGGTCCATGGAAATAAATAATTGCAAATTGTATTAATAGAATATTTACCAGGAGTTCTAAGCACTGTTTTAATATGCAGATGTTCATAGTATTCTTATGAACTGGAAAGGAGGTGCATATTTTCTGTGTATATTTTACTGAGGAAAAAACACTTCATGGAAAGTCATTGGCAGCTCATGAGATATCTGTTCTCTTTTGGGTTATGGTTCCTTCTTCTTCCCAATAGAACGTATCACCCAGCACCCTGTCATCAGTAAGGCAGCCACATTTTAGCTTTCTTTTTAAAAAGCAAATGGCTCCTTGTAAACAGATGGTACCACATTCCTTTCCAGCACTTTCTGTAACACCCCTGTTCTCAAAGGCTTAGCCTCTGATTAAGCTATAGCCATAATGTTGTCTAGCAAATCTCAGAACTCTGTATATTCTGCACTGAAAATGTGTGGTGCCAACTTGCCTTCTTCCCTTCCCCACCCCACTCTCCTTCACCCTCCACCTTCTCCATCATCACACATACACACAAGAGGAAACCTCACATGGATACGCTGTTTCTGGCTTGTCCATTCTTCCTTAAATCGAAGAGTACTGTGTTACTCTCCTTCTCCTTTCATAGTAACCTACTCATTACCTATTTGGTTTCCTGCTGACCTTCAACTTGCAATTTACTTGAATACCCAGACTCATAATTACCACTGTCTACGTTGAAAAATTGTTAAGTTTCAAAATTTACTTGCTTATTTGCTTTTTCTTTTCTAAAACAGATGACACAGTGGATAGATATATGTTTGATTTCTCTACCAATACCTGCTAGACACAGAGCTGCTCCTTGAAGTCTTTGCAGTCTCAGTATAGGATGGCCTGGTCATTCTCTGCCTGCAGATGACCTTGTCCTGTTGTCTGCTTGATCAAGAACCCTCTTTCTTAAGTAGATTCTTATCTTAACTCTCTTTAGGATTCAGTTAAATAGTTACCTAAACACCAACACGACCTCTCAAAAGTGTAGGAACATTGCTTATCTCTGCAGCTGCTCACCACAGCTATTAGTCTCTTTTTGTAAGGAAATAGGAGGCCAAATGTTAGGAGCTGATAGAATGTAGCAAGTACAAAATCATGTTTACAAATACTCAACCTTTCAAAATATTAAAACGTATAGATCTCAGGTAAAAGTGACCCAGTGTTAAATGTAATATTATTTTTATACCTGATCTTTTGGTGCAGTTGCATACAGTGTATCTTTTATTCTGGCAATATAATCCTAATGAATCACAATTTATTAAAAAAACACATTAACGCAATTTATTAAAAACACAATTTATTAAAAAAATACATTAAATGTAGTATCCACTTTTCTGTACACTTTGACTTTTAACAATGTGCAGGTATTATCTCCATAATAAACTTAATTTTTAAAATATGTAGTTGAAAATAGAAACAAAATAAATTGAGTAATTATTAGATGAATTTATTCTTCATTAGAGCTCTTTCATTTAAACAGGTCAGGTTATGAAACCATTCTTAATGTACCTGTTTAATACTTAGGAGGGATGAACTTCTCAGATAATTTCATTGAGGCCATAGAAAGCCAAGGAAGGTGGTGATAAATTCATATCAGTAAAATCTTCCATATCTAAATGTTGGTGTGAAAACTCAGTGGTTATGTGTTTTTCTTCATCTTTCATTTTGAGAAGAGAAAAAAGGGAATTTGGTTTGATGTTATCAGTTTTGATTTGTGGAAACCCAAGAGGTCCAGAAAAAGGAAAAATCATTATGAATTCCAGGTGTTGCAATCGATGTGGAAAATGGTGATTGGTCTCTATGAACTAATTCAATTAAGAGAAGACCAGCAAGGAACATCTTAGGAGAGCTCCTTACCAAGGTTTAACCTCAGGGTTTTGCTGAAGTGGGTATTATGGGTGTAGAAGTCTCAGATAATTTTCTGTGATTATACTTTGATAAATGAGCAGAACTGCAGTTCAGGTAGGAAATGTTTATGAATTCCTGGGGTCTTGGAAGAAGACTTTTGGCTATTTGGTATTTTATGTAAATGTAATTCTTCTTGAACCTGAGGAACTGAATATAAACTAAGGAGCAATCCTAGAAAGTGAGAAGAATATTTCTGAGGCCCCTTGAAATAGTTCTTGACTTGTCTCCAGCCTGGTTCTGAGTGTCTTCACTCTGCCCTTTATGCACTCAAGCACTTAGTCCTGCAATACTTCCTTTATAAACAGTTACTGAGCTCTTAACATGTGCCAGGAACTATTCTTAAAGTTTCCATATATTAACTCATTTAATTTTATAACAGTGAGACAAGAACGTATTTACTGAGCCCACTACCCTCTATCATTATTTGTTTTAATCCAGTCATAAAACTGCAAACTGCTACTGAGAGCAGACAGAAGATTGGATTAGATTAGTCATATCTAATTCCATGGCATGCTCTTTTAAAATAGGTATTTATAGTTCACTTTGGATTTTAGTAAACCAAATTAGAAAGCTATATATTAGCCAGTGAAACTGCAAAGTTTAATTCTTCTGAACAACAGATTTTGCCACTTGCAAACTATACCAAGCTATGGCTAATGGTGAGAGTGGGTATTTTTGACCCACTGTGGCATATTTCATCTCTGTCACCTTGTAAATGACAATTGGGTGTTCTTGACGAATCTTGCTCAAATGGCAATCTAAAATCTTGGTCATATTTCAAAGTTTTTGTCTTCTCAAAATAATTCAAATGCAAGACCAGATGGATAATCTCTTAGAAAGCCATGGTATGATTAATATTGGAAGTATCTGGTATGTTAAGAGCACTGGACAAACCATAAGAGACTCTTAATTATAGAGAACAAACTGAGGGTTGCTGGAGGGGAGGTGGGTGGGGGTGGGCTTAATGGGTGGTGGGTATTAATACGCCAAGAATTGTAATGAACCCTGGGTGTTATATGTGAGTGATGAATCACTAAATTCTACTCCTTAAACCAGTATTACAGGGGCGCCTGGATGGCTCAGTCGGTTAAGCCTCTGGCTTCGGCTCAGGTCAGATCTCACGTTCGTGGGTTCGAGCCCCGCGTCAGGCTCTGTGCTGACAGCTAGCTCAGAGCCTGGAGCCTGCTTCCGGTTCTGTGTCTCCTTCTCTCTCTGCCCCTCCCCCTCTCATGCTCTGTCTCTCTCTGTATCAAACATAAATAAAACATTAAAAAAAAACCAGTATTACACCATATCTTAGCTAGATTTTAAATAAAAACTTGAAGAAGAGCACCTGGCTTGGAAGAGAGGGGGTCTGAGTTCTATGCCTAGAGTATGGCAATGACGTAATCTTCATTCAAAGAGTCTCATTTCCCCTACATGTGGAAAAAGAGGTTGGAATAAGTGATCTATAAGATTACTTCTATCTCCAGAGCCTATGATCCGGAGAATTGAAGAAAGACAATAACACTTTCAGAGCTTTCATATTTAGATGAACAGGTACAAGAAGGATAACTTCATTTCTGAAATTCTAAAACATTTTCTAGGACTTCCACAATGCTAAGCTCCTTTTTTTTTTCTTTACTACTTTGTAAAAGCCTTTTCTTTAAAAAAGAATTGAGAGATAGGACAGTAAAAGTTCAAGAGTCCTTATTTATTAAGTTTGAAAAACCAGTTACTTTTGGACACTTGAATAAAATGAATTTTTTTGCAAGAAAGGAGACATCCCTCAGCCTATTTTTTGGACAATACTGTAACTCCCCATGTCTTATGAAAGCTTTGGACTGTTGCTATTCATTGGAGATGTGAATTTTTTTAGTCGTGTCCAACAGTGTGAATGGACTCTCAGAGCAATTGGGCAACATGCTGCATGTTCCTGGAGTGTCAGTTTTACTCACAGGTTTCAAGGAAGGGGGTTGTTATTTCTACATTAAAACAAATGTAAATCTCTTCTGAGGAGAGTAAAATCATGTATTAGTGTTGAGGAAACCTATCAATTCAAATAGATTACTCTCCCTACAGCAGATGAATCAGGTGAGTACCACCAGCCCTTAAGGCATGTGCTTCCCCTCCTCTGTCTCTAGGATACTTTGAGGGAAAAATCTGAGAGGCGGTGTTTTTGGGGGTATGTATTTGTGGATGTGGTTTGCAATATAAATAAAATTTAAAGCTTGTGCTTTATCAGAACTATGGTCTGATCTATTTGCATAGTGAAAGAGCTTTTTTTTTTTTTTTTTTTTTTTTTTTGAGTTAAGCAGAACCAGGTCTGTCACTATCTTTGTAGATTGGATACACCACTTCGTGTTGCAGAACCTCAGTTTCCTTATTTCGTAGAGAGTGATGGGGCACATAGCTGCCTCACTCACTAGATCTTGGGGTCCTGAGTTTGAGACCCACATTGGATGTAGAGATTAGTCAGAAGAAAGTGATGGTAACTTCATAAAATTGTAATTAAGAGTAAATTAGATAACTCAGGCAAGGCACTTTGCTTAGTGCATGCGTAGTGTCAGTCTACAGTAAAGGTCTGTTTTTGTTTTTATTTTCTCTTTTTCCTGTTTGGGACTTTGACAAGTCCCTTTTATATCTGAATTCTGACAAGTAAATGTCTTCAGAATGTATGCATTTATACATTTTCAAAGGAAAAATCTGAAATGTTGATTAACTGCAAAAATGGTGTCAGAAACTTTCTGTTGAAGCAGTTATCTGTTTTTGTGGATTTATTGCTTTTTACCTACACAGTAATACTATTCATATACACCACACAAAATGCATATACATATACCTCCCCCACCATTCACAACCATAAAATATAATGCTAGAAGAAATAATGCTATTATTAGAAATAATAAAATCCAGCCATTTCAGAGTAGAAAGATCTGGGATCCATAAAGGTTGCCCAAGTTGCTTAATTATTGACTCAGATCCCCTAACAATTTTTTTAATATTGGGATTGCTTTCACTCTTTCTTACCTTCCCTTTTATTTCTTTCCTTCACATATACTCATGAAGTACTTATTAACCACCTACTCTGTTAAATTACTAGGAATACAAATAGACTAGAAGCCATTCTGGTCCTGAGAGATCTCATAGGTGATTGAAGAGATGAGACAAACAAGAAAGGACATCACCTTAAAGTAATTGCCAACAGAAGCATGTGCAAATGCACTGTGGAGGCACTAAGGAATGGTCCTTCTATGTTCTCAAAATAAGGGCCTGATATCCAGCCCTTTTCAGATATGAGCTGTACTACAGTTTTCTCTTGGTCCAAAACTTTATACCACTTAACACCTAGTTCATTTCCATGATGCCAATTATTCAAGAATTTGTTGAATAGAGGATTGTGCTAGCTATTGTCATCAATGTAGAAACACTGTGTGTGTGTTGGATAGACATGGTTTACTTTGTTAAGATCAAAAATTGAAGATATGATTTGCTTGGATAAGAAAAGTTTTGGCATGCATAATTTCAAAATCAATGTCAAAATCAAAGTCATTTCTCAAAAGACCAAAAGTAGAATAACCCATGGAGAGAGGAGATAAAGGAACATAATTTAACAGGGGAAAAAAACCCACATTATCAGCTATTTTATAAGAGAAAAATGCGTTTTGAATAAAATCAGCAACATTGGATGAAGATTACAGATGAAAGATGATAGTTTTAATTTTGGGTTACATTGGAAACATTTGGAGTGTATGCAGTTTTTATCAATTTTTATTTGACTAATTAAGTGTGGTATTGCTGTTCACTTGGACTTGACACTTACACAAAAGTCAGTGATCAAACCCAGTTCCCCTAGTTATTTTACTGGTCTAGTGTACCAGGTGTACCGGGACCATATAATCACATGGTTGTGTATGTGCAAAGGTACTACCAAGGGGCCTTGGATCTGTGACAGCTCTCACACTGACTCATAAATAGACTGTTGCCATAACAGAGACTTGGCAACATCCTTTGAGCAATTTTTACATGAAATCCATGGAAGTAGTTAGCATAACACTGGCACATTGTAGAAAGTTACTCAGAAGGAAATAACTCATTTTCACAGTGGTGTGGTACATGCCTTTCTTTTTTTTGCCAGTTTCCAAGATCTTCAACTAAGGATACCCCAGAACAGTTCTAGAGTATGATCAGATCTCTTAACTTTGGAAGCCATCATTCCACTTCCCAGAGGCCTCACAGCTGCAGAATCACCTTGAGTGACAGAAAGAAATTGATGTTTTTTTGTACCTAAGTCTCAGCAGGAATAAGCAGATGTTTGTTTTTGCTGCCAAGGATGGAGGGTCAGAAAGGGTCCATGTTGTATTTTGAGCCTTTGAAGAAGCATATTAAGCTGTATTTTCTCACTGAAATGTTATTAATGACTGTTCATTTATTGATTAAAATCCCATTATCACCAATTATAGCATTAAAAAAGTTATTTGTAATAGGCACATCTCTGGATGTAATTTATCTCTTACTTTATAAGGAAAAATTATTATTTTATGTCTAACTCTTTGGACGTGGTTAAGTCTCTTTTATGTATATTTTCAACAGTCCTTATGATTTTTTATAAACCTACAATTTTTAAATTATATGGTTTTATAAATATTTCCTCTTCTCATCAGAGTATAAACTCCATAAGGGCAGAGTACATGGCGCTTTACCTCATCTTGTAACATCAGCAGCTGCCTCAGTGCTTGGCACCTAGTAGACATGCTACAAATTCTAGAATGTATGGAAGGACAAGTGGAGGAATTGTATGGTATGAAGAAGGGACTGTACCAGATTCTATACTAAGATGAAGGCAAGGCACATGTTCTGCCATCAGAAAGCTTACAGTCTATGTAAGGAAGAAAGAAGGGGAGCATACATAGTGACTATAAAAGTTAAATTATGTTCATGATAGGGTTGAGTGGAAATTATTCCTTGTATAATCCTTATATCATGTGAAGATGGTGGTAGGTTTTGGAACAGGATGAATTTGCGTTGGAACCCAGTCCTACCAGAGTTGTTTTGGGAGAGTCTCTGACCTCCTTTTAGCGTCATTCCTTCATATAATTAGCAGCACAAATTTATTTTGTAGGATTGCCATATGATAGGATAGGATTTGGTATATGTAACAGTGCTTGACACAATCCATATGCTCAATAAATATTAGCCTTTATGATAACCATATCTGTGCTTATTTGTAACCACTGTTTGCAAAGAGTTCAGAATTGGTCACTGTGGAAGTAAGCTAGAAAGTCAAATCTTGCTTTCTACTCTTAAAAAAGCTTATAGCCTGTTCTAATAGTTTTACAGTAATGTTCAAGGAAGAAGGTGAGAACAGTTATAAAGTTGACATGAATATCAAAGCAATTTAATATAATGCAAAGTGTGTGATTAGAATATTTTGGGGATAATAATGGAGGATTCCATGAGGAAAGAGTTCCTTGAACAGGATTATTTGAGAGAATACAGAAGCCATCCACTAATTGGAGAATGTCCAATTAGAACAAAGATCTAAGAGTTCAGCAGAGGAATAAAACCACCTCAGGTCTGAGAAGAATTTGGAGCTGAGTGTAGAGTTCTTGGCCTCTCCAAATGTTTTCTGGGAAATCACACATGGATGTTCTGTGAGTGTCTAAAATGAATCTCACCTATTTCTTTCCTTGTCTACCTCCCTAACATGTTCTTCCTTCAACTACCTCCATCTCAGTCAAGAATGTCACTGTATTCTTTAGCTTTAAACTTTAGTTTTCTTTTACATTTCTCTCTTCTCTCTATCCATATGCCCTCACCTAGTTAGTGTGTTCAGCTCTATTCTCGTCATTCCATGTACAATCTCAGCTTTTTATGTAATGTAAGCCACGAAGAATTTATTTATAATGTAGATAGAATCTTGCTGTATTTTTTATCCATAGTTCCATCTTTGAAGAGCCCCTGTCCCCACCTGCCACCATTCTCACCAGGACCATTGCAGACAGTTTCAAGTCCCTGGTTCTGCCACCCTTACCAGTCAATGATAGCCAAAGTGCACATGTGTTCATGCCAACTTCCTGTTCAAACAAACTGCATATTTCATAGTACACAGGAAAGGAATACCAACCACACTTCTGTGTTTATATAATCAGTGTTGTCCAAAGTTCATTTCCAGTGAGTCTTTTCCTTCTTGTTTTCCATTGCAAATATTTGTCTTCTTTCTCCTTTATTTGGCATTCATGGATCTTAATTTTGAGTTTATTCCCCAAACATACTCTGCCTCTCTTGCCTCTAGGTGTTGGTTTACCAAGACTCTCTGTTCATCAGGTGGTCTTTCCACATAGTTACAAGTATCACTTATCACTTAAGGCCCAGTTCTGAATTTACCTTTTAAGAGAAGTATCCATAGATCACTTATGTCAAATGAACTGATTTAACAGAGCCGTATGACTTGATAATCTACTGGGTTCCTTACAAATATGCTTGACTCCACCTCTTGACTGTGAACTCCTAATAAATAAGGTTCAGTTCTTACTCATCTGTGAACCTTTCTCAGAGCAGAACCCAGCTAGTATAGCATTGCTGGTACACAATAAAAATTGAATTATCAGATCAAAAACTTGAAAGTCTTAGTTTAGTACATGATTTATATGGTTTTTTGATTCATTATTGGACATATTTTCCTATTTGGATAAGTATTATTTTTTGTTTGTGCTTCTTAAAAAGCATTTAAATTTCAGAGATGCATTTAGAGGCCATCTTGCTTTAAGACTAACAAAACTTAAACTTCACATTTTCTCTTCCTCTCCTGCACAGCCCCATACCAAAGCCTTGGGAGGGGCCCTAGCAATGTGTTTTTATGGTTGCATGATTCCATAAAGTTGAAGAAGCATAATCACTAACTACAATAGTCTAAGGCTTTGCTGCTTTTTACATCTAATTTTTAAATTTATATTTTTAAATAGAACCTCTGATATTTGGTCAGTAATTGTATTAGCTTTGGGTCCCACCAGAGCTGGATCTGCACTAATGTGTGTTTCATGAAAGAAGTCCTCCACCACGGGGTCCCGTTAGAAGGTGCTTCACAGTGACCAGCTGCTGAGTTGGGGCTGACTATATCTGGGTTGAGTTGACTTCACCTCAATAAGAAGAGGTCACCATGCTTTATATCTTTTTTTTTTAATTTATTTTTTTTTTAGAGAGAGAGACAGAGCTTGAGTAGGCGAGGGGCAGAGAGAGAGAAAGAGACATAGAATCCAACGCAGGCTCCAGGCTCCACACTGTCCACACAGAGCCCAAAGGGAGCTCGAACCCACAGACTGTGAGATCATCATGACCTGAGCAGAAGTTGGACACTTAACCAACTAAGCCACCCAGGCACCCCACTGTGCTTCAGATCTTATACTAATATAACTAACCCTTAGTGAGCATTCATCACCTCAATGTGTGTGGAGATGTCAGCAGGCCAGGAAGGTCTGAGGTAGCAGAGCTAGTGAAGCTCAAATTGAGTTGGTGGCCTTTCTACCAGTGAATAAATCAGTATTTCTAAATAACCTGGCTGGGCATACCTTTAGATGACAACCTGAATTCACCACTTTGACTACCATGTTAGTGTTAGTAGATATAAAGGTCCAATTTCAGCATTTGGGCTTCCTAAGTAAAATGGAGGGTACCAAGAATGGGAAAGGCAGATATCATCAGACCTGAACCAGGCCCATTATTCTGAATGGAGCATAAGAATAATGGAGTATAAGAATAATGTTGAAAACGAGCTGTAAGGCATTGGCAATTATTTGAATAGCAAAAGCTCTAGCTTGGGCTTTAAGAAGAACCTTGAGGAAAGCATGGACCTCACAGCCACTGGCCTTCAAAGGAAGCTGGATGCTGACACTACAGGAGCCTCCTAATGGGAGAGAAGATCCATGGTGTCGACATGAAGCCACAGCTGAGGACTTCATTGGAGTGAGAGAAGGAAACAGTGTTTTCGTCTGTATCTCTAGGCTAAGTAAGATTGAACACATCTCTGCTGAGGAGCTAGATAGCATCCATACACTGATTCCCTGCTGAGCCATCTCTGCATGCCACCACTGGAATTCTCAGCCTATTGGAGTGGATCTGGGACTAGTAAGCATTTGTCCAGCTCCCGAGCTACACATCTCTAGTAGTGTTCTCTGACTCAAGACCACAGTGGAGGAAATTTTAATGAAGATTCACCAAAACTGAAACAATATGCCAAAATAAAAGAAAAAGTCCACATGCAGTGGCTTCCCTACAGTGACCAAGCCCCGTTCCAGGCTCTGCCTTGGCTTTGGTAGCTGTTAGCCCAGGATTTAGGAAAGAGAGATAAGGCCCAACATGTAACTTCTCTTCTCTTGGTCACTCCTGGATTGTTGAATTGCTTAAAAGGCCTAGTCTTTTATTTGGCAGTGTTAGTTACTTTGTATGAATAAGTAAATCACCAAGTTTCCACATAAAATATGCTTATTCTAGGAGTTCCTCTCCTTCTTTGCCTTCTTTCCACTTTTGAATGTATGCAGCAAGAGCAACTCGTGGAACAGTCTTTTACTCTGCTTCTCTCAACCTATTTGAAATATAATAACTTTTGACTAGAATAAACCAAACAGATAAGGTTTGAATGAAGATACAATATTGTAGTATTCTTGTACTTAATATATTGGAGAGAGATCTGTATTTCACTACCTAATAGTTATAAGTAGTAAACATAGTTCAGTCTCAGAGAGACAGAGAACATTAAAATATAGTGCTCCTGAGAGATTTGTTACACAATCTGGCAAATGACCCATTTTTACTGTTACAGCCCAAGATTGGGGTAGTGGATATGTGGGGTGTGAAGTCAGCATTTCCCCTGCTATGGCAGAAAGGGGAAGCAAGATTAACTACACTCTTCCACTGTTACTGCTCTGCTGGAGGACTGTAAGAACTAACCACTTATAACCTTATTACCCCAAAGAGGGTTTTGAGAGTAATAGCCAACCATTCCATTCTACAGTATCACCAGGCTCTTTTTCACCACTGACCATTTCACTGGGCATAATTCAAGAGTTCATCGAATTAAGCTAAATATGAAGTTATTTTTCCCTACCTGGTAAAGAAAATTATCTTTGTAAAATTTGAGATCAAAGGGTCTTATTAGCTTAGAGGGTTAGTACATGGTGTTAACAAAGTCAAAGTCATCATTACAGCCTAAAAATAATGTAGAATCATATAATGCTTTACAGTTAAAAAGACTGTCACACTATCACACTTTTAGTCTTCATGAACACTCTGGAAAGTAGCTGTGTCAAGTAGTGATAATTCCATTTCATAGATTAAAAACAAAAAGATCAACAAAAAACTAAGGCTCAGACAAATTTAGGAACTTGTCAATTAATGATCACATAGAAGTAGAGTGAAAATGGAATTAGGACTTCTGATTTATATTATTCATTATTTCAAGGCAATCATTAAAAGGTATTAAAAAAGGTATTAAAAAGGTATCTTTTAATGTTTGCCTACTGATCTCAATGTGAATTCTCTTCGGAAATGCTGGCCTGTCCTGTGGCCAGAACAGAATAAACTGAACACCAAATCAGGATAAACAGTGAAAAAAATGTAGCTTACTAGTAAGGGCTAGAAAATTTTCTTCAGTCTAAAAAAGATTTAGGAAATGTTACAAACCTAATAGACTTTTCATTCTAATAAGGGGGGGTCATCTCAGAATTAATATTAAATAAAAGTTATAACCTTTTTAGTGAGATGGTGATACCATTAGTAAAATACCATTTCACACCATGCTTAAGAGTGGTGTTATGACTGTATAGCCCCTGAGTACCAGCAATAATATCTATTCCTGATTCTGTCTGCTTTTCTTATAACCACCACACTCTATTTTGAAATTAGAAAGGACTAACAGAGGTCTTAAGGAGCTCTTTGTGCATGCCCTTTAGTTAAAGGCTCTAAGTCAACTCACTTGTAAAGCAAAAAAGAATTACTCTTTTATTGAATAGGGGTGTATATAATGCAGGACCAATGGAGACTGCTGTAGGCTCAGATTGGCCATTTCTTACCCTTGACTTTATGAAAATGTTATTTAGACACAGCCCACTAGTGGAATATAATTTTGAAGTCCTGTCTTGGTAAGTGCTAAACTGAATAAAATCTAGATGCTGTCGTCCACATATATTCTTTAGGAACTTAGGAAATTTCCGTTCAGTAGTGAAAAGAAATAGCTTGATTTTACCATAAATGATCAACATTTTATTAATAAAAGTAGTCATCTTAAAATAGTCTTGTTATTTTTGCCACTATAGAAAATGTTTTATTCCCCTGCCCTCCAGGAGAAAAACTATGTTCCCTCCACAGAGGGCTTGGAGTGGGCTCAAAGTTCTTATATGTTGAATAATGACTAGTGGTAAGTAAGGGGGCTAGCTGTCAAGGGAACAGATCAATTGGCCAATTGAAATGTCATTTCTCCACTCGTAGTATGTTGCCATGTCTCTTTGCTGTATCTCTCTCTCTCTCTCTCTCTCTCTCTCTCTCTCTCTCTCTCTCTCTCTCTCTCCTCTTGTATTGTGATTTAGATATAAAAGCTGAGACATAATTTAAACTGACAGCAGAATCAAACAGTGTGACCTTGCCAGGATTGTTTCAGCCCTTCAACACAATCCACTAGGGGTAAAGCATGGGCAGAGGGAGGGGTGAGTGAGAGAGCAAATGAGAACAGAAAGCGCGAGCCTCTCCAGATGGCCTTGCTGTGCTCGTGTTCCTAGAAGGCTGGTCTCAGGTCTGGGTGTTTCCAAACCTGTCTAACAGGAAAGTAAAAGCTGGACTGAGAAGGGGAAAAGAAGAAAAAAGGAAAAACTAAAAAGGCAGAACCAAATGACAAAGACTGGAGCAGTAAAGTAGGGATGATAAGAAACAGCCTAGGATGTGACTGTATCAGAAGTTGAATAACTGGTGTTCAATGTTTCAGGGCTTAGTCTTGGCTCAAGTAGGGAGAAATAGCTATCTGTATGTCAGTAGTAATGTAACCAGATAAGTTCTACTTTGCCAGAAGACAGATACTGAAAGAATGGCTGGTAGGAAGGCACTTAAGGCCTTGGCTGACAGTGGACCCTCAAAGATTTCTGTGCAATAACTGCAATTTGTTAACCCAGAGGAAGGGCTTGGCAACCCAATAGGTATGTTTGAGAGGACTACAGACAGTGTAAGACTTTTTTCTGGCTTTTTTAAAAAATAACTCAGAATGCCAATATTTTAAAGTTTGGTTATTTACATATGTATGTATGTATGTATGTAATCTCTCACCCAACATGGGGCTAGAACTCATGACCCTGAGATCAAGAGTTGCATGCTTGTCTTGCTGAGCCAGCCAGGTGCCCCTGGAATGCCAATATTTTAATTGGCAACGTTGATAATTTTTTCTAGCACTTAACATACATGTGTGTACTTATAAGATGACTCTCCAGATAGCAGATGGCTTAGCAAACCAAATCTGCAGGTCCTTGGGCTGAAGAATCTGTAACCCACCGACACTGGGGAAGCCTGCATGAATCACCCCACCCCACAGCAGAGAACACTTTTCTTGTGGCAATATGTCTCTGCCCTGGACTCTGACAGGAAAAATTTAGCAAAGCTGCCTTTCAGAAGAAACTGTTTCCAAAACAAAGGAGAGTGGGGGAAAGGCAGCATAGTGTGGTGATTATGGTTTAGCATTTCTCAGCAGAGACAGAAGTGGAAATCCATGGTATGAAGAAGGATGAAGGATGAATCTATGATGGGAGAAAAGTCTAGAATGTATGTGTGCCCAGACCAGATTTGTTGTTGGACAAGAGAGCAAGAAAGATGATAATGAGTGCTTGCTTTGTACTTGGCACTGTTTTAAGTGCTCCATGTGACATTTCATTTAGTCCTCATAGCACCTCTAACTCCATACTGCAAGTCTGCGATGATATGCCATTTGGACTGTGAATTCTCAGTCTCTTAGTTTATAGCTCTTGCTATTCTCCAGCCCCCTTCCTTTTGCTACCATCTTCCCCAAGTTTACCCTCTTGACCTAGGACTTAGCCCTTCCCATTAGGTGCTTAGTCATCTCTGTGGAGTCATATGGCCTTGATGGTAGAAGGGAAATTATTAGTGGTCAGTTGATTCAGAAGATGGTCCTAATATCTACAGAGCACACCATCTAGTCTGTCTCTGAAAATAAAATCATCACTATGAAGTCATCATAATTTCTATGAGATGCAGCTTTAACATCTAAATGCTCAGCTTTTACAGTGAAAGATAGATGTCAATAGAGCTTGTGTTCCACGCGAGGGAAAGAAATCAACCTTGCCTTTTTCACAGTCAGCTTGCAAGCCTGAGATATAATATATGGGCTTCCCCTACTCATAGCTCCAGAAGTGGGAGGAGGCCCAGTGCTGAAAGGTGCTAGTTTCAGGCTTGTAAATATACCTTTCAGTCAAAAAGAGCTATCTTGCATACAGCACACTCCTCCCCAACTCAGTGTGAGTTAAGCCTCATCCTTCAGCTAACTGGAATTACCACATCATTTCACTCCACCAAGTTTCCTTGACTTGGCAGTTTTTCTGATTGCCTGGCGGTCATAGACCATCTGTCTTTTGCTGATACAGGGACCTGAGAAATGAGGGAATTGGAAATGCACAAGGCTGTTCTGGGGACCCCAGCACAGAGAGGTCCCTGAGCTGGGAGTTTTTGTTGTTGTTGCTAAAGCATGGAACCAGAGTCATCTTCTCCTGATTTTCCTGCTACCACACTTCCCTTTTGTCTCCTCTATGTCCTCTTTTTCCTCCCTTCTAATTTTGCCCACCTTAGGCAATTGCATTGTGCATTTGTGAGCAGAAGTTGCCCACAGGTATCTTGGGCACCTCACCAAGTGTATTTCTTGGGAAAAACAACAACAGCATTTCTCTATGGTCAAATATAGTAACCTATGCTCAGAGCATGGGGTCCTTAATAAAAACATTTCCTTCATTTCAGTTCTTCAGAAAATTTTTCCTAACACCGCTTTGTCACCATAGGCTTCCCAGGCGCAGGGCCAAAAGACCCTTCTTAGACCTGAAGTTCCCTGACCCAATCCTGTTAGGGATTTTGGGAAGCAAAGAGAAAGTATGTAGCCAAAGCCCCTTTAAATACACAGATACCCTTGCTACTTAAATCTAGAGCTTCAGCTATACTATTTTTGCACTAATAATTTTCCATGGATTGTTATAAAAGAAAAGGCATGCAACATTTAAAAATACTTTTTAACTTTAATGTTTTACTTTAGAGCAGTTTTAGAGATATAAAAACATTGCAGAGACTCTACAGCAACATCTCCAATTACTGCTACCTATTTTCCTGTTATTAACATCCCATATAGCATAGTGCCTTTGTTACAGTTAATGAACCAAAGTTGATAAATTATTTTTAACATAAGTCTATCCTTTACCCACATCTCTTTAGTTATTATTTAATGTCCTTTTTTCTGTTCTGGGAACCCATCTGGATATCATATCACATTTAGCTGTTTTATCTCCTCAGGTTTCTCTAGATGGAGAAAATTTCTCAGACTTTCTTTGTTTCTGATGACCTTGACAGTTTTAAGGAGTACTAGTCAGGTATTTTATAGAATGTCCCTCAATTGAAATTTGTCTGATATTTTTCTCAAAGGTTGGGATTATGGATTTTTTGGGAAGAAGACCACAGAAGTAAAGTACCATTTTCCATAAATTATATCAAGGGTACATGCTATTAATATGACTTATCATTGTTGATGTTGACCTTAATACCTGGCTGAGGAAGTGCTTCTCAGGTTTCTTCATTATAAAGTTAATGCTCCCCCATCCCCCACCTTTCTGTGTTGTACTCTTCGGCAGAAAATCACTGCATAGAACCCATGCTTAAGGAGTGGGAAGTTATGCACCATCTCCTTGTAGTTGAGGCATCTGTATGAGTAACTTGCCAATTTTTTGAGCATAAGATTTGTCTCTTCTCCCTCAATAATTGAGTATTTATTTATAGTACTATGAACTAAGAATGTTTATGCTATAGTTTGGATAACAATGTAGTACTAAATTCTGTTGCTTCAATTGCAGAGCTGTGGCCGCTGGGAGGTCGTTCGGGTGATTTTGGCGCCTCTTTCCTGTATCCCCATCCTTGTGGGGTCTGGGTTGCTTTGTAAACATCCATTTACTTTCTGGCAGTGTAAGACGTTCAGGTTCATCTTGAGTATTTCTTATCCCAGTCCTAGAATGAGCGATTTTTTCAAAGATCTGCAGTTCCTTGGATAAGAGAATAGTGTTAGAAATCAAGATCTGGGTGCTGGATGAAAGACAAATTTTTGAGCAACTAAACCTGGAATTTTGTGTCAAGATCTATGAGGTAATGAATATGACTTTCACATAACCTGGTAAGATAAATGTTAATATTTTCATTGGTCAAGATGAAAATGGAGTAGGGGTTCCTGGGTGGCATAGTCAGTTAAGTGTCTGACTTCAGCTCAGGTCTTCATCTCGTGGATCATGAATTTGACCCCCATGTCCAGCTCTGTGCTGAGAGCTCAGAGCCTGGAACCTGCTTCAGATTCTGTGTCTCCCTCTCTCTCTATCCTTCCCCCACTTGTACCCTGTCTCTCTCTCAAAAATAAGCATTTTAAAAATTATAAAAAGAAAAGATGAAAATGGAGTGTTAGATTAAAGAATTTTTCAAGTTTATGTAAAGAGTGCGAAGCAGAGTAAGACTTTGAACTTTGGTTGTCTAATTCTAGAACTATTACCTCTCTACCACTTATTCTGTATGTACACCAGCAACATCGGAAACAAATGAAGTAAGAAGAATGGGTTCACTAGAGTCAGATGAACGTGGTTTTTAATATCCTGTTTCTATGTCTGTGTATCTATATGAGGTGGTGGGGGCATTACACATGCAAAAGTTTTAGCACAAGGCCTGGCATGTGGTAAATACTTGATAAATTTTAGCTTCTGCTGTATCATCATATTTGTTATCTTCATTATCTGCTACCATAAGCTTCATTTCTATATCCTGTTTTTCACCCATGTATTGTGGGCATCCTGGAATGTGCCTATCTTGATCTTATAGAAGTAATAAAATAAGGAGGCAAATAATTCATTTATGGGTGCCCAATGCCAGCACACACAATATCTTTTTCTTATGCAATTTCCTATTACCCATTATGGAGTAATGCAAGGAAAGTTTGGGAAAGGAATTGAGAAGGAATATTGGAGGAAAATTGCTGAGCCTACCTTTGACCAGAGTGACTAGATTTTTTGGAAAGCTGGCCAAAATCTTCTTTTCCTAGACCTCTTCCAACTTCTTTCCCAGAAGTCTGTTCACCACAGCCAATACAGTCTTCTGGTCCATGCCTAAGGTGTGTGGGTCATTGGAGGCATGAAGGAAATATATATGTGTGTGTGCGTGTGTGCGTGTGTGTGTGTAAGGGGCCTGTATCCATACATACTCCACTTCCTCTCCTTTGGAAACAGAAAAACATTTATTTTGATGATATTCTCATCTCTTAAATATTGACCCTAAATTATACACAGCCATTATGTGCAAAACTACGTGTAATATAAATCTTTTATCATTTTGACTTTAGCTTTGCAGCATCCTGAAAGGCCTGTTTACAAGGCCTATGCTTTAAACAAGGAGATACACACGCTAGATAAAACGTGGGCAGAAAGGGAGAGAAAGGCAATGCTTTTCTAATGAACTGAGATTTGGATTTTCCTATCTTTCAAATGTCATGTCTAGGGCTTAAGCACCTCTGATCTAGCAAGAGATCAGAAGATCTTTGAGAGAAAGGGGTTTCGTGAAGTCATCTGTCTCTACTTGAATACTTCTAATGCAGGGGTGATGATTAGGAGACACTAGACAGGCAGTGAGGGTCTGGTCAACTGATACATCATTTTCCTAATAATTTGAAGGCACATTGACTATAGTTTACCCCTGGCTAAGTTCAGCCTAGGTGGTGGCAAAATATTATAGGGGGCCCCATGAGGAATGTGAAAAGAGCTAGATTCCCATTGAGCAGTGAGCTGTGATTAAGTGTTTTCATCTCTTGTTAGTCCTCACTCTGGCCAGTGCCAAGCTCCTGGTGGCTCCTTCAGGATAGCCTCTGTTGTGCTTTGGCAACAAGGAGATGTGTCTTACCAGGTTTGTTTCCATAGAACTCTGGTGAGCTTCTGATGGCAGTTGAAGCTAGTATTGAAAAGAAACAGAACAAAAGGAGAAAGAAAGAAGAAAAGTGACACAGAAAGCTGAAAAAGGAGTGGTAAATGTATATAATTGTTCCTGATTTATTTGTTGACATATCAAAGATGGGAGATTATAGGAGTGAATTGATGGGTAAATGTACCTGGTTCTAGTCAAGAATATGTTTGTTCTCCAGTCTTTTCTCTGATACTTCCTTTCCTAGACTTGTAGAAATATAAAGAGCTGGAAATAACCTAGAAGATCATCCAAAGCAAACTTTCTTTTAATTGATGAAAACTTGATTCCTGAGTAATGGAACTCAAGCCCGTATTTTTGGATTCCCATCATAGTGTCCAGAGATACCATCCCCATAGTCTGCTGTGTCCTTCTTTGCCTTTCCCCTTCTCATTCAATCCTCTCTCCCAACTGCATGCAGGGTTAGTCCTATATTTGTTACTGTTTCTGCTATATTTGCAACTTAACTTTCAGATGGAAACATGGAGCCCCACTGATCTCTGGCAGAGCTCTACTTCAAATGCTCATGAACACTCCTGGCACTGGGCACCTGTCCAACAGCAGGTGCCTTGCTCACTGAATGGCTCTGTTGCTGTGTCTCAAAGGAAGCAGGTTGAAGTCCAATACTGTCTTCCTGCTGCTTCGAGGTTATGATCTACCACCAGCATTTCTCTCCTCTGGTGAAAGGAAGGGAGTTCAGGCTGCCAAGGTTAGCAACACTAGACATGGGAGGTGGCCATAGGGAGCATCTGTGACAGCTTAAGGATTCTTAGCTTGATGGATGGGTATGAAAATAAGCTGAGACAGTTGAGTTTGTTTACATAGAACTATTGTCCATGTACCCGAGTGGATTGACCTTCAGGTCATGAAATGTCTATGTTTTCTCAAGTTGAGAGTGAACTACAAGGACCTGAATTTACATCATTCTGGGGCTCTTTGAAGAAAATTATTCTTTTTTAATAATATGCATTTATTCTTTTTCATTGCATACACCGTAGATACACATAGAATATTTGCAACAGAGTTTTAGAAGAGTAAATGGCCAGTAATGAAAACAGGACTTAGAGTGTATAAAAGGCATATTGCTTCAAAGTTAATAGAAGATTATAGGCACACAAAAGGAATGGCAGAATATACCATGAGATGGATGGCACAAAATCAGGATAATGCAAGATGTGTGTAAAGGCAATGAAAAAAATTGTTTTGAAAGAACCTAAGGGTTTTGGTAGGAGTATAGTGAAAAGAATAATGTGCCTAGGTGAGGTTTGTTCTCCCAGATTGGTGAACCAATGTGAAAATATTATTTACATGCCAATGAAAATATTGTTTACAATTTGATTCAAGCAGATTTAGGAATATTAATCTGGCTGCATGTAAATTAAATGATGCTTCTGAAAGACAAAAAGTGAGAGACAATGGTTTCAATTAGAAAATTCTGTCCATTTTCCAACACTAAGAAATTTTAGGACCCAAGTTAAGGTGGTGGCATTGGGAAAGGAAAGGAGGCATGGTAAGAAGGATGGACAGAAGAAGTACTGCACAGAAATAAAGGAACAGCTATGGAGATGAATGTACTTTGTGGGGCAATGGAGAAGGGGGTAAATGTGATGCACACGTTAGATGTGACTGCAACATAATTATCCCAGTTGTGTCGAAGGCGATGATTGTGTGATATGGTCAACTCTGAAATCTTGACCTTGGCTGATTAGGAAAATCGTGACATAACTGACAATATGAAGAAAAGCCAAAGAGCAGAGATATATTAGAGAATAAGAGAGAGGATGGATAATCAGCTGTAGGTAATAGCAAGAATATGAATTAGAAGTTGTAGGGAATATAGAACCAGTGCTTAGAAAAGGTGGCAGGTTGGAGCTGAAGGCTTGAAATTGTTTATATATAAGTAGAAGTAATGGGTTGAGATAACATGTGAGAAGTCAAATATATGTAGAGCAAAGAGCCAAAGACCAAGAAATGAACCTGTGTTCAGAGGTCAGGAGGGGGAAAAAAGTGAAGTTTTCAGAGATGGAACAGTCTAAGAAATGGGAAGAAAATAAAAATCTCATTCTGCTAAGGACATAATCTGAATGACAAGAGGTTAGAGAATGGGTGTAAAAATGGAGTCTACAATTGTAGACTCCTTTTCAAGGGCAGAAAACTAATTATATCCACAGTGGTGCACGCAATACTTTCCTATTAGGAATGAGATTTGAGCTGCCCTCTTATTTCAGATCCTATGTCATGTTTACCTCACTTTTTCGTTTACATGCAATACTTGTTATTGTCTAAGATTGGACAATCTGATTTATATTATCATGTATCCCAGAAAATACATTGACTGACTCCAGAGGGTCTCAAATAATTTTCTGCCCCAAAAGATCTGCTTCTCTGTCTGGTCCCGGGAGGCCTGACTCCTCTGGATCTTGTGAGATAGGTCCTGCCTCTGAGCTGTTTGGCTTCCCCTGAGCTCCAGCTGCTGTGTGAAGCCCACTTTCTCTAACTTTTGCCTCTGATGGGTCTTGTTTCTTTCACTATGCATTATCTCCTTTGCTTCTCCTTGCATCTGCAAAGCTGTTCTCATATGTGCATCCTCACCTATCACTTGCAAAGCTAGAATATTAATATATTTCTTTATCATATTGAAATAATTGGCCTTCAGGAAAACCCACAAGTTGAGCAGCCAAACGATGTTGTCTGTTGCACAGGTAAGGAAACTGATGACCCTGGTGGAAGTTGTATAACAAATGCACATTGGAACCCAGGTTCACATTTTGACTTTCTGAACTTTCACCCAGTGCTCTCATCTTTTTTTGTTATTTTTTTGAGAGAGAGCATGTGTGTGTGTGCACACATGTGCACGCAGGGAAGGGGAAGAGGGAGAAAGAGAGAATCTCAAGCAGCCTCCAACCACAGCATGGAGCCCCATGTGAGGCTCCATTTCAGGACTATGAGATCATGACCTGAGCTGAAATCAGGAGTCAGACACTCAACCGACTGAGCCACCCAGGCGCACCCCCCGTCCCCCCGCCCCCGCACTGCTCTTATCTTGCACATAGCCTTTCCCATGAAAAATCCCACAGGTCTGTACATCACAGTGTAAAGTAATCCTTAAGAGTACTAGCTCTGGAATCACACACTAGTTCTGCTATTTGGGCTTTGCAGAGGCTATATAGGCTTATTGAGTCTGTTTCATCACCTATAAAATAGGAATAATAGTACTTTTTCATAGCATTGCTGTAAAAATCAAATAAAATAATAGAGACCGTACAAGGACCACTCAACAACAATAAAACCATTTGTTTAGGCTTTATATCGGTATTTCATCATGGACTTCCCTTTACAAATATTTCCTCTGAAATTCACATAGCCTAGCATTTGGTGCCCTTTTATAGTAACAGGGATTTGCATTTGGAGGATATAAATCATGTTTTCAGAGACAAGTAATTTCTATATACTTATTGGAACTGAAATAAACAAAATTCAGATAAATCAAGAAACAGTGGTATATTGATTAAATAATCCTTGGTTAAAACAAGTTTATTTTAGTCTAGAGGTTAGATTTTTCATTCTTGATTTGCCTTTTCCCCTGTCCTTATTCGTCTTTTCTTTCCTTTTAAACCATGGCGCCTCATCGTGTAGTTCTTGCCCCTTACAAATAAAAGCTATCAGATCTCAAAGCCAGCATCTACAATGGAGTGGGAGGAATGAAAATCTCACTCAAACACAAATCCTGCCATTAATTACCAGCATTAACAGTAGTGAAAGGAAAGTTGAAAATCATTGGCAGGCATGTGGTGTGAATGTCCTGCTTGTTTCTCCATGACCACAGCTTGAAGTTCCTTGACCGCTGGAGGCAGGATGGATGATGGGACAGGAGACTTGGTGGGGTTTGGTGCCTTCGAGAGATGTCAAATTCATTATGTTCCAGTGATGACAGCATCTAACCAGAGTGTTCACCTAGTCCTCACGTGGGCTCCTTCCTCAGAAAGACGCTCAGATGGAAGGTGGTAGAAGATTCATTAGTTAGGGAGGGTCAGACAAGGCTGAGAATTATTCCTGAGTTCTAATCAGGGAAGTGCTGTGAGATGTCCTTTTTGTAATAAACTATGTGTCTGAGGTGAGTCAGTGAGGCATTCGTTCATTCAGGAAACAAGAAATATCTTAACACATGTGAGGCACTGACTGTTTAAAGGATTGATTGGTAGATGTGTAAATACAGGAATTTTAGGTTTTTGTTTTTTGTCCTACCTGCCAAAAGCCAGATCATAGCATATTTTTAAAGATTTCATATCTTTCTAATAAAAAGTTTTGTTAGAAATACCAGACGGATAATGAGCCCCTGGGGGCTGCTGAAATCCTCTAACTCTGGCCTCTTAAATTTCTTCTTTGACTTACAAGTTAGCTCAAGTTTTATTCATCTGACCTTCTAGGCTGCTAGTGTTTCACCTACAAAGTTAGGTGCTGGCAGGATCGCTCTGGAGTGCATTTAAAGTATTTTAAAAAAATTTTTTTATGTCTTTTATTTATTTTTGAGAGACAGAGAGAGACAGCACGAGCAGGGGAAGGGCAGAGAGAGAGGGAGAAACAGAATCCGAAGCAGGCTCCAGGCTCTGAGCTAGCTGTCAGCACAGAGCCCGATGCGGGGCTTGAACCCACGAACTGTGAGATCATGACCTGAGCCGAAGCCGGCCGCTTAACCGACTGAGCCACCCAGGCACCCCTAAAGTATTTTAAACAAGTACTTAGGAGGCACTATTTAAGGAGTTTCTACAGAGTGCTTAGGTCCTGGCCTATTTTTTTTTTTTAAAGAAAATAGGCTACTTGCCAAACAAGACTAAAAGCCTGAAAGTCCTAATAACTGTGAGTTCGTTGCTGTTTTCACTTATTACTTACTTCATATGTCTCAAGTGTGGATAGTGTTGTTGTTGTTGTTGCTGCTGCTCTAAATCCCATCAGGATTCTTTTTCTCTCCCCCTGAGGTAGAGACCATAGCACAAGTAAGAGTTTTTTTCTGCCCAAACTTTGCCTTGACTTGGTCAATGCCTTTGATCGCTTCCATCCTCCACACAAATTTCCAAGTGTTTATGCTTATATTAATTGAAACTAATCATAGTGTTGTCCAGTCTGCTGAAGAAATCCTGGTGGTGGCTTTGCTTATTGGGAGTGAGTTTTAAGAATTATTTACATTCTGGTTTCCCACTTGCTTCAGAGGACTGCTGTGTTAACCAGAGGAGGCCCCTGACCCAGTGAATCCCCATGGCAGTCCTAATAGACTTGCTGCATGCTTCCTCAGTGTCATTTGGAACATTTGTGAGGTGTATCTACTCAACTTAACTCCTCCTCTTTGGGACACCAGAGGCCCAAGCTCTTGACCTTAATAAACATGGAAACAAACATTTCTTTAAATTTATTTTATTTTTTAGAGAGAGAAAGAGAATGTGTGTGCAGAGAAGGGGCAGAGAGAGAGAAGGACAAAGAATCTTAAGCAGGCTCCATACTCAAAGCAGATTCCAAACATGGAGCTCGATCCCAAAAACCATGAGATTATGACCTGAGCTGAATCAAGACCCAGATGCTCCACCGACTGAGCCCCCCAGGCACACCAGAACAAACATTTTAAGTCATAGTTTTTATATCAGTTGAAGTTAATGACATTTTCCTGGTATATCCTTCCAATACTTTAGTCATTTACTAGAATTTGAATTGATTTATTGGACATATGCATTTTCTTTTGTCAATTATCTGGGGACAAATATAGTGCAAATAGACATGTGCACTATTATGCACTAGTTTGACACTGACCCCTTAAAATTCCCAAAGCCATGATTCTGCAGAGTCTTTGAAAGTGAAAGGCATAAGCTCTTCCTCTTCATGAGTATACCATAAGTTTATTTGGGAATCATGTAGTCAGTAAAATAGTGACCATCATTACAACAATACATTTTGTAATTATTTTTATCTGTTATAAATTCGTTAGTCATTTTGAAACCCAGTTGGTTAAGTGTACAACAGTTTTCCATTAAAATAAAGATATTCCTAATATCACATTCCATAGTATCATGAAATGTAATTAATTCTCATTTCTAAACTGTGTTGGAAACTGAGATGTATATTCATATTCATTGTATAGTAAAATTATTACAAAGTAATACCAGAGAATATAATTTGCTGTTTTTAGTCATTTTATGGTGGATGAAGAGATACAACTTTGAAGATCTGACGTACTTTGTCCCTTTTTTCTGTTCGTAGTATACTGAGATAAATTGAATGTCAGACCCATGTTTGTTTGTTTGATGACTTGTGCTCCTGGATACACATACCAACCTTTTGATATGTCCCACAATATATAGGAGTGTGATGTTACTCCCTATGGCAAATATATCCAGGATTGAGTGGCTCAACCACTCTGCTGCTGTAAGCAAAAACTAATAAAAGAGGGCAGTATCTTAAGTAAAGCTTCTAGAGCTCATACAAGTTGTAGAGAAGTAAGTGGAAGAAGGTAACATTGAATTAAGCCAGAATACTAAAAAATGATCTCCTAAAGATAGCTAAATATTACTGCATCTGGGGAAATATTTGAGCAGCCTTCAACCTAGACAAAGGCTCTTACGTGTTTTAATCAGAGCTGTATTACTGCACACTGCTTGTACAACTTGAGGATGTGAGAATGATCAATAGACCTTGTTCCCTTCATCTGCCTCATTTCTTATCATCTTAGCAACAGGTATTATATGATTTTAAGAAGTTACACAATTACTATAAGAGTTCCTTTCCAAAGTGTGTTTTTATGTAAAAACAAACAAACAAACAAAAACCCAAAACTCAAAAAAAAAAAAAAGGATAAAGAAACCTAAACATAATCTCAAAGCACACCGAATGAGAGCATGAAGGGTCAGCATTTCTTATGCAGAGGATATTGTAAATCAGCTCCAGAGCTCCCGGTGGTGTTCTTCAGACTCTAGGCCCTTCACAGGCCATTGTCCGGAATGGTCATTCCATTTCTCCTGCCACCCCAGTACTGGATTACTTGGGATTGTTCTCATGTCGGCTGCTCAGAAGGAGGAGGAGGAGGAGGAGGAGGAACAATAGCAGGAGTAGAAGCAGAGGATGATGATAAAGGAAGACGTGTTGAAAGACGTCATGGCGAAGATGGTGATGACAGGCATGATACTAGAGAAGATAAGGAAGGAGGAGTGGGAAGGAAAGGATGTTCTAGGTCAAGTTGATTTAACTGGCAAGAAGAGGGGAATTACTTGTTCCCATTACTGTGTAAATTCATTTGTTCAAGTTACATGAATAAATGCAAGCACAGAGTTAAAGAAGT